>NC_141555.1:13043642-13384892 GCF_021556685.1 Rattus norvegicus
CAGTGGGGCAGGGCACATGCAGCGGGAACACTGACTGCAGCAACGCCAAAATCTCTGTGATGACAAAAGATGAGGAGGAATCTTCTATATTCCTCTCAGGGCAGAGGAATGACTCCAGGGACCCGAACCACAAAAGCTGAATCTTCATGCAACCAGGATCAGCAAGTCTCAGCAACCACTCAGGCAGTTGGCACACTCTTGTAACATCCTGTAGAAAAAACACAAACATTCTCTCTTCCTGATATAAAATATCTGGACAGGATCATGTCAATATGTGGATCTTTTCATTTTACCTAGACAGAAGTATGCCTAGTTGTAGGGTGCTATAACTTTGGCATCCAAATTTTAAAATTGAAATAAAAGGACCATTATTTAGCATACAGGAATAACTCCCCCTATTTATTTATTAAGATATAGTAAGGATATTATTTATTAAGGTAAGTCCTTGAGGATTAAATTGAGGACAGTGAGCACTTGTATTTATAAATTGACTTGTATACCAAATTATTGTCTCCAGCATTATTGTTTTGGATATATAAAGAATGAGATTTTTTGACTAATTGTTCCTATGTAAGGCCTACAATCTGTCTGGTATCATTGGCCTCCCTTGTTAAGGAGCCCAGGCAATTCAGTTTGAGTTCTTAAATGGTCTAGTGAGGAACAGTACTTAGTGCTCTTAACCACTAAGCCATTTCTCTAGCACCTCACAAACTTTATATACCTAAAAAAAGCATTAATTAGAAATGCCAAATCCTGTAAATATTTTCCAGATTCAGTCGTACTAGAAATCCCTGAGCTGGCAGGGTGAGCCTGGGAGTTGAAAGCAAGCAAATGGAGTCTTCCTCTTTTTATATCAACTCCATTACCATTTTCAAAGAGCTGGGTCTATGGTTTTTTTAGTTGTCTGAGCCAGAGCAATGAAAGGACAGTGAGTTGTCAGACAATTTACACTGAAATCACTCACTGATTTTAAGTAGAAAACCTGTCTCTAATAAAGCATTAAGTAATTGAAATCAATTGTAAACCACAAGCCACACATTGGCTATCAGTATGTGAATTGAAAGCTTGATTTAAAAACACTGGCTAAAGAATGGAATTTAATAATGTACTGAAGCAACAGAAACTCAAGAGAATAAAAAAGTGACACAATCATACATGTAGCCTTTTCATTAGATGAACCACCTATAAATACAGTAAGCGCATTTCCTATGGGTTGTATGCACAAATATACAGGAAGTACAAAAGCCTGGAAATAGTAAAATTATCAATTTTGCCTGAAAAATTTATATATGTAATAGGCCAACTATCAGTATTTTGTAATAACCAATTAACTTTTGTTTGGAATAAGATATGTTTTATCAGGTTTCTTTTTAAAATACTTCCATGACTCTAGTCCACAGCTCTGTATTAACACAGCTGAAGCTTTATCTCCAATGTGCATAACAAAGACCTAAGTCCTCTGGTAGGGTGAGGTACTTAGCCAATTAACATATCCTTAGAAGCTTGAAATTAGTTTGAAATATCCTTTTCTGGAGTAGTGCAACAGCTACTCACCAAGTATTAAAGCTCATTTTGAGAGCAAATGTTTGTAATAAAAATTTCCATATACACTGAAAATTTTAAGTTCTAACCTTTTACATTGTAGAAGCAACAAAATTACATAATATAAGGCTCTTAGACATTTCTAATGATATCACTTATGGGCTCTCTAAAACTATAAGCAAACTCACGAAATGAAAACTCAAAATCAATCCTCTAAATCTATCTTGAAATGGCAGTTGGAGTAAGTAAACTGGCTGTAATGTTCTCACAAGTTCCAAAACCTCATCAATTTTTCATAAATCTTGTAAAAATATCTACCTGTTTGATTTTTTCTTAATTAAAAATATGTTTCAGTTAGTCAATGTAACACTGGCAATCCTAAATCACAATCCTTATATTCTCCTTGTAACAACAGAGCACAACCACAAGGTCACCTGAGTTCTGAGTACGTGACTAGGCAGCTGTCCTTGTGGCAGTGGAATTAGCATTAAAATACAGATAGCTTCACGGCAACCCAAAACTTTGGAAAGCATAACTCGACCTCCAACAAACTAGTACAAAGTTTGACTGTCAATTCCTATATATGAACGCACGATGGTGTAGTCTCCAGTACCTCAACAAAGGGACATTGTCCAAAATTCTTTTAGAAGCCTGGTTTCTAGAATAAGAATTCCATAAAAATATTACCTCAATTTAGACCTGTTTCCCTTGGTTGGCTTATGCCCCATGTTATCTAGAAATGACTCCATCCAAATTACCAGCTTTATGTCAACTTTCTGTTACCAATATTATACCTCTTTAACAATATCCAATAACAAAAAAAGGGCCAACAATCTATGACCAAGTCAAGTAGTGCATATTTATACATTTAAAACCAATCAGAAACAAATTGAAGTGGCTACACATATCTATAATATTTAGACCAAACACCATTTTTACCTTTTTATCTATGAGTTTAAGAGAAGCACCTTGTCCCCTCTTCAGTCAAATAATAAGTCAGGGATTTCTCTAAGTGAAACAGCTCTCAGCTCTTGTACCAAAGAAGCTGAGAAGCTGCTGGTGCCTTTAAGATCAGCTCGTGAAGATGCTTAGCCTCTGGGCAGCTTCTCCAGCTAATCTAAACTCCTGGCTGCATGTGTAGGGCTCTAAAGTCCTGATTGAAACTGTTTTTTATTCATTTTTTCCTTTTTGAAACGAGTTAAAACCAAGTCAAGGTGTGAACGACCTGCAGATAAAGTTTTTACCATATTTTCTTTTGAACATGAAACATAAAACATTTATACAACGAGAAACAAGAACCACAGACATAAACTGACAGACATGGGGACATCCTGGTGCACCAGGGACAGACAATAGACAAAGAGGGAAAAAACCAGATGGTGTTCACGTTAACTATCCACTCGAGTGGAGTCGATATGGACAATGGATTGTCTCAATTCCTGGACTACTCTATCAACGTGTTGAAACCCAATTCCTGTAAGATACTGAGATATTTTATCTGAGCAGCATGACTGACATTCGCCAATGGTATGGAAGTGAAACACAGTCCTGAATATTTTTACTAAGAACCCAATTACAATAACTCCATCAAGCCATGCATGGGCATTGAGATGTCCTTTTGTTTGATTCTCCTGAATAAATTTTCAGGCGGTCTGCCTCTATGAAGCCTAATGAGTATGACTCTGCAAATCTTATAGAGCCTGATCACACCTTTTACCAGCACAAAGACAAAATTTTTCTCCCAAAATACTGTGTTCCTTTTATCTCCTTTTCTTTTCGTTTTTTCTTTAGAGACCTTTTCTCCCTCCGACATACTTTCCTGTTGCTCTATAAGGACCCTCTGACCTGTCCTAGTGGCTGGAACGGCTTCCGACACAAAGAAAAAAATAAACAAAATTACCAGCCTTGCCCACAAAGGATCCATAACTTTAGGTTTCTTCACACTGGCTCTCCACCTAGGCCCATATCTTTCTTGTTCATAGCCAGCTGCCTCATCTTCTAAATCCTCTTCCTCAGAGGGGCTAAGCTCGTCTGTTTCTGAACTATCAAGCCCCAAAGCCTCTAACTCCTTTACCGGATAAAGGATTTTCCTTTTGGGGGTTTTCTCCTCCTTTCCTTGTTTCTCTCCCGGGGCATCCTTTCCCCTATCTCTCACTTCCTCGGATCTAAAGTCCTCGGAAGGGCCTTTTTTCTTATGTGCACCTTTCCTTCTTAAAGCTTTCATCTCGCTCTGTTACTGACATGCTGTATCAAGACCAAATATGCCTCTCAGAGCTTACTTCTCGACCTGCAGTTCTGGACCCTCTCAGCAAGCGGAGGCTCTCCTTGGCGCAGGCGATGGTTTGGCCTTTTTTTCCGGGTTTCGGCACCAAATATCGCACGCCCAATGTCTTGCCAGCAAGAAAAATGCGCAGACACCAGTATCCCTCTGCAGCAAAGCGTTTATTGCAACTTGAAGAGGAGAGACTGAGCCCCGGAATGGCGCTGCTTATATACACCCTAATGTGGCGTGTCCACGCCTGATTGGTCGCTTACCCATGATCTCATTAGGCACGCTCTGGAGTGGGCAAAGACCTGGCACAAAGGCACTCTTGCACATGCGCACAATGTTAGCTTCCTGAAAGGAAGTCGGCTGGCTCAGTGGAGGCCAGCGCCATCTTGTAATGGCGAAAGCTATGCCGGCCTTCCACGTGGGGTGCAGTGGAAGCCAGCACCATCTTGTGGTGGAGAATGTTATTGAGGCCCTCTACATTTGAGTATAATTGTGTGTTCATGGAAATGAACTTAAGGGTTCTAGAGAGGTTTCAGTGGTTATCAGCACATCCAGAGGATCATGGAATCAAAATATATCGGCTCCAGAGACCAGTATCTCAAAACCTATTATTGTTTCCATAGCTAGCTTCACACAGTATCTGTTATAGATGATATTCAATATTGATTCATATTATATAGTCATGTATCCCTCTGAAGAGAAATGCTTACAGAATAAAGAGAAAGAACCAACCACATCTGAGTGGAGTATTGACATAGATTCCCAGATTGAATGTGACTACTAAATGAATACAGCTATACATCCAGAGAGCTAGGAATTTAAACTCATTTTCAGAATTACTACAGTGTCAGAGGAATGTATTATTATCTATGCATTTTCTTATATATTATATATCTATGCAAGTCAAGGGAGTCTAAGAGAATAAAGTTAAAAGCTATCTCTATCCATACTCCTCCATGCAGGCACAACTGGGTTCCCTTCACAACTTGAGTTTATTCCTGATGGTTGCACCAGGGTCTGGTTCTGCTCTGCAATGCCAGGATTTTTATTATAATTATAACAGGTTTACAGAGAACAAGTCAAGATGAGTTTGTGTTAATGGGAATAACAAAGGACTGGCTTAGGAATTGCTATGAGAAAATTTAGGGTGCTGTTACACACTATGATCCTGGCACTTAGGCAGAAGAATTTCAAGTTAGAGGCCAGCCTGGGCTACATAGTGAGGTCTATCTCAACATACTCTCCTTAAGAGAATTGTTGTAAGAATTGAGCTATACCATTCTATAAACTCTAAGGGAATATATTGCATGAGTTAGTTGCTTAAAAGATTTATCATTATTTTCAGAATAGTGGTCAGAGGTGATTTTTGTGGAAATTTTAAGGCGAACACAGTCATTACCATTATATTGGTGAAATCAATAATATATAATCTGTGCATGCAGTCAAGTGGTAGAGTGCATGCCTCATATAATAAGATCCTGAGCGTGAAACCCACTGCTCTAAGAATGTCATTTAGGTTAGAGAATACAACAGGCCTCAGATGATCACACTCCCTGCCTACTTTTCTCTCCCTGATTTTCTGAGACAGGTTTTTTCTGTGCAGCTGTCCTAGAACTCACATTGTAGACCAGGCTGCCCACCAATTCAGAGATCTGCATGCCTCTTCCTCCTTGTTTATGATTAAAGGAATGAGGCACCACTGTCTGGTCCTTCCTGTCTTTTATAGGCAAAGAAGAGTTTTGTAGTCAGCCAAGTGTACCCTATCCAACAAATACTTTGTAGCCTAACACCAGGTTGCCTCTTGTGCTTACATCACTAACTTTTTTTTGAAAGGGTCTTACTCCATAGCACAGGCTAGCCTCAAACTTGTTGCATTGCTGCCTCAGACTTCTAAGTGAAGGCCTATAGGAACGAACCACTATGGCTAGCTTCTTCTCCCTCCCCTTGCTTTCTTCTTTCCCCAAAAACAACCACACACTCATCCACTGTATACCTTCCAATTTTGCATTCAACTCCTTCCTACTTTACTACTTTACCCACCCTCATTGTCTGGGCTTTGTGTATGTGTGTGATTTAATGGTTTCCTTTTTACCAGCGGTCGTTCTGAATGGTCAGCCTTGAACTAGAGAAATGTTTCTATGTCTTCTCATTTTTTTCCTTTCTTTCTTTTTCTCATTTTCCAGTATTAACTGCTCCCTTCCATAAGGTAGACTTTGCTGATTTCTGGCTGGCCGATCAGCTGAACACCCTGTTAGTGATTCACATGGACCTGGAATATAGGATCTGTTTTTAGAATTTGAACTTAAATGGGATGAGAGTAAGGGCCTGTTGCCAAATGATACATAAGTTAGGGTATGATTTTGTATTCACACTAGTGAATTGCCAGCATAAACAAAGAACTATTGGGAATGATAAGTATACAGTTAAGGTTATGATGAATACTCATCCAATAGTATTGCACACGGAATTAAATGTGCTTGGCACCCTGTTAGCAATCTCCTTATCTGAAATCATTTATTTGACTTTTAAGTTGCTAGAGTGCCAGCAACTTGTCCTCATAGAAATGCTCAGGATGCCATTGTAGGTGCCAGTGGTCCAAGTACTGATTGCTTAGAATCAGGCCGGATGCCTTGACAAAGACATCCTGGTCAATTCAGAATTCTTGACCTTCTTCTGGCTCTTTACCCATTCTTAGGTGACACAAAGTTCATTTAGTTAGGAAGTTTGCATTAATACAAAGATCTAATGTAGACAGATCTAGCATGTAATCACAAAAGATAATGGTAAATTGGGTATGCCCGGCCACCATGACCCTGCAATCACAGCACTGAGGAAGCTGAAGCCATAGGATGGTCAGTCATCCTAGGGTGCATAAATGAAATTCTGTCCACGAACCAAAAACTACTGCAGAGCAGCAATAAAAAGCAATAATGAGCCATAAGCTTTCTCTGATTATGAGGAGGCCATAGAATGTTTGCTCTGGGTGTATGTTTATAGTAACATGCCACTTACAAAGCTGTCTCAGTATCCGTGATATTTCTACATTTTCCTATGTGTAAAGTCATAGAAAAAAGCAGGTGTTTTTCGTCCTTTTATTCATACTCTCTTTTCCTATAGTTTTATTACACTTGAAAATAGTACAAAATTGTTTGAGTAGGTTCTAGAATGTTCAGAAATCTCAAAAACCTTTGCCCAGTAGTCACCTCAGCTTCTCTGGTATCTCAGCCACTAAAGATGTTGAGCAAGTAGAGTCTGCATAGGAGAAAATGACTGTGAACTCACGAGTTAGGGTTTTATGGATATGCTGATGGGGAGTTGTACTGTGTGACTAAATCGTATGAACAGTTAATTTATTTGAATTGTGATATAGTATTCCTTCTTCTTTGAAATCTTCACAGAACCAGAATTTTGCCACAAATATACTTACGGAGTGAGAGCCACTTTTCAATGCATTCCTGCTTGGCTTTGCTTCATTCAGTGCCTGTGCTGGTACCGTGACACAGAAGAGCCTTTCCTCATTAAGAAAATGCTGCCTGGCAAATACTCTACGACTTTCTTCACCGTGAAATTTCCAGCCCTTTACATCACCCACAAAGATAGGCTGAGGTCTCCTATCTGAGCCATTACTACTGCAATCTGTTGCCCTGGACTCTGCCATTCCTGCTGCTGGTTCTGCTGAGGATCCAGAACCCATTCATCTTAGTTTAGCCTTGAATACAATTTTTATCTCATTTCAATTAACAGTTATTTTTAGTAAGACTTGCAGTCAGTTGGTAAGAATTGCAATGCTGTATCAATCCTGTCTGTTGCTCAGTGGCTTTAACCTGTGGGTGCCTTGGGTTTTTATTTAGTGGTTTAGAGTTTTTTTTTTGTTTTTGTTTTTGTTTTTGTTTTTGAGCTTTTTTTTCCCTATGGGGTGGTTGGGAAGGTTGAAATTTCCTTGTTTATGAATGAGGTTAAGAAATGGCTAGGTGCAAAAGAATCCCTCTCGCAATCAAGTATATTTTTAATCATTTTCTTTGAGGAGCTTGTAAGGATTGTTTACAGCTCATTTAACTGCAAATTGAGTTCTCTGATCCCTCCAGTTTCTCATCTCCATGGCATCCTTCTACGACTTGCTACTGCTCTTCTGTTGGGAATAGAAAAAAAAAGCTTTTAAGTTCAGAATCAAATCCAGACACTCCTTTTGAATTTTTAACCCTTTCCCAAGAACTGTCAATCAGTGATATCCCATCCTTGCACTAAAATGCATTCCTTCTTTGTCTGCTGAGTAGAGAGCATCAGCCCACACTTTACACAGTGCAAAGAGCTGTGACTAACACAGATTAGTAAAGTGCTTTTTAAGTACTCACCTAAATTGTTCTCCGTAACCATTTCTGCGCAGCTCTACTGGGAGATATATTCAGAAGTACAAAACTACTGTTGCTCTAACATGTTTCTGATGCCATGTCAAATGAGGGCACTGTTAGTACCGTGATATTGGTGTCCCTGAACATTTACAGTATGACATAGGGTCTGTGATAGAATAGTATTGATAAATGTAACCATTCTTGTTAAGTGATAGAATTTAATTGAGTTCCTCTGTGAAGGAAACACATCTCCGTGACTTCCATAATTTTAGTTCTTCCTAAGGAATGCCAGTAGTCAGTACCAGTATGCACCATGATTTATAGAAATGACAATTGAGTTGGTAAAAGATGCTATATGGCTTCTTTTACTAAATTATCAGAAACACCTGCCTCCCGTCTTAGATATAAATTTGTGCTGGGATAGATTACACTAGTAATATATTCATTAAGAAGTAAAATTGCTAGTAGGTGCTATTGACACAAAATACAGCACTAACCTCAGAAAATAAGAGATAGTTTTTTCTTGAGGCAAAAATAAGTGTTAGTAGCCTGGGAGCACAGACTCAGTTTATAACCACTGGAGGTGATCACATAATATGTTATTTGATACAGAACAAAAAGAAAAACATAAATCAGTGCATTTATCACATTGGTGGTCACTGCAAGTAAGCAGGCTACAGCAAAAGAAGGGGAACTCTGTATACATCTGGGATGTTTGATAACATGTTTAGCTTTCAGATTGGTAAGGGCTAGTGCCCTGCTAAGCATACATTTTAGAGCTGTAGTGAATTTGGTCCGTAACACCGACGTAAACTCCAGCTCTGGGGAGACAGACACTGTGACTTGCTTGTCAGTCATACTATGGTGTCATTGAGGTGCAGGTTCATTCAGAGACCTTGTCTCAAAAAATAAGTTGGAGAATTACTGGGAAGACACTAATGCCAAGCTCTCCACACACAGAGAACACATTTGACAGATTTGGATAGTCACAGGCATGTTCAGACACAGGCGTGAACAGTGAGTGACTTTCAAAGGGACAGTCTAATGTAGTCTGGTTAAGGTCTTCACACCATCTACAATCACGAAGCTCAGCATTGAGATGCAGCCTTGAGGAATTTATGTTTACAAAATACCTTTAACAAATCAAAAGGATTACAAGTCCAAGGCCTGTCTTATTTACAGAGTGATTTCAGGCCAACCTGGCAACATAATAAGATCCTGTCTCAAAATAATTACTGTATAGCTTACCTGTCATTCATGGAGCTCTGTGGTTAGTCCTTAGCACGATGTAAGCAGAAGTACAAAGAAGGGTGGGATGGGCCAGCAAAATGGCTTCACAAGTAAATTCACCTGAGGCAAAACTTGACAACCTGAGTTCAGTCCCTGAGCACCCATGGTAGAGAAAAAGAACTGCCTGCATCAGGTTGTTTTATGACCTTTGTGTTTGAACTCTTGGCTTATGAGGAAATGAATGCTTTGTCCCCAGTATGACAGGGGGCTTGGGAGTGTGAACAGAAGCTTGAGCCAGCATAATTTATCTAAAAAATGATGCAGTTCTCTACTAGTAAATATATATATATATATATATATATATATATATATATATATATTTCCTTTTTGACTATAGTTTAATGTGGTACAGTTTCACATTGATATATTTGATGCATTGATGACTTATCTGCTACATATTTATGTAAGCTGATAGTCAATTATAATCTTTTCTCAAAAACAAAACAATATCAGATTACATTATTATTATTTCCTCATATCTGATTTAAAATTTTAGAGCTTTGTTTAACTGTATATACTAAGGAATGGTTAAAGTGGTAAATTTATGGAGGTTTAAAACCACATATTTTGAAAGGCTACTATTATACTATTTTGTGTTAGCAGTGATCAGTAAAACCCTCAGCAAAAATCTCTCACACAGCCTGCTAGGCCACAGATAAAAGATGTCATTCAGACAACAAGCAGCTGAGAATGACCATGAAATTCTGATCCTCCTGTCATAACCACTCAAGTTCTGGGATTACAGAAGTGTGTAACCCTGCCTGGCTCCTTATTTTTATTTTCTGATACCAGGCTGTGCTCAGGACCCTGAGTGCGGTGTGCCATGTGGTCACTGTGTCACGGGGCTAATCCTGCATCACCTTGCAGTGTAAGGGAGAAGTAATCTGCTTCCTTCTTCTGTTTCCCTTGACCCCATTTCTCATGGCTGTGTTTGTCTTACACATTGCTTCATCTTTTAGTGGAGATAATAATACCTATATCTATTTACTTCACAGAATAATTGTAAGAATTGTCCTGAAATCATGGTATAGACTTTATAAGTGTGCTTACTGCATGAATGCCATGGAGATAAAAATGGAGCGGCCATTTATTAATTTTGTTTATCTTATTCCTAAAGTTTTAAAAATATATTAATATTGCTCATATTGGATACATAAATAATTTTTGTACCAAAAAGTCTAGAACTTGGCATGCCAAAATTTTGACATTGAATTGTGATCAGATTTCATATCCTTCCTTCCTTCCTTCCTTCCTTCCTTCCTTCCATCCTTCCTTTCTTCCCTTTTTTTCTTTCTTTAAGATTGGGTCTCATGTCAGGTGGTATCAGTGCATACCTTTAATCTCAGAAGAGGCAGGTAGTTCTTTGAGTTTGAGGCCACCCTTGTCTATAGAGTGAATTCCGTGATAGCCAGAGTTACGCAGAAAAACCCTGTCTTGAAGGAGAAAACAAAAAACAAAACAAAACAAAACAAAACAAAAAACCAGAACAGAACAAACCAAAACTAAAAGTACAAGTCTCATATAAAAATTAAAAAAAGACAGGGCTAGGCCACACATAGGTCTTACTAGCTTCAAATTCATTATGTAGCAAGCATGACTTTGAACTTCTGACTCCCTTCCTTCTGTTTTCCTCTTAAATGCTGAGATTAGGGGAATGTGCAACAACAACAGCAACCAGTTTTATGTGGTGATGGACATCAAACTCAGTGCTTCAGTTTGCTAGGTAGATGTCCTACCAGTTGAGCCATCGCCCGAGCCCTAGTTAGGTTACTTTGTTGGACAGTGTCCTAAAAAACAAAGTTTTTAAAAATAATTACTGAGACAAAAGAATCTAGTCAAAATGACTAATTATGTAGATACTGTTCTATTGAGGCTGTTGCAAAAGAAACATTTGTGAGGATAGAAGAGTAAAAGACCATGACATGACCTTGTTTAGACTCTGATGTGATTCTTTCAAAGAACTAGTCTGCCTGGGTTACCATAGTAACAGCACTGTACTAAGTAAACTTTGAAAATTGTTACAGTGCTTGTTTTTATTTTATGCTGCATGATTTGTTAAGATGGAGGTTTATGCATTAACTGTGCACCTAGAATCGTTGGAGATAAGGAATAAGGCAGACTATTTAGGAAGATTAATCATGATAATATTTATTAGACCTCTTTTGTTATATTAAAAAAGAAACATATTTTAAATAAGTTATTTGCTGTCATTGATTTTTGGAGACAAAAGAATTCAGCTAGCATCCAATATCTGTGTTCAAAGATTCATATTTCATTCATGATCACATTTGAAACAACTCCAACAAGTGTTTTCTTGGAAATGTGGATTGAAAAAGGTGGGAATTATTTTATTTGGGTTCTGGTTTCCTTAAGCTTTCTTTGCTTTGCAAAGAAAGGTATTTGGGAAGTATAGGAGCAGAAAGATGTGACGTTATTGCTTCTAGCAAATTGTAAGGGGAGAGTATTTCATTACATTGTATGGCATTTGTAGCTTCTGAATTTTTTTTTTCGGAGCTGAGGACTGAACCCAGGGCCTTGTGCTTGCTGGGCAAGCGCTCTACCACTGAGCTAAATCCCCAACCCCAACTTCTGAAGTGTTGTAATACACATAATATCCTAATGGAATTAGAACCTTAATGTTCATATAAATAATAGGGATTGCTGGTGGGTGAGGGTGGGGGACTTACATGCCATGTTTCCTGAGACTTCTTTAGTTGGGGTAGGATTAGCTTTTACAATTTTGAAGGAGACCATCGGTAGAGCTCACTCACATCCATGTTATTGGTGCCCAGTACTTTTCTGGGTCTCTTTGTGCACTCTGAAGGCTGATCCTCTCAGAGAGGTTTTCTTGGCAAAAGTCTGGACTTCTGCAGAAGTAGCTGCTCCATTATTCTGAGTAAGTACTTGTAGTCCTGAAGTGCTGCTTCTCTAAGGTTCAGCCAGTTGCTCCTCTTTTGCTGCCCTGAATCATAGGGTTCCAGTCCATATTTTAATCAGCTTATACTATAATAAAAATGGTAATAGTGGTTTTTAATTCTCTAGGTAAATTTTTGACCTACTAACATTAAAAGATATATGCGCTATTAGGAAAAAAAAAGACTCATTTGGATAAATGTTCTCATTTTTGCCTTACTATTGAAAGTAAGTTAATGAAAACATTAACTCTTTTGGAAGTTATTACATTCTGTTGCAATGCCCTCACATGGAAAGATACTCATTTACAATCTGTCTCAAAAAATTGGCTAAAGACCTGTTGATACCAGGAAACCAAAATATAAATATACTGGGTTTCTTCCTAATTAGTAATTACCATTTTCTGCTGATATTATACTGATTTTTAAACTGATATAATTGTTTTTATATATATATCATGTATACATAAATTATTTCTCTATATAAAATTAATTTTAGCTTTGAAAAAATTAAACCTTTACTTTCTTCACTGAAGACTTGTAAAAAGTAACACCTGTGTTGACACCTAAATTCTGTTTTGATTCTTTTCTCTTGTCACATTGATTTTCTTAATTTTCTTATAATAAAAACAGCATTTCAACTGGATAGTGGTGGCACATATCTTTAATCCCCACACTTGGGAGGCAGAGGCATGCTGATCTCTGTGAGTTCAAGGCCTGGTCAGGATAATCAAGGCTATACAGAGAAACCCTGTCTCAAAAAACCAAAAAAAACAAACAAAAAAAAACCAAACAAACAAAACAACAACAACAACAACAACAAAAAACCAGCATTTTAAATATAAGTTATATAGCTTTTGTAATACTCATACAAAATAGTTTAAAGATTTTAAGGTATCTATAATATTTTATTGTTCTGAAGTTGTAAGATTTTTGAGGCTTAAAGGAAGCAAAGGAGATTATTATTTGAATTTAATTTATACAACAATGTGTGATTGGAGAGAAAGTTGAGACATAGTAGGATCCTAAATTTTCATTTTAATCTATACATATGATGTCATATTGATGCTATCAGTGAAAACCAATGAATTTATTATATTGACATATTTTAGCTGGAAAAAAAAGGGAGAAGAACTGAGCAGGCAAATAGACAATAAGGCCTCATTTCTACTATATGTCGTACTTTGGGAACAGTCAAGACTATATATGAGTCTCTTCAAAGTGTTTTATAGTTCACCATAGTAAGAATACTCATCAGCTGTTGTTGTCATATATAATTGCACCCAAAATTGTGTAACTTAAATAATTGTAACTTGTTCTTGCTGCAAATTCCTTGGGTCATTTGGAAACTCACTGGAGTAGGTTGAACTCATCCAATAGAACTGCTTCTGCCCTGTTTTATCTGTGCTTAGCTCTTAACTGTCAATTGGGAGTGGGGCTGTTCCATAGGTATTAATTCTAGAGCCCCACCTCCTGAAGCAAGCCTTGCCAATAAAAGCCCCTCGTGTGGCACTGAGGAAAGCAAGTCCTACTGCACAAATGCTTTTAAAGCCTCTTTTCTTGCTGTCTAAAAAAAAATCTCACAGCAGGTCCAAAGGAATCCTGCCCTGCCTAACACAAAAGCGATCACCAAACCCAGCATCACTGAGACAAAGAACACTCTTACCTTGGGAATGGAGAGCTGAAAGGAATGATATTTCAGCTGCAGCCTGACCTCTACATGGAAAACAATTCAAATTGACTCCTTAATTGGCAAAGTCCTTAAACATAATTTTGCAGAATAAACACATTATCAGTGTTTCAGTTAACTAGTACCAGAATAATGCAAGTTAAGGTAATATCTGCTGGGCGATGATGTCACTGCAAGTAAAATTACAGGGCGGTGAGCATTTATTCTCAGGCAGTTGTTATTTTGAAAAATTTATCTTCTATGCAGGTGTGTTAGTTCATGCCTTTAATCCCAGCACTTAAAATGCAGAGGCAGACACATCTATGAGATGGAGGCCAGCAAGGTCTACAGAGCCAGTTTGACACACAGAAACCCTGTCTCAAAAAACAAAAATATATATCTTTCGATCTAGCAAATCCCTTTCCATAACTAGAATAGGAAGAAAACTTGGGGAAAGTTAAGACATGCTTATGACATTCTACAGTAAGAAAATGAAAGCACGTAACACATTTACAGTAGATTTAGGAGCTGCAAGACATGAAACATCACATGATAGCCTGACAAAGGATAATGCCATCACCTGGAGGAGTAGGTCAACCAGTCCTACTTGGCAAGTTTAAGGGTAAGAGAGGCCCTATCTCAGGGAGTAAATGAAGATGGGTGTCCCTGAGGAATGACCTCTGACATTGTCCTCTGGCCTCTATGCCCACAGAAGATGCACAAAAAATACTGATCTCAAATGTGACATTTATGGACTGTGTCCAAGGCTAGACACTATTGGAAGTATTTAACATGTACTAGTTAATTTTGCTCATAGCAGCCCTGGATATGAAAAGCAGAGCTAGGCAGGTCTAAAGGTGAGATTTTATTGAGAAACATTGGAATTGTGGAAAAGTGATCATTATTCTTTCTGAGTTTGCAACTCCACTTATATCAGTAACAAAGAAATGAGGGTTTATAGCCAAAAAGTTAAGGAAAGGGAATTCCTAAAAGGAAACATTGGATTAGAGACCCTGACTAAGCCAACCTGACAGATTCTTACTGAAGACAGATGCAGGTGCTCCGATGTATGTTGGGTTTGCACAGTCTAGATTTATTTAGCAAGATGCTTGATAGGGCTAGCATAGATATAGTCCCCATGTACAAAGTAGAAGAGCTAGGACTGAGGCCTGGAGAGGTTAAAGAAACTTAGCTAAGCAAATCAAGGAGAGAGTTTTGAGAGAGACAAACACTTGATTTTCAATTTATAGGGAATGGAATTAAAGCAGTGGTTAAGATATTAGCCCAAGCCCCCCAGTTATGAAGTAGAAGAACCAAAGGTATGAAAATGCATAAACGATTGAACTTCAAAATCCACACTACCAAATGGAAAACAGTGCTAGAATTCACTTCAAGGCCTTGTGACCATTTCTGTTGTACTAGTCTTCTTTCTAAGCTTGCTGAATGCCCTGAGTACTACCCAATGTCACAGTGTTAAAATCTAGGTAAACAAAACACAACCAATCAGATAGGGTGTTGTGGTGCCATTCCATGTTACAGAGCAGTGCTTGAGAAAGCAAGAAGTACAGTGAGCAAGAGTAATGCAAGGTGCATTTATCAGAAGGTACACCCATTTCCTGCTTCCTTGTCCTAATCACCACATCCACTGAGTGCCAAGCCAGGAATTTCCCATCCCATTAACAGCCACAGCATTGGTCCAGGCAGTGTGGAGTCAGATCCAATAGGAAAGTAAGTCCTTCCTCTGCCAGGGAATAAGTTATCTCTGAATTAGAGGAAAACAGAGATATTAATGCTATTTTAAGTGGGAAATGATTTAGCTTGTATGTTTAATTTGCCTAGAATTATGTTCTTTGTACATTTTCATTTCATTTTAATGTATATGTAATGGGGGCTCGGTGCATGCCATTATGTGCGTGTGATATGAGAAGACAACTTTTGCAGTCTGTGTTCACCTCCCTTTTATGTGGGGATGGAGATACATACATATGTGGTATGTATCTATATCTACATCTATATCTATCTATATCTATATATCTATATCTACATATATATATATATCTATATATCTATATCTACATATATATATCTACATATATATATCTACATATATATATATATATATATATATATATATATATATATATATATATATATATATGTTCCTCTGGAACTAGAGTTGCAGACATTTGTGAGCTGCCGTGTGAGTCTTAAGAATTATACTCCGATCCTCTGGAGGAACAGTCAGTGCTCTTAACATCGAACCATCTGTCAAGGCCCAATAAAAAACAATTTAAAGGAAGTATTGAAAAAAATTAGAAAGTTGGCTATTATGCTAATAAATAAGTCATGTCATGTATATATCTCTTAGAATGTAGTGGACAAAAATGGGCACACATTGCACATAAACATGTTGGGGATTTACAACAAAGCTTTGAGCATGCTAAGCATATCCTTAGACTCAGCTTGGATTCTTCAGTGATACCCTGAATAGTATGCAGTATATGGTTTTCATGGAAACATTGAAAGAAAATTTGTTTCATACAGGAAAATAGTGCTTCTGTTCTATATAGAGGAAAAGAAAAGAAAAATCTCGTCATCACCTAATATTTCTTCGACACATAGCATTTGCATTTGAGTCAGGCAGCCTTCTCAGTTCTTGGTACATATTTTTTTAATTGTTTTCAAGGAGATCCCAGAGCATATCTTCTTTAAAGGCAAATTTTTTACCTGTTTACACCAGGGGAATCAACACTACCAAAAAAGTGAAATATTATAACCTACTCAATATATTTCATCTCTGGTACAGAAAGACTAAAGCAAAGAAATCTGATACAAAGTGTAGAAACTGCTGGGTGGTCCTTCTTGTCCCTGACACTTAAACACACACACTATTCTGTTTTCTATATCAAGAACTTCACAGCTGGGTTTGCTTGCATAGTTCAGTAATCCCAGCACTTGAGAGCCTGAGTCAGGAGGATTTTGAGTTTGAGGACAGCCAAAGCTGTCTCAAACACCTCCCCACCCAAGTCTTCCTCCTCAAACAAACACTACTTAAAAGATTCTAATTGTTTTTTTTCTAATCTCCCACCTAATTTTGCATTGCCTACAGTAAGGTTTCATGACCTCCCTCTTTCAATTTATTTTTTTTGGGGGTTCTTTTTTTAGGAGCTGGGGACTGAATCCAGGGCCTTGCGCTTCCTAGGCAAGCACTCTAACCACTGACCTAAGTCCCCAACTCACCCCTCCTTCAATTTAACCAAGTCCTCTGCCAGAAGGAATTTTAATGAACCATTGGAGTGGAAAGCCCTCGTGTGTTAAGAGCTGGAACACCACCTTGGAATATAGACAGAATGGGACTGGCTTACTTTGCTCCCTTATGAACAGTGCAACCCTGAAAGAGGCACTCATCTAAATTATAGGTTTATAAATGTGAAATACCCTTCCTTTGCTACCTGTAACATTTACCGTCTGTGTAAGACTCCTATGTCTGAGTTTGGTTGGTTGAGCTCCATGGTGTGACAGAAGCATGTAGAAAGCACAAGTGAAATACTAGAGAATGTCTCTCTCTTCCTTTTAATATTTTTATGAATGTGAATGTTGAGCTTGCATGTATGTCTGCACCATGTGTGAGCCTGATGTTCTTAGAGGTCAAAAGAGGGTATGGAACCTTCTGAAACTGGAGTTCTAGGTAGTTGTGAACAACCATATGGAAGCTGGGAATTAAACCTGAGTCCTCTGATACAACAGCCAGCCATCTCATAACCTGAACCATTCCCAGAAAGGAGCTTTGTCTAGTTTTTAGCACACTTCTGAAGAACTTCAGTAGATGAGAGGTTGCTTCAGTTCTCATCTGTCACTCTGCAGAGCAATTTTCAAGCACAGGTGCCACTCTGCTAGATGATTAATTTGGAATTTAGTCATTTCCTTTGGAATTTCTTGTTTCTTGATGAATTATCAGTTTATATTTTTAATCCACCATTGGTTGAATTTCCTCTTAGTTTTTTTTTTTTTAATTTGTTGAGTTCTTTACATATTACGTAGAATTCATCTGGTAGTTTTTAAAATCTGGAAGTTTTTATAAATAAATATTACCCCAGACATGCCGTGGTTGCCCATGCCTTTAATCCCAGCACTAGGGTAACAGAGGCAGGTGTATCCCTGAGTTTCAGATCAGTCTGGTCTACAGAGAGTTCCAGGTTGGCCAGGGCTACACAAAGAAGCTTCTGCTGCAGCATTTTCTCCTAACGTGGCCTTTAACAGACAAAGTTTAGTTTATCAATATTTCCTTCTATGAATGACTCTTTACCAAGGCCTTGGTCTGAAGATTACTTTACTTTTCTTTACTTTTCTTTACTTTTTTTTTTCCTCTCGGTCTTAACGTTTTTATTGGTGTCCTATTTTCTTGTTTTACAGGTAAGTCCATGATCTATTTTGATTGAATTTCTATGTAAGTTTTGAAATAGTCAAAGTTTCTGTTAGATCTCTGACTGTCAGGTTTGAGTAACACTAGTTTTGTTGCAAAGAGCTGTCTATGCTCTACTGAATGTCCGCTTTCAAGATCAATTAGGCATTTTGGGGGCTGCGGGGCCATTCCCAGGCTCTTCCTTTGTGTTTCTTCTTTTCCAATACTGGAACTGCATATTAAATCTCAGTTTGGTAAGCAGATTCCCCCGACTTATTATTCATTTCCAGGTTGTTTTGCCTCTTTAAATTTCTTTGCATTTTTTTCCTAACTTTAGAATTATATTGAACCCACTTATCACTTATATACTGTCTGCCTCCTAAATGCTGGGAATTAAAAACATGTGACACCACTTCTCAGGTGTTTTTTTTCCCTTTATTATTATTTTTTTAACTTAATTCACTTTACATCCTGCCCACTGCCCCCTCCTGTTCACCCCCTCCCACATTCCTTCACCGCATTCCACAATCCCTTCTCGTCTGACTAGGTAGGGTTCCTCCTGGATAGCCCCCTACCCTTACACATCAAGTCTCTAAAGGACTAGGCATATCCACTGCCTCTGAAACCAGACAAGGCACCCCAGTTAGAACATATCCCACATGCAGGCAACAGCTTTTGGGAACACCTACCCAAATTGTTCAGGACCCACATGAAGTCCAAGCTGCATTTATGCAGGGAGGCCAAGGTCTAACCTGTGTATGTCCTTTCATTGGTGGTTAAGTCTGTGAGAGACTAAAGAACCAAGTGAGTTGCTTCTATTGGTCTTTTTATGGTGTTCCAGTCCCCAACTGGTCTCCCAATCCTTCCTTCTATTTCTTACATGAGAGTCTTCAAGTTCTGCCTGCTGTTTGGCTGTGGGTAACTACATGTGTCTGAGTCAGCTGCTCGGTGGAGCCTCTCAGGGGACAGCCATGCTAGATTCCTTTCTGCAACCATAACAGAGCATCATTAATTGTAAGGGATTAGTGTTTCCCCATGGGATGCATCTCTAGTTGGGCCAGTTATTGGTTGGCCATTCTCTAAGTCTTTGATCCGTCCCCTGTCCCTGCATTTCTTGAAGTCAGGATAGATTTTGGGTCAAGTTTCATGGATGGGATGGGATGGTGTCTCTCTTGTTTCACCAAGGTTCCTAGCTTGACTACAGGAGGTGGCCTCTTTGGGTACCATATCCACAGTGCTGTGAGTCACAGCTAAGGATGCTCCCATTGATATTGGTCACCTCCCTTATCCCAGGTCTGTCTCATCATGGAGTTGCCCACCATTAACCCTGTCAGTTGCAGATTTCCACTCATTCTCATGGCCATTTGGCCATCCCTCCTTTTCCTCCCCACACCTGGTCCTGAATTCCCCCCATTCCCCTTCTCATCCCCTCTTCCTCCCACTTCCCTCCCTCCATTTTACTCTAATGACATTTTTATTCCCCTTCTATGTGAGTTTTGAGCATTCTCAATTTTGCCTTCCTTCCTGTTTAGCTTCTTTGAGTCTGTGGAATGTAGCATGAGTATCCTGTGTTTTATGGTTAATAGCATTTATTAGTGAATACATACCAGGCATGTCCTTTTGGGATTGGGTTACATCAATCAGGATGATACTCTCCGCCCATTTGCCTGCAAAATTCATGATGTCTTTTTTCTAAAATAATTGAATAGTATTCCATTCTGTAGATGTACCAAGTCTTCTGTATCTATTCCTCAGCTGAGGGTCATTTAGGTTCTTTTAGCTTCTGACTATCATGAATAAAATTGAGCAAGTGTTTGTGGAATGGTGGAGAATCTTTTCGGTATATGCTCAGGAGTGCTATAGCTATGTCTTCAGTTAGAACTATTCCCATTTTTCTGAGAAACCTCCAAATGGCATTCCCACGAGCAATGGAGGAATGTTCCCATTGCCCACATCCCTACCAGCTGTGGTTTTTTTGATGTGAAGGTCAAGTCCAGGTCTCACACAGGCAGAGCGTTGCTCTACCACAGTACTACTCCCTTAGCCTCTATGTATGGTTTAAAATAATTTTCCTGAATTATCGTAGACATATTTTAATGGTACTCCATAGTCCTAGGAATTCCTTTTCACTTTAAATGTAAGAGGGGATCTGGGAAGCATTCTCTGAGGTACACAAGTGTCTAAATAGAATTGCTATTTCGCTTTTCCTCTTTTATTCTTAGGACTGGTTAGCCCCATTGTATTTCCAATTATGTAAGAGTACAAGTCTCCTGTAACCATAAGTTTGGGAAGTGACAGAGTCTGGATACCAACTCAGATCAAAACCATGTATTTTTGTACCTACTGTCTCTAGGATTGTAGTATCTTTAACTGTGAATGAAAATTAGAATGGCGTCTTTTCACACTGCAAGATGAAAACTGTCATAACCTAAAGAGTACCATGTGCAATCACATGTGCACTAAAACTCACTGATGACCAGTGACAGAGCACCCATACTTCAACAGATGAGAAAGTTGTGTCCTGTAACTCATGAGCATTGAGAATATGATCAGTCCAAGTGGATTTCTTTCACTTAGCTGACCACACATCATAGCTTTTGTACTGGGGAGAACCAGCTGCTGGAAGTCATGAACTCATGACTTCTGGAGCTGTGCCCACTGCTGCTGACTGTCAATGTGAGAATGTCATGCAGCATATAACTAGTCAGAATACAGGCTATTATTTCTTCTGAGGTCATACAGCTTTTACATTATTATATGTTGCAGATTTTCTGTCTATTCATTTCTCAAAGAACAGTAGTAATCTCAAAAATCAGTAGTTTGATCTGGGGGACTATAGGAATAAATGCAATTTTTTTTTAGGTGCAAACCTCAGGCTTAATTCAGCTTACTCCAAAGTTTGGACTTTGAAAACAACGTCTGCCCCATTTTACTTTTCATCTAAATTTGGGTTGAAATGTGTTAATTATCAGAGTAGGTGACTTTTAAGAGAATAGACACCCTTCACATGTGGCCCGTTTAAGCACCCTTCAGAAAGAGATGGATTGCTGATTGGTGCTCTGGTTTCCTGCCTTTCACTCCTCTCCATTCTTATTTCAGTTTAATTCCTATCGTGTCTGTGGCTCCGCAGCTCTTATCAAATTTACTTTTATTTTAAATTCAATATATGTCAGTTCTATAAATTTGTTTCATATATTATGCTTCAAATGTCGCAGATGTATAACCGAGAGACTCCTCTATTAGAATAGCAATGACTTGATTTTCTGTGATTCTTACTATTACTAAAGTGGCCTAGCACGGTAAGCCAAGAAAGAATAAGGTGTAATTGCTTGACTAAAGTGGTGGTCACATCCTTCCAGGACGTCCTCTCAATACCAAAGAAGGAGGAGGACTTAAAGGAGGAACATTTTTATTACGGAAATAGGGAAGATAAAAAAATGAGACCCAAATGTACCATGGGTGCATCATTGAAATCTGAGGTAAAATATTACCTACTCTGGAATAGTCTGTGAAGATATTTAAAAGCCAGTACATCTACATGTGTTTCTCTTACAAGTTTCATAGAATAAATGGGCTTAGAAAGAGGACGCTGCTAACACAATCTTAACAATTGTATTATAAAGACAAGGGAAAAATCTAGAAATACAGGAAGATTAGTATACTATGTTTTGTTTCAGTATTAATTTACTTTCCTCTGACAACAATTTATATTTATTTCTTCAATAACTAATAAAGAGCTTCTGCTTTCAGTAATAAGACTTGATACTACTTATGGTCACTTGACAAACTCCAGCATGTGACTTACTGAATATATGCCTGTTATTCTGTGCAAGTCCTCACTTACTAGTAAGCTAGTTAATTTATTATTATTATTATTATTATTATTATTATGAGAAATGAAATAAAATGTGTTTATTACATGACTTATCATAAACATTTCATTTTAAAAGTTTCTAATTTATAATCAAATATCTTGTCTTTTAATCTCTATGTTCATCTTATTTTTTAAATATTGAAGACTGGATTTCATTCCATTCCTGAATTTGCTTTTTTTGGCAAACCTTGGTAGATAAATTGTGAGCGTGTTTTAATGACCCGTGAAACTGATAATTCCTACTACTTAGCTGACCTCTGAACAAATACATATATACCTAGATAACAAATTATGTATTAGACACTTAGAATTCAAATTCAGTGTTCTAATATTAATATTTAGACTTATATGATTCTGAAGAAAATTCTTATGACTTTCTCAGTACTTTATTGCTGTGAAGAGACAATATCATCACAGCTATTCTTATAAGGAAAACATTTAATTGGGGCTGGCTTACAGTTTCAGAAGTTTAATCCATTTTCATGGTGTGAAGCATGACAGAGTAAAGGCAGACTGATGCTGAGAAGGAGCTGAGAGTTCTAAATCTTGATCCAGAGGGAACATAAGGAAACTGTACATTACACTGGGCCTGGCATGAACATATTAGACCTAAAAGCCTGTCTCTTCCACAAAGGACACACATCTTAATAGTGCAACTCTCTTTGGACCCAGGTTTCAGTCTGTTGGGCTAAACCTATTCAAATAACCACAGTGATTATAATTTAAATCTGAAGATTGTTTCCTATCCAAATAGAGCCTTTCTGTTCTGTTCTGTTCTCACTTTTCTTCCTCCTCCTCTCCCTCCCTTTTTCTTCTTCTTCTTCCTCTTCCTCTATTTTCTTCTTTTTTTTATAGATCCAATTAGGATCACTTGCCTTTACCTCCTACTAACTGTCTAAAAGACGATAAGTGACATGCTGGTGTATATTTATTTAATAAATCCGTTTTGGGGTGGGAGTATAGTTTGGAAACACTGGGTTGAAGTGTTTCTTGATTTCCATGATTTAAATTTTTTTCCATAAGACCCAGTTTTTGACACTGACTGTTGCATGTGGAGTGGAAAGATAATGTGCAGTGGAGCAGTAATGCACAGTGATTCTGTCATGCAGATAGAATATGTGCAACCTGGGAAGGGTAGAGAACAACACAGTTTAACACCATGAAGAAGTGATAAATTCTGAGTGTCTATTATTTTTACATATACCTAGCTGTAAGTTTATATGCCTTACAATTTAATAATGATTGTGTCAGCAAACAGTTATGTATCTTATGAGATAAGACATACTGACTCCAGTTGTTCTAGACCTACAAGGTATCAGTTCTTTCTGACTGTGCAATTCTGGTGTCAGTAAATGTCTGAGCATTTATTTGACTAAAATAATGATCCTAAGGCCCAAGAAGGCATTCAGAAATCAAGGCCTATGTCTCTTCCAATGTTATTTCAAGTGGTTACGAACTTTCTTGTGTGTTGTCTTATGTCTTATAAACCCGAGATATAAACAACAATTTTTTAAACATAACACACTTTCATACCAAAAACCTTTTCGAAAATGTCTTCAACCTTAAATGATCTCACTTTATCCTCCTAGCATTTGCAATATTTTATATTTCTTTTTCTGGATATATCACAAATGCTGCGGGTGTGCATTTCCTTCAGTGTTAAACTCCCATTCTCCTTGATGTTTCTGCAGCTCTTTGTACTTCATTTGAACACAGCTTCACTTATGTAGCAAACCTCTGTTACTCAGCAAATTATCAGTTACCTTTGGATCATTCCATACTCAACTCATTAATAATTTAAAATGATCAGTAAATACTTGTTTAATAGGACAAATTATGGAGAATGCATGAGACAGTATGAGAAACTGACAACAATTTAAAACTTTTTGATGTTAGATCATGTGCACCATTATTTTTCCTGGTAATTCAGAACCAGCTTATTGGTTATCAATCCATATCTTGAAACTGGAGAACATCATGGAGACTCAGGAAGTTACCAGAGGAGGATTTTAGAGAGCAAACGGTACTCAAAACCAAAAAGTTTAAATTGTATAACTATGTTTACAAATTACTTTTATTCTGATTTGATGTGCTTTATTGTGTTCTCAGAATAAAGCCAAAAGTTTCCAGCATGAAGACAGATTAGCCTTTGTATGGGTGGTGCCTCAGCTGGGGGAGGCAGGAGGGAAAGACATGGATCCCTGTAGCTTGAGGGAAGCTCTACTTAATAAACATAAAGGGCAAGTAAGTGCCTCATCACAGCCTCTGTTGTGTTCTCAGCGCTTTCTCTGGAGTCCTCTTTGCTCCTGAAGGGTAAGCATTGATGATCCAGTGTGTGAAGGAGGATCTAAAGTAACAAAACAGTCCAGATGCTCTTGGAGAGAAATTGGTGCAGGCTCTTCCTCTGGTTTCTGCATTGTTTTTTCCCCAAATCTTTTACCCTAAGCTGTCACCTTGTAGAAGTTTTAATTTCATGTTTAGATATCCAAAGAGTACATTGAAATGTTACAGACCCCTAGTAAACGTTTGTATAATTTTGTATACGTTTAGCTCAATGATTGTTGTGGCACATCAGAGAAATCATATTTGTTATTAACCATTGTTCAACAATGATTCTTTTAAGGGTGTTTATTTTAACAGTTTGATTTCTTTATGGCATTATAAAGAATCTACCTTTACTAAGGAACTGTAATCTTTTCTTTCCTTTTCCTCTTCTCTCCTCTTTCTCCAGAACGAGGTCACTCTGACCCCATGGTGTTATTTTACCTGTGGTCATATTTTGTATCATCAATTCCTGCTATACCCTCATCTGGGATCTCACGATGGACTGGGGTCTCTTTGATGAGAATGCAGGAGAAAACCCTTTCCTCTGGGAGGAAATTTTATACCCTCAAAAAACACGTAGGGAATGTTCACACTTATCTTAGATATATCTGTAGTTAGGTCATACATCAATACTGACACAGGTCTGGTTAAATAATATGATTACAAATCAATTATCCCAGATACCAATCTAGTCCACAATACAACTTATCTTGTTTGTTTGCTGTGTAGTAGATGCAGTGGGACATTTGTTAGAAGTGTCAACCCAATCAGAGTGGGTGAAAAAATATATATGTTATATATTGTATATAATATATTGTATATATATATATATATAATATATTATTTTATGATTTTACTGGCATATTAGAGTTACAGGGATATGAGATGCTGAATTTTAAAATAAAAGAACAAGAATCCTTACACAGATGATTTAGTAAATGTAAATATGGTGATTAGATCTTGAAAACATTAAGGTATGAACTGGGAATCTAACTGTCTGGATCCAATCCCAGCTGTACACCAACTACGCCATTCAGACAGCGAAGACCGCAGAAGATTATCAAAGTAAGAGTGTTAGACTTCATTAGTTCTTGATTATATTATTGGCCTAAAGTTCTACTGTGAATAGCATAGAGATTGAGTTAATAATTTTTAAGGATTTATATATTTATTTCATGTATATGACTACACTGTATCAGTCTTCAGACACACCAGAAGAGGGCATCAGATCCCATTACAGATGTTTGTCAGCCACCATGTGGTTGCTGGAATTTGAACTCAGGACCTTTTGAAGAGCAGTCAGTGTTTTTAACTGCTGAGCCACCTCTCTAAGCCTGAGTTAATGTTTTGACCTATATCAAAATGTCACCATTATGTCAGATTTGTGTTTTGAAAAGTATGTGACTGTGGGGTGCTAGGTAGAGAAAGCTGCCTCCGAGGACTGGAGCAGCATGTGTGAGCAGAATGCTATGTGCATAGAGCGCCTCGGGTGAGCCCTTGCAGGGAAGCAGTGATTCTCACATGAGAATTTAGGAAACATCACTGAGCATTGAACATATTTTTTATATTTCTCAACTAAAGGGAAACAAGGGGCAGGGCCAGGTGACAGCATGCAGGCACAAGGAGGCACAGGATGCAGATTTCAGTCCCTAGTACCGTATTAAAGAAAGAAAGCAAGCAGGGTCAAGTAAAGCTGCTTCATGATCACATGTGGGCTCTTTATGACTGTTGTGGTGTTTGGTAAACACTTGGACACATTTGTTTCCTGTGCTCACTGTGTAAGTTCAGTGTCCCTATATCAAAGTTAGTTGTTTTCTGTCATACACTTCTCATTTGTAGACTTCCATACAGTGATATTGGAAAATAGATTCTGTCAGTTTCTTTATTATTATTTTGTTTTTTTTTCTTTTTTCTTATTTTTTGTAGCTGGGGACTGAACTCAGTGCCTTGCACTTGCTAGGCAAATGCTCTACCGCTGAGCTAAATTCCTAAACCCTTATTATTGCATATTTTAATGCTCTAGAAAATAAAGTTATACTTTCTTCAAATCTAATTGTAAATTTATAAGAAAAAAGTTAAGAAGCCATTGTGCAGTCCACTTTACCTTCATTCTGAAATTCTGTTACAGTGTCATACAAATCCTGCCTGCCTCCTCTCAAAGGGAGCCTAGGTTGTGTGTGTGTGTGTGTGTGTAATGTAACTGGGAAGGGGACCATGAAAGGGTTAAAAGAGCCCTTAAGGCAGGAGGGGATGGGAGTGATCACCACATGTGACATGATAGTAGAAGAGGATCCACTGTGTGGCAAGAAGAGGAGTTAGGGCAAGGGGGAAGGAACGAATCTGAAGAATTCAGAATGAAGACTGTGGAGATGCCCTACAGAAACGTTTTGCTGATTTTTGCTGGCATATTTTTTTTTATTTAAAAGCTAATTGTCAGCTCATTGATAATGTATAAAACTGACTAATCAGAACATTTACAATTATGGAGGCAAATGGGATGAATAATTACAAATGTTTGTCTCTAGGGAGTGGAAAAAGAGATCAGTACAAGGGGACTGATTGTAGGTTCTTGTTAACCTTTAGTGGTGATGGATACACTTCTTTTAAGTTAAAATAGGATTGGAGGAATGTCTTAGTACCAAAGAAAACCTGTTCATCTAGGAGAGGTACTTGCTCCGTTCCCAGTACCCCATGACAGCTCACAGCCATCTGAAATTCCAATGTCAGGGACTCATTGTCTTTTCCTCACATCTGAAGGGACAAGGTACACACAGCACAGCCTTGAAATACACTTTAAAGTGCTCATTTTGCTTAGCAATAAGTAAATTGTGTGTTCTGAGATTTTTTGACAGTTGTGTATTTAAGAATCTTGGATAAACTGCATTAGCAGAATACTATGATCACTGATGCTTCTCAAATCCAAGACTCGATTTATTTTTCAGCATCAAAAATAAAAGGCAACAGTTATGTGAGGGATGAAGAAATTTCAGTATGCACATTGTGTCTGACACTGACATCTGGGAGAGAGAATTGCTTCTAGTTGAGACTTCATCATCTCAATCTTTCAACTAGTATTACTCTGACAACCATGCATTGACCGTGACTCTTTATATTTCTGAGTCAATAAGGATGATTAGCAGGCAGTTCTCTTTTTTATAACTTCTTTCATTTTCTCTTATTTTAACAAGTTTTTTGCTTCTTTAATTGGATATATCTATATTTTCATTACAAATGTTATGTTTCCATTTTCCTGACCATAAGATCTATAAGCAGTACCCATCCAATTCCTCTATAACCACCCTTACTGCCCCTTGACATTCCCATGAACTGGGAGTTAAACCTAGGCATGAAACCAAAGGGCTTCTCCTTCCTTTGGTGACCAATAAGGCCATCCTCCTCCACATAAACAGTTGGAGCACTAGGTCTGTCCATATACATTCTTTGAATATTGGTTGAAACTGAAATTTCTGGTTCGTTGGCATTGTTGTTCTTATGGTGTTGAACGCCCCTTCAGCTCTTGTAATCCTTTTTCAAAATCTAACGACAAGAGGTCCGTTCTCAGTTCACTGATTTGACAGGAGCTTTCACTTATGTATTGGATGTGCTCTAGCTGTGTCTCTCAGGAAACTTCTATATCCTGTTCCTGGCAGCATGCCTTTCTAAGATGCAACACTCTTATCTAGTTTTGGTGGCTGGATATATATATATATATATATATATATATATATATATATATATATATCATAATATAATAGATAATATATATATATTTACATATATATTTTGGTGGCTCCTACACACATGAGATTAGGTATAATATTAACATTGATTCTTTGTAAGAAGCTCAATTATTTAGAATCCACAAATGACAATGCCAAATAGACTCCCTCCTTTTCTTATGAAATTAGTAATGTTGAGGTGTCCCTGGACCTCAAGCCATTCCTCTCCCTGCCCATCCAAATGAATCTCATGTTTTGTCTGAAGAAAGAAGCATGATAAAATATCCAAAACCTCAAATCTGTCACTGGGAAAACAGCATGGTATTTATTAGAGAACTGACATCTAATAGGAATACAGAACTGCATTCTATTGTACATGTTGTCCTTTGCTTTACTGATGTCTCATAATTTTTTGACAAAATAAGGATTTGGGAATTTATCATTTGAAGAAGGTACAGAGTATTTACATTGTTATATTCATTCTATAGCTGTTCCAACTTTGTTGCCATAATCATTGCAAAAAAATTGAAAAGTAAAACATAATTATTGAGTGCACAATCATGAATATTATAAAGTCCCCTATCAAGGAATGTACAAGAAGAAAATGTAATACAATATTAATTCAATTAAAGGTCTTGAGGGAAAATACGTGCCCTTGGGAAACAGAGAAAAACTAGGAAACTGAACTCTATGTCACAGGAATGGACCTGGGAATAAAATTATTATCCAGAAGAATCTCCTCCACTCCATGTTCCTATACCTTTTCTGCCCATACCAAGCCCCTATCTTTCTTCAATTCAGAGCATGTAACCAATAATGAAGCAAAGAGAATTCTCTAGAGGATTCTCTAAAGGATTCTACTGTGTCACAGGAGACTCTCCTGTAAAGTGCTACCTCGAATCTGGTCAATGTAAATAAAGAAGTTCAGCAGGTAGACCATTGCAATTCTCAGTGATATTATCATTAGGCCCTCCCTGAAAAATCTCTTGTCTCCTGCAGAGACCTAGCTTCTTCCATTCAGAGCATGTAACCAATAATGAAGCAAAGAGTGTTGTCCTGATTGCAATTGAATCGCAGATATTCCTTCAGTACCTCTAGGGTTTACTAATTGACTCCTAATTCAGAGTAAACAGCCATCTGGGAGGGAGAACAAAGAGGAAGACGATATCGAGATGAGAAGAAGGAAGCTGCCCTTCTGTCTTTGTATAAAAAAAAGGAAGAAATACATGGTCTATGGGAAAGGTTGGTTAGTCCTGCGTTGGGGTTGAGTGAATTCTCTGAAGAGATAGCCTTGATCCGACCCTTCCACATATGGGTATGAGGAGTTGGGAGCCTCTCAGAAGCATCTGTACTTCCCTGCTTGTTATGGATCCTGGACATTAGAGAGTTTATATCATTAATTTCTTACAAAATGCAAGAGTTAGTAAGGGCATAGTTGTTTACCTGAGAGTTCATGACTCTTATTATTTTTTTAACAGAAGAAAAAGTTTCTAAGGAAAAAGGAAATACAGATATTGTGTCCACAGCTCAGAGTAAACTCCTCCATGATTTGGATTCATTTAGTGCAGTTTGTGTCTGACCCTGTTATCTGGGATAGAGAAGTGATCCTATTAGACACTTCATCGTCTCTGCCTTTTCACTAGTTTTGCTCTGACTTTTTAGATTTCTGAGTCAATAGGTGTGATTATTTTGTCAAACTCTTTTCTTTAATTTCTTTGATTTTTTTATTTTTTTACCATATTTTTCCTTATTATTAATAGGATATTTCTATATTTATATTCAAATGTTATTTCCTTTCCCAATTTCCTGCCCATAAGATCCCTAACCAGGCTCCTGCTCTTGTTCTATTATGCCCATACTGTCCTTTACTTTCCATTGAACTGTGAGTCTAACCCAGGGAGAACAAATAGGTTGTCCTTCCATTGATGCTTAAGAAGGACCTAACCAGCCATAGTTTTGTCTGTGTACCTGCATTGAATATTGGTTTAGTACCAGCGAGCACTGATTCATTTGCATTGTTGTTCATATGCAGTTCAAGCCCCTTCACCTCTTGTAATACTTTCTCAAAATATACCAACAAGAGGTCCATTTTAAGTTCACTGGTTTCCACTCGCACTCACTAATGCATTTGACATTGGACTTGCATGTCTCTAAGGAAAGATCTATATCTGGTTCCTGGCAGAATGCATCTCTTAGCTTCATCAATCTTATCTATTTTGGTGATATATATATATATATATATATATATATATATATATATATATATATATATATATATATGTGTGTGTGTGTGTGTGTGTGTGTGTGTGTGTGTGTGTGTGTGTGTGTGTGTATGGTTCCTGCAGTGATGAAGTAAGGTGGAATTTAAACATGGATTCTGCGCAAATAGGTCAAGAATGTAGAATCCACAAATGAAAATGCCAAATAGACTCCCTCCTGTTCTTATGAACCTACTGAATTTCAGGGACTTCAGTCATTCCTCTCACTGCCCATCCTCCTGTATCTTTTGTTTGGCCTGAAGAAAGAATCATGGTAAAGCATCCAATACCTCAAATCTGTCCCCGGGACACTGGAAGGTTGATAATCTAGTACTGATATCAAAAAAGGTCTAGAGAAAAAAATTTGATACTCCATGTGGTCCTTTGCTTTACTGATGTCTGAAATTTTTTGAAAAAAATAAGGATTTGGTAGTTTATTATTTAAAGTAGGTCATACTCACTTTGTACCTGGTCCCCTTTTTTGCCAAAATCATTGCAAAAAATTGAATTGGAAAATAATTTTTGAGGACACATTCAGGAATATATATAATGTCCCCTCTCAAGGAATGTAGAAAAAAATTAATATTGCATCAATTGAAGGTCTGTAGGGAAAATACTTGCCTTTGAAAAACAGAGAAAACCTAGGAAATTGAAGTGTATGTCACAAGAATGGACCTGGGAATATAATTATTATCCAGAAGAATCTCCTACACTCCATGTTCCTAGACCTTTTCAACCCATGCCAAGACCCTGACTAACTTTGTCCATTCAGAACGTGTAACCACTAATGAAGCAAAGAGAAGACTCTAGCTTTAGAGAGATGGAGTACGTAAAGGTTTCCACTGGGTCAGAGGAGACACTCTTGGAAAAGGCACTCTTGAATCTGGTCAATGTAGGAAAAGCTGTTTAGCAGGTAGGCCATGGCAGCTCTCAGTGACATTAACATTAGGCCATCCCTGAAAAATCTCTTGTATCCTGGAGAGCCCTAGCGTCTTCTGTGATGTCACAAGTGTTGTCCTGACTCCAACTGCCTTTCAGATATTCCTTCAGTACCTCTAGGGTTTACAAATGGACTCTAAATCAGAGTAAACAGCCATTCTGGCGTGAGAAGAAAGAGAGTAAAGAGAACAGTGATGGTGAGAAGGAAGTTGAACTTCTGTATTTGTATAAAAAAGGGAGAAATACTTGGTCCATTGGAAAGCTCAGTGAGTCCTGGTTAGGGGTTGAGTGGGTTTGCTGAATCAGGAGATGAGGGCCTCTCAGAAGCATCTGGACTTCTTGCTTGTTATGGTTCCTTGAAGTCAGAGAGTTTATATCATTAATTTCGTTATTCCAAAAGCCAGGTGTTGAAAAGGGCCCAGTTGTTTCCTGAGAGCTCATGGCTTTTATAATTTTTCCCAGAAGGTAAAGGTCCTAAGGAAGAAGGAAAAGACAAGTATTTTGTCCTCATCTCAGAGTAAACTCCTCCTTGCTTTGGATTCCTATAGTGCTCTTTGTGTCTGTCACTTACATCTGGGAGAGAGCAGAGCTTCTATTTGAGACTTCATCATCTCAGTCTTTCCACATGTATTACTCTGACTACCATTCCCTTACAATTACCCTTTAGATTTCTGAGTCAATATGTATGATTAGCTGGCAGTTAACTTTTCTTTTTTTTTGTCTTATATTTTTTTTTATTTTTTAGCAATTTTTATTGCTTTTTCTAATTGGATATTTTTATATTTACATTTCAAATGTTATTTCCTTTTCCAGGTTCCTGTCCATGAGATTCCTAAACAGACCCACTAACCTTCTTCTATAACCCCCCTAACAGAACCGAGACATTCCCTTGAACTGGGAGGCAAACCTAGGGAGGAGCAAGGGCTTCTCTTTCTATTGGGGCCCAACAAGGCCATCCTCTGCTACCTATGCAGTTGGAGCCATAGGTCTGTCCATAAACAGTCTTTGAATATTGGTTTAGTACCAGAAATCTCTGGTTAGTTGAAATTGTTGTTTTTATGGGGTTGAAAGCCCATTCAGCTCGAGTAATCATTTCTCAACATCTATAAACAAGAGGTCGATTTTGAGTTCTCTTGTTTGCCACTAGCATTCACTTCTGTATTTGACATGCTCTAGTTGTGTCTCTCATGAAAGATCTATATCAAGTTCCTGGCAGCATGCTCTTCTTAGCTTCAACAATCCTATCTAGTGACTGGTATATCAATATATCAATTATATATGTATTTGTATATATACACACATACACACATACACACATAAATGCATATATATTTGATGGCTCCTACTACTATGAGTTTTGATGGAATATTTACACGGATTCTGTGTAACTAGGTCAAGAATATAGGATCCACAATAGACTCCCTCCTGTTCTTATAACCTATTGAAGTTGAGGTTTCACTGGACCTCAAGCCATTCTTCTTGCTTCCAATCATCCAAAAAATGATGTTTGGCCTGAAGAATGAATGATGCTAAAACATCCAAAACCCTCAAGTCTTGCCCTGGGACCACTGGAAGGTCGATATTAGAGAACTGATATCTAATAGAACAACAGAACCATATTTTATACTCCATGTTGTCCTTTGCTTAACTGATATCTGCTACTTTATGGATAAAATGAGGATTTGGGGGTTTATCATTTGAAAGAGGTACACAATATTTACACTATTATATTCGCTCTATAGCTGGACCCCGTTTGTAACCATATTCATTGCAAAAAATGGAATTGGAAAAATGAAAATTTTTAGTATGCATGCAGGAACATTAAAATGTCCCCTGTGAATGAATGTACAATCAGAAAATGTAGCACAATATTCACTCAATTAAAGGTCTGTAGGGAAAATTATGTCACCTGGGAAACAGAGAAAACCAAGGGAATTGAACTTTATGCCACACGCTTGGACCTGGGAATAACATTAATCTTCAGAAGAATCTCCTTCTCTCCATGTTCCTAGATCTTTTCTACCCACGCCAAACCCCCGAGTAACTTTCTCCATTCAGAGCATGTAAACACTAATGAAGCAGAGAGAAGTCTCTAGCTTTAGAGAGATGGAGTACATAAAGGTTTCCACTGTGTCACAGGAGACATCCCGGAAAGGGCACCCTTGAATCTGGACAATGTAAGGAAATCTGTTCAGAAGGTAGGCCATGGCAGTTCTCAGTCTCATCATCATTTGGCCCTCCATGAAAAATCTCTTGTATCCTGGAGAGCCCTAGCTTCTTCTGTGACATCACAAGTGTTGTTTGACAGCAACTGCCTCTCAGATATTCCTTCCATATAACTATGGTTTAGTAATTGGCCTCTAATTCAGAGTAAAGAGCCATTTGGGAGGGAGAACAAATAGGATGAAGAGATCAGAGATGGCTAGAAGGAAGCTGGACATCTGTCTTGGCATAAAAGAAAAGAAGAAATATGTGGTTCTTGGGAAAATATCCTGGGAAGGTGGCTTTAGTTCTTTTGTTCCCTAGGTTCACCGAGCTCTTGGAGAAGTTGCTGAACATCCTAAATACCTTTGGGCAGACAGTAAAATTTCTAGATACCCATTTTTAGATTTCAATTGTCCTGGGGATTGTATGACTGATGGTAAATGTTTCCCAGGAAAAGTGCTAGAGCCAGATTGATTTTTAGATGCTTTAGAAGACATGGAATTTTTCTGATATACATTGACTAATGGCACAAGGTCTAAATGATTTTTTTTGATGTGGACTATCCCTCAGACCTTTGGAAATATAAAAAAAGGTTTTATATTTTTGAAGTCTAATTTTCACAATGACAAATCACTTTGAGCATGGAGAACACTTTCTGGAGACCTAGAGAGGGGTGAAGAAATTCCCTGAAGCCCTAGGGCAGATGGTGAACATGACTTTTGGTAGAAGGAGGAGTTACTTGAGCATCTTGGGACAATATGGAATGTCCAGCATGCCCTTGTAAGGATTGGCAACTTTCCACAATACCTTCATCATTTTTGGAAAATTCCAAAGACCTTTGGACAGATGGAGAAGGTGTGTGACTCACCTGAGGAGTAATTGTAGCTTTTGGTGTCTCTTTGGCAGCAGAAGATGGCACAAGATCCCTTTTGGCAGAAGAGGTAAGGTTGAAACTGTCTTCTTTAGAGGAGAAATTTCTCAAGACTCCATCAGAAGGATCAAATCTTAATCCTTTGTTTCTAGAAACTAGATGCCTGTGGTCCAGTTTGGTAGAGGGAGAATGTCAACTATTTCTCCCCAGAGTGGACATGTGAAATAAATCTACTTGGGTAGATGGGGATAGTTGTAAAGCATGCTGTTCAGATGCAGTAGATCCGAAGACATCCTTCTCAGATGAGGAAGGTCTCAATGTATCATGTATATGTGTAGAAATCCTGACTGTGACATCAGAATGGCGGTGCAGGTATTAGAGATACCTCTGAGAATGTGACCTATCCTAGAGCATCATGGACATATGTGAGAGGTCTGAGAGCCTCATGAGCAGATAAGGATGTTTCTAGATATCGTTGTGTAATTGTGGACATTCCAAGAAAAATTTCTTCTGGTGGAGAAGGGGAAACAGACGTTCATATAAAAGTGTGAGGTTCCGTAGCCTTCTTGATATGCAAGATAGGTTCCAAGGCCCCTTCAGAAGATGGGGTAAAATCCAGAGCCTTTTATGTATTGGACAGACATTCTGGGTCCGCTGGTGGCTATAAAGAAAGACTGACAAGCCTTTGTGCATATTTGGAAGAGTGTGTAGCTTCTTCTGTAGTTGGGGAAGATGGCTGATCTTGAGGAGATAAGGAAGTTCCCATAGCCTCCTGTGAAGTTTGTCGAGGTCTTATGCATTCTTTTGCACTAATGGTATCCAAGGAATCCCTTTCCTCAGATGTCGAGGATGGTACAGACACTGGTGTTTGCATATCATGTTCTCCTACTCCTCGTTCACATGTGGTTGGATCCATAACCTTCTCTACAGATGGAATATGTCCAAGAACATCTTTTTTAGATGTGTCACATCCACAAGCCATTTCTAGAGGTATGACTGTGGATAGAACTCCTTTTTTAGATGTTTCTTGTCCCACAGTCTCTTCATGAGATAGAGTACTACTCAGAGAATACTGCTCAGTTTGGTAAATTCTAGCATCTCTGATGTATATGTGAAAATTTTGGAGCCTCTTCTTTCAGGAGAGAATGACCTAGAGTCCCCTGAGGAAGAAGGGGATGTTTTATCTTCTCTGCACATTGTAAAAATATGGAGTCTGCATGGCTCCCTGAGTCTGTGTTGTGATAAACTTGGCTCTTTTGGCCCTGATGACAAGTCAGGAGGGACCTTTTGGGTGGTAGAGGATGTTTGAATAATTTCTGCTGTATAGGGACATGGGAAGGACTGGGCTACATGGTGAGGTTGCAAGATCAGATTTTTTATGTGAACAAGGCACAAGAGTTCCTTGGGTGGACTCAGAATTTTCTGCCACATCTTGCATGTGTGTTTAACTCCCAAGAGTTCCTTCTAAAATGGTTCCTTCTGGCAATGGTCCTTGATCTAATGGTGTGCATGCAGAAACTTTTGTTTCTGCTTGGGCTGGTGTGTGTGTTTTGAGGTTCACTTGGGGAACTGTGACTGCATTTTGACTCCCTTGGACCATAAGAGATGATTTAAGCCCATGTTTTTAATGCTGGAGGACATGGAAGGTCCTCTTGGTTTAATAGCGAAGTTCTGAAATCCCCTTTATCAGCAGAATCAGGTTTCGAACTCACTTTCCCTGAAGAAAATTGCATAAGGCACTTTGGTGGAGATGGAGCACATCTTTGACTGTCTTTCTGAGTGGACATAGCTCTCTGCCCTGCTTTGGCAGCTGTCAAAGATATTAAATTCTCATGTGGAGAGGGGGCAGGAATTAGTCCATTTGTGGAATATGAGAAGTCACAGAGATTACCTTTAAGAGAAGAACTTCTGCAGCCATCTTAGTCTGATGGGGCCTGTGGTACCTCCCCTTGAGGAGAGCGGTCTTCTCCAACACACTTTGGAGGATAATTGGAAAGACTGGAGACCTGTAGAATAGGGAATGAACATTTGAAACTCCTTTGTAAACTCTGTGGGACAGTAAGCTGATCACCCAGAAGAGTGGGCAATACTTAGACGTCAGGTGAGTAGAGACTGCCACTTCTGACCGCCTGTACACCCATATCTAGCCCAAGAGGAAATGGCATATTGCCTCTGGACACATGAATATAGGAGCAGTCAAGCTGTAGGAGCCCTACAGTCCAAACTGCACCTGGATCTGTACTGGTCCAAAAAGCATCCTACACCCAAATCTCGTGTGGAGTGGGAAGACTTAGACCATCAGAAAGGCTGAAAACACTGCACACATTCCTGACTCCAGGAAAAAAAAACACAAAAACAAAAACAAAACAAAAAAAACTAGCTCCATCTGGACTTCCTGTGCATAGGGACCTAGGATCAGGAGGGGCAGGACATTTCTAGTTTCGGCTCACGTAGAGAGCTGAAAGTCAGTCCGAGGATCAACTTCAGGCCTGAGACCAGAGTTGAATCCAACTTTTCTGCTCTAAGTGAATTGACTAGTGGACTCAGGACACACAAAGGTAGAATTTCCATTGGGACTGGGAACTTCCAGTTTCTAGCTGGCTCCTGAACCTTACTGATCCCGACCCAGAGCTCCCTGCTCCTAGACGCTGTGGGAGAGAGAGCTGATCACTCAGTAGTTTGGGCAATACCGAGCGTTAAGGCCCAAAGACTGCCATTTCTGCCCACCGTTGCCTACATCTCTGGCTCAAAAAAATTTGCATAGTGCCTCTGGACACAGGAATATAAGAGGAGTAAAGCTACTGGAGCATGAAGTTCCAGATTGTTCCTGGATCTGAACTGAACTGGTCAAATAGCTCCCTGTACCCAAATCCTGAGGTTGAGGGAACTAGACCTTCAGAGAAGCAGACACTCCTGGGAAACCAGAGGAGTCTACTTTCTGCCCAGATTCCTGACTCAAGAGAAAAACATCTTGTGCCATCTGTGCCCGCTCCCCCCACAGAGGGACCTAGGAGAAGTATGGGAATTTCCTTCTGGTTCCCACCCACAGCAGAAAGCCAGTGGACTGGAACAACAACATGCCTGAGAGCAAAATACTCTGTTCCCTTAACTGGGTAAAATAAAACAGGGAAACAGGTCTACAGAAGTCCTGACACATGAGCCTACAGGATGGTCAACCACTGTCAGAAAGAGCAAGACAAGCTAACTCCAGTGACAACTGATGGCTAGAGGCAATCACAGGAACACATGCAACAGAAATCAAGCCCACTTGGTCTCATCAGAGCCCAAATCTCCCACCAAAGCAAACACTGGTTAACTAAACATACCAGAAAAGCAAGATCTAGATTTAAATTCACATTTTATCATGACGGTGGAGGATGTTAAGAAGGTCATAAATAACTCCCTTAAGAAAATACAGGAAATCAGAAAATACAGAAGTAAACAAGTAGAATCCCAGAAAGAGGGAACACAAAAGTACCTTAAAGAATTACTGGAAAAATAGCAAAATAGGAGAAGGAAATGAACAAAGCCATCCCGGAGTTGAACAGAGAAATAGAAACAATAAAGAAAGCACAAAAGAAGACAACCCAGGAAATGGAAAACCTAGGAAAGAGACCAGGAGTCATAGATGTGAGAAGCACCAAGAGGATAAAAGAGACAGAAGACATAATCTAAGGAACAAAAGATTCCATAGAAAACATTGACACAACTGTCAAAGAGAATGTAAAATGGAAAAGCACCTAGCCCAAAACATACAGGAAATCCAGGACGCAAAGAGAAGATCAAACCTAAGGATAACAGGTATAGAAGAGAGTGAAGATTGCCAACATCAAGGGACAGTAATACCTTCAACAAAATTAAAGAATAAAACCTCCCTAATCTAAAGAAGGAGATGTGCATAAAACATACACAAAGCCTACAGAACTCCAAATAGATTGGATAAGAAAAGGAAATCCTCCCATCACATAATAGACAAAAAAGCAAATGTGAAAAACAAATCAAAATATTAAAAGCACTAAGGGAAAAAATGAAGTAACATATAAAGGCAAACCTACCAGAATTACACCAGAATTCTCACCAGAGACTATGAAAGCCAGAACATCCTGGACAGATCTCATACAGACTGTAAGTGAATAAAAACCCCAGCCCAGGCTACTGTGTCCAGCAAAACTCTCAATTAACATAGATGGAGAAACCAAGATATTCCATGACAAAACCAAATTTACACAATACCTTTCTACATATCCAGTCCTACAAAGGACACTAACTGGCAAACCCCAACACCAGGAGCCAAGTAAAATCATAGATGAAACAAGAAATTAATCTTTTCACAACAAAACAAAGAGAAGCACACAAACATAAACTAACCTACAATTATGAAAATAAGAGAAAGTGACAATCACTATACCTTAATATCTTTTAACTTCAATGGACTCAATTCCTCAATAAAAAGACCCAGTTTGACAAACTGGATATGTAATGAGGTCCCAGCGTTTTAAACTACAGGAAACACACTTCAGAGACCAAGACAGACACTACTTCAGAGTAAAAGGCTGAAAAAAATTATCCAAGCAAATGGTCTGAAGAAGCAAGCTGGAGTATCCATTCTAATATATAAATCTACTTTCAACCAAAAGTCTTCAAAAACCATAAGGAAGGACACTTCATATACATCAAAGGAAAAATCCAACAAGATGAACTCGAAATCATAAATATCTATGGTCCAAATACAAGGGCACTTATATACATAAAAGAAAACTTAAAAAATTGAAGCGGCCACCTCGAACAACAAGGAAGACCCAACACCATTTGATTCTTCTCAACAGCCTTTATTGCAAGAACACCTCATTTTTGATATGGGTGCCCCGGGGAACAAAGGCACTCATCTTAAATACAAGACAGAGAACGGCTGTAAAGTTATCCTCTGGGGATTGGTGGAATATGAGATACCTTATTAGTATGCATACCACTGTGGGCTTGTAAATGCCAAAGGAAGGCTGAAGACAAGGCTATAATGGTTGTAATACCGCAGATGACCACTAGATGTCAGCACCATCTTTAGCCGCTCCCAACAACTCCCCCTTTATTGTATTATAAAAAAAATGAAATCATTAGATGAAGGTAGTGGTCTGAGAGTGATTAGACATGCATCACAGAGTCCCAGCTCGTCGATGGCTAGCCACTCTTGCATTTAGGACTGCACCCCATGGCTAGAGATGACTTATGTTGTAACACACCATTCTGGGCTATACGTGTGTGTTTAATTTGGGGGAGAAACTTGGCAGAGGAGCTTTAGACCAGCCCGGATGTTCAAACTGGGTGTAGCCACCTCTGTCTGTGTCCAGTCTAGATCTGTGTGTCACGTCAACACATGTCATTGCTCCTGCCTTAGGTCGTTCCTCTCTTAGATGTGGCCTTACCTGTACTTGAGTAACCCTATCACCACCGGGGCCTATGTCTTAGTTGGTCCAAGCCAGAGGAAAGTTGCCCGTCTCTGGATACAATGGAGTCACATGACAGTGACAAAATACGATCTAGGGCAAACTTAATTTTTCAAAGAGGCCAGCCATACTTTGGGAGAAGCACCACTTTCAATGGTAGCCATAGCCTGGTAAACAATCGCTTTGTGTCTGGCATGCTCTCGTTGTAATTGGCACAAAAGTCATAGACTTACTCCAAATCCCAAGAGGACAATGGCCCCCCAGGCAGACATTCCAGCTAATTCTTTGAAAAAGGAGAAAGCATTGGTAATCCACGAGGTGCAATCACCAAATGTGATGGATTCCATTCTAGTGTTGTCAAGGACAGCAATCTGCATCAGCAATTATCTCAATAATTGCTCTGCTCTCCTGGACCAGTTTCCTTTCAGATAATTCGAGATGTCTTTACTCTGTTGAGAATACTTAGAAAGGATAGCTTGCAGAGGAGTAATAAATGGAAAACTACAGTTATATATCATAATCAGAGTTGTAATGTTCAACTTAGGAGAATTATTGATTGATGTGTCCCAATGCATGAAGAGGCTCCTTGGGTTATTTGACTCAAGGCAGCCAGGATGGTTCCAGTGCCCATAGCACTATTGTTCACAGGATCTAACCAATTAGCCAATGTTTTCCTTCACAGCCATATACAAGGCTGGGAGGAATTTTTAAGAGTGAAACATAATGTATCTAATAAAGAAAGACTAGTGGAAGTATACTGTTTGGGCAATTTCCATTAGGCACTATACAAGGAACATCATGCAAACAGGATGTGGAGAAAAAGGTTGGCAAAACAGCAGAATTGCTATAAATTGGCATAAGTACAGGCCAGGATCTGTCAATAGCCCACAGCGTGAGTGAATTAACCTGGATCACCATTCTCAGTAGTAATAGTAGGGTTCATAGTCTCATCTTCACGAAAAGGAGGAGGCAGTTTGTGAGTTAAACGTTCAGGCACCCAGATTGGATTGTCTTGATTCTGTGGAAAAACACAAAAAGCTCCCCTGGATATTGAAATTACGGGATCTGTGCCACACCATTCACCAGTTAAGACATCCTTCCACTTTACATCTGCATTAGTCATAGGTGTAGTAGCAGCATGAAGATCCGCAGCAGAGCAGCCATGCACATGCAAAATTAAGAAATTTAAAGTAAAAAGAGCTAAAGACAACTGTTCTCTTGGTGTTTTTCGATATGCAATTACCCCTTTTTGTTTTTGTAAGAGCTCTTTTAAAGTACATTGTGGGGATGGAGAGGTGGCTCAGAGGTTAAGAGCACCAGACTACTCTTCCAGAGGTCCTGAGTTCAATTCCCAGCAACCACATGGTGGCTCACAACCATCTGTAAAGAGATCTGATGCCCTCTTCTGGTGTGTCTGAAGACAGCTACAGTGTACTCATATATAATAAAAAAATAAATCTTTAAAAAAATCCTATAAAAATATTAAAGTACGTTGTGCACTTTCCACAATTCCTTGATCTTGGGAATTGTATGGTAATCCTGTAGTATGTTTGACCTGCATAGTTTGGCAAAATGCCTGAAACGACTTTGCAGTGTAGGCAGGCCCGTTGCCTGTCTTGAGACTATCAGGCTTTCCCCAGGCTGGCCAAGCCTCTAAGCAATGACTAAACACATTACGAGTCTTTTCACCAGTCATCAGAGTGGCATGTATAATACCGGAACAGGTATCAACAGAAACATACGCATATTTTAAATTTCCAAATTGAGATATGTGCATGACATTCATCTGCCAAAGTTCTAGTGGAATCAGACCATGACGGTTAATTCCCACCTGAGGAGGGTTGTGAAAATGAACACAATTCTGGCACATTAATACCACATCATGAGCTGCACCTCTAGAGATTTTAAATTTTTGTTGAAGAGTGAAAGCAGGAACATGAAACTTTTGATGAAATTCTCTAGCGAGATCAACCGGAGCAGCATGAAAAATAAACTCTCTACAAGTACTAGCAAGAAACAGGGCGATTTTTCTGGTCATGGTACCAGGCAAATCAGTGTGGGCTCGAATATGTTGTATGAAAAATTTATTTTTTCTGGCACAAATCAATTTTTGTAATTGTAAAAAGATTTGACATACAGTACTAGTCGACCGAATTGGCCCTGCAATTTCAAGGGAGCGCAGTGCATTAACTACATAAGCAAAATCAGAAACTAAATTGGAAGAATCATGAAATCTTTTTAAAAACTTCCAATACAATTTTAAATTCTGCAATTTGGGGGGTACCTGGACTGTATTGAATTAATACTGGTTCATGAGAATTAACCATATAGGCACCTACACCTGTTTTGGAGCTATCTGTATAAATATCTAACGCTCCAGAAAAAGGCTCTGAGGAACCGACCTTAGGAAAGATCACTGGATGTTCAGTAAAAAATTGTAACACAGGATCCTTAGCATAATGATTGTCAAGCTCTCCATCAAAATTACAGCATAATATGGTCCAATCATCTATCAGGGCACACAATGTTTCCACCAGAGTGGTAGTATATGGTATAATTTTCTTGGACAAAATAACAAAATGCTGAATACAAGATTTAACACCTAACATAGCAAGCTGTGCCAGACCAGAAGAATAATATTCAAGGGTCTTTTTTTTTTTTTTTTGTGCACTATTTCTCTCATTTCTTTTTTTTTTTTTTTTTTATTAACTTGAGTATTTCTTATATACATTTCGAGTGTTATTCCCTTTCCCGGTTTCCGGGCAAACATCCCCCTCCCCCCTCCCCTTCCTTATGGGTGTTCCCCTCCCAACCCTCCCCCCATTGCCGCCCTCCCCCCATAGACTAGTTCACTGGGGGTTCAGTCTTAGCAGGACCCAGGGCTTCCCCTTCCACTGGTGCTCTTACTAGGATATTCATTGCTACCTATGGGGTCAGAGTCCAGGGTCAGTCCATGTATAGTCTTTAGGTAGTGGCTTAGTCCCTGGAAGCTCTGGTTGCTTGGCATTGTTGTACTTTTGGGGTCTCGAGCCCCTTCAAGCTCTTCCAGTTCTTTCTCTGATTCCTTCAATAGGGGACCTATTCTCAGTTCAGTGGTTTGCTGCTGGCATTCGCCTCTATATTTGCTGTATTCTGGCTGTGTCTCTCAGGAGCGATCTACATCCGGCTCCTGTCGGTCTGCACTTCTTTGCTTCATCCATCTTGTCTAATTGGGTGGCTGTATATGTATGGGCCACACGTGGGGCAGGCTCTGAATGGGTGTTCCTTCAGTCTCTGTTTTAATCTTTGCCTCTCCCTTCCCTGCCAAGGGTATTCTTTTTCCTCATTTAAAGAAGGAGTGAAGCATTCACATTTTGATCATCCGTCTTGAGTTTCGTTTGTTCTAGGGATCTAGAGTAATTCAAGCATCTGGGCTAAAAGCCACTTATCAATGAGTGCATACCATGTATGTCTTTCTGTGATTGGGTTAGCTCACTCAGGATGATATTTTACAGTTCCAACCATTTGCCTACGAATTTCATAAACTCGTTATTTTTGATAGCTGAGTAATATTCCATTGTGTAGATGTACCACATTTTCTGTATCCATTCCTCTGTTGAAGGGCATCTGGGTTCTTTCCAGCTTCTGGCTATTATAAATAAGGCTGCGATGAACATAGTGGAGCACGTGTCTCTTTTATATGTTGAGGCATCTTTTGGGTATATGCCCAAGAGAGGTATAGCTGGATATTCAGGCAGTTCAATGTCCAATTTTCTGAGGAACCTCCAGACTGATTTCCAGAATGGTTTTACCAGTCTGCAATCCCACCAACAATGGAGGAGTGTTCCTCTTTCTCCACATCCTCGCCAGCATCTGCTGTCACCTGAGTTTTTGATCTTAGCCAATCGCACTGGTGTGAGGTGAAATCTCAGGGTTGTTTTGATTTGCATTTCCCTTATGACTAAAGATGTTGAACATTTCTTTAGGTGTTTCTCAGCTATTCGGCATTCCTCAGCTGTGAATTCTTTGTTTAGCTCTGAACCCCATTTTTTAATAGGGTTATTTGTTTCCCTGCGGTCTAACTTCTTGAGTTCTTTGTATATTTTGGAAATAAGGCCTCTATCTGTTGTAGGATTGGTAAAGATCTTTTCCCAATCTGTTGGTTGCCGTTTTGTCCTAACCACAGTGTCCTTTGCCTTACAGAAGCTTTGCAGTTTTATGAGATCCCATTTGTCGATTCTTGATCTTAGAGCATAAGCCATTGGTGTTTTGTTCAGGAAATTTTTTCCAGTGCCCATGTGTTCCAGATGCTTCCCTAGTTTTTCTTCTATTAGTTTGAGTGTGTCTGGTTTGATGTGGAGGTCCTTGATCCACTTGGACTTAAGCTTTGTACAGGGTGATAAGGATGGATCGATCTGCATTCTTCTACATGTTGCCCTCCAGTTGAACCAGCACCATTTGCTGAAAATACTATCTTTTTTCCATTGGATGGTTTTGGCTCCTTTGTCAAAAATCAAGTGACCATAGGTGTGTGGGTTCATTTCTGGGTCTTCAATTCTATTCCATTGGTCTATCTGTCTGTCTCTGTACCAATACCATGCAGTTTTTATCACTATTGCTCTGTAATACTGCTTGAGTTCAGGGATAGTGATTCCCCCTGAAGTCCTTTTATTGTTGAGGATAGCTTTAGCTATCCTGGGTTTTTTGTTATTCCAGATGAATTTGCAAATTGTTCTGTCTAACTCTTTGAAGAATTGGATTGGTATTTTGATGGGGATTGCATTGAATCTGTAGATTGCTTTTGGTAAGATGGCCATTTTTACCATATTAATCCTGCCAATCCATGAGCATGGGAGATCTTTCTATCTTCTGAGGTCTTCTTCAATTTCTTTCCTCAGTGTCTTGAAGTTCTTATTGTACAGATCTTTTACTTGCTTGGTTAAAGTCACACCGAGGTACTTTATATTATTTGGGTCTATTATGAAGGGTGTCGTTTCCCTAATTTCTTTCTCGGCTTGTTTCTCTTTTGTATAGAGGAAGGCAACTGATTTATTTGAGTTAATTTTATACCCAGCCACTTTGCTGAAGTTGTTTATCAGCTTCAGTAGTTCTCTGGTGGAACTTTTGGGATCACTTAAATATACTATCATGTCATCTGCAAATAGTGATATTTTGACCTCTTCTTTTCCGATCTGTATCCCTTTGATCTCCTTTTGTTGTCTGATTGCTCTGGCTAGAACTTCAAGAACTATATTGAATAAGCAGGGAGAGAGTGGGCAGCCTTGTCTAGTCCCTGATTTTAGTGGGATTGCTTCAAGTTTCTCTCCATTTAGTATAATGTTAGCAACTGGTTTGCTGTATATGGCTTTTACTATGTTTAGGTATGGGCCTTGAATTCCTATTCTTTCCAGGACTTTTATCATGAAGGGGTGTTGAATTTTGTCAAATGCTTTCTCAGCATCTAATGAAATGATCATGTGGTTCTGTTCTTTCAGTTTGTTTATATAATGGATCACGTTGATGGTTTTCCGTATATTAAACCATCCCTGCATGCCTGGGATGAAGCCTACTTGATCATGGTGGATGATTGTTTTGATGTGCTCTTGAATTCGGTTTGCCAGAATTTTATTGAGTATTTTTGCGTCGATATTCATAAGGGAAATTGGTCTGAAGTTCTCTTTCTTTGTTGTGTCTTTGTGTGGTTTAGGTATAAGAGTAATTGTGGCTTCATAGAAGGAATTCGGTAGGGCTTCATCTGTTTCAATTTTGTGGAATAGTTTGGATAATATTGGTATGAGGTCTTCTATGAAGGTTTGATAGAATTCTGCACTAAACCCGTCTGGACCTGGGCTCTTTTTGGTTGGGAGACCTTTAATGACTGCTTCTATTTCCTTAGGAGTTATGGGGTTGTTTAACTGGTTTATCTGTTCCTGATTTAACTTCGATACCTGGTATCTGTCTAGGAAATTGTCCATTTCCTGAAGATTTTCAAATTTTGTTGAATATAGGTTTTTATAGTAAGATCTGATGATTTTTTGAATTTCCTCCGAATCTGTAGTTATGTCTCCCTTTTCATTTCTGATTTTGTTAATTTGGACATACTCTCTGTGTCCTCTCATTAGTCTGGCTAAGGGTTTATCTATCTTGTTGATTTTCTCAAAGAACCAACTTTTGGTTCTGTTGATTCTTTCTATGGTCCTTTTTGTTTCTACTTGGTTGATTTCAGCTCTGAGTTTGATTATTTCCTGCCTTCTACTCCTCCTGGGTGTATTTGCTTCTTTTTGTTCTAGAGCTTTTAGGTGTGCTGTCAAGCTGCTGACATATGCTCTTTCCTGTTTCTTTCTGCAGGCACTCAGCGCTATGAGTTTTCCTCTTAGCACAGCTTTCATTGTGTCCCATAAGTTTGAGTATGTTGTATCTTCATTTTCATTAAATTCTAAAAAGTTTTTAATTTCTTTCCTTATTTCTTCCTTGACCAGGTTATCATTGAGTAGAGCATTGTTCAATTTCCACGTATATGTGGGCATTCTTCCCTTATTGTTATTGAAGACCAGTTTTAGGCCGTGGTGGTCCGATAGCACGCATGGGATTATTTCTATCTTTCTGTACCTGTTGAGGCCCGTTTCTTGACCAATTATATGGTCAAATTTGGAGAAAGTACCATGAGGAGCTGAGAAGAAGGTATATCCTTTTGCTTTAGGATAGAATGTTCTATAAATATACATTAAGTACATTTGGCTCATGACTTCTCTTAGTCTGTCTACATCACTGTTTAATTTCTGTTTCCATGATCTGTCCATTGATGAGGGTGGGGTGTTGAAATCTCCCACTATTATTGTGTGAGGTGCAATGTGTGTTTTGATCTTTAGTAAGGTTTCTTTTACATATGTAGATGCCCTTGTATTTGGGGCATAGATATTTAGGATTGAGAGTTCATCTTGGTTGATTTTCCTTTGATGAATATGAAGTGTCCTTCCTTATCTTTTTTGATGACTTTTAGTTGGAAATTGATTTTATTTGATATTAGAATGGCTACTCCAGCTTGCTTCTTCTGACCATTTGCTTGGAAAGTTGTTTTCCAGCCTTTCACTCTGAGGTAGTGTCTGTCTTTGTCTCTGAGGTGTGTTTCCTGTAGGCAGCAGAATGCAGGGTCCCCGTTGCGTATCCAGTTTGTTAATCTATGTCTTTTTATTGGGGAGTTGAGGCCATTGATATTGAGAGATATTAAGGAATAGTGATTATTACTTCCCGTTATATTCATATTTGATGTGAGGTTATGTTTGTGTGCTTTCATTCTCTTTGTTTTGTTGCCAAGACGATTAGTTTCTTGCTTCTTCTAGGGTATAGCTTGCCTCCTTGTGTTGGGCTTTACCATTTATTATCCTTTGTAGTGCTGGATTTGTAGAAAGATATTGTGTAAATTTGGTTTTGTCATGGAATATCTTGGTTTCTCCATCAATGTTAATTGAGAGTTTTGCTGGATACAGTAATCTGGGCTGGCATTTGTGTTCTCTTAGGGTCTGTATAACATCAGTCCAGGATCTTCTGGCCTTCATAGTTTCTGGTGAGAAGTCTGGTGTGATTCTGATAGGTCTCCCTTTATATGTTACTTGACCTTTTTCCCTTACTGCTTTTAATATTCTTTCTTTATTTTGTGCGTTTGGTGTTTTGACAATTATGTGACGGGAGGTGTTTCTTTTCTGGTCCAATCTATTTGGAGTTCTGTAGGCTTCCTGTATGTCTATGGGTATCTCTTTTTTTAGGTTAGGGAAGTTTTCTTCTATGATTTTGTTGAAGATATTTACTGGTCCTTTGAGCTGGGAGTCTTCACTCTCTTCTATACCTATTATCCTTAGGTTTGATCTTCTCATTGAGTCCTGGATTTCCTGTATGTTTTGGACCAGTAGCTTTTTCTGCTTTACATTATCTTTGACAGTTGAGTCAATGATTTCTATGGAATCTTCTGCTCCTGAGATTCTCTCTTCCATCTCTTGTATTCTGTTGGTGAAGCTTGTATCTACAGCTCCTTGTCTCTTCTTTTGGTTTTCTATATCCAGGGTTGTTTCCATGTGTTCTTTCTTGATTGCTTCTAATTCCATTTTTAATTCCTTCAACTGTTTGATTGTGTTTTCCTGGAATTCTTTCAGGGATTTTTGCGATTCCTCTCTGTAGGCTTTTACTTGTTTATTAATGTTTTCCTGTGCTTCCCTAAGTGTGTTCAGGTCTTTCCTGAAGTCCTCCAGCATCATGATCAAATATGATTTTGAAACTAGATCTTGCTTTTCTGGTGTGTTTGGATATTCCATGTTTGTTTTGGTGGGAGAATTGGGCTCCGATGATGGCATGTAGTCTTGGTTTCTGTTGCTTGGGTTCCTGCGCTTGCCTCTCGCCATCAGATTATCTCTAGTGTTACTTTGTTCTGCTATTTCTGACAGTGGCTAGACTGTCCTATAAGCCTGTGTGTCAGGAGTGCTGTAGACCTGTTTTCCTCTCTTTCAGTCAGTTATGGGGACAGAGTGTTCTGCTTTCGGGCGTGTAGTTTTTCCTCTCTACAGGTCTTCAACTGTTCCTGTGGGCCTGTGTCTCGAGTTCACCAGGAAGCTTTCTTGCAGCAGAAAATTTGGTCTTACCTGTGGTCCCGAGGCTCAGGTTTGCTCGTGGGGTGCTGTCCAGGGGCTCTCTGCAGCGGCAGCAACCAGGAAGACCTGTGCCGCCCCTTCCGGGAGCTTCAGTGCACCAGGGTTCCAGATGGTCTTTGGCTTTTTCCTCTGGCGTCCGAGATGTGTGTGCAGGGAGCAGTCTCTTCTGGTTTCCCAGGCCTGTCTGCCTCTCTGAAGGTTTAGCTCTCCCTCCCACGGGATTTGGGTGCAGAGAACTGTTTATCCGGTCTGTTTCCTTCAGGGTCCAGCGGTGTCTCCGGCAGGGGTCCTGCCGCTCCTGGGCCCTCCCCCATGGGAGCCCAGAGGCCTTATACAGTTTCCTCTTGGGCCAGGGATGTGGGCAGGGGTGAGCAGTGCTGGTGGTCTCCTCCGCTCTGCAGCCTCAGGAGTGCCCAGCTGACCAGGCGGCTGGGTCTCTCTCTCACCGGGTCTGGGAGCAGAGAGCTGCTGCGGGCTGGGATCCGCGGGTGTCTCAAGGGTCTTATTAGGAGAAATATGGGGATAAATCCACAGAAGGGGTCCTTGTTGCCATAGCACTCCTGTAGGCTGAAGAAAAGTTCTCAGTATACACAAAAAGAGATCCTCCTTTTTCTTGTACCTTCTTAGCATTGCTTTTTCCAGTCTTTCTTCTCCTTTTCTAAAGGATAATCATGCTTCCTTGGTTATAGCACGGGGTGATGTAAGCCGAGAATCCCCTTTCAGGATCTCATAGAGTGGTTTAAGTCTACATTAGGCATTTTAATGTAGGGTCGAATTCAATTTATGCTTCCTAGTAACTTTTGAAAGTCATTTAATGTTTTTAAATGACTTTTTCATCAAATGACTGAGAAAAGAATTGTAACCAGTTCACCTGGGACTTTCAGGACCTCAGTAGTGGCCCTTTATCAAACTGTCTCTGTGGGCAAAAGGCCCATGGAAAAGAAAACATTAATCTTGTCCTTGGCCACAGCCCCTTATTGGAGTAAACTGAAGAGCCTATGACAAGACTTTCTCCTCTTATCATCTTAGAGCTAAGCCTGTTCTGTCTGGAAAGACTATGTTACTCACACTCTGCTGTAGACTTTTTCTGAAACTACTTTAGGGGCTACCCTTCCCCAAATCTGGGGCATTTTTATCATAGGGGCAGAAACTGGCTGCTGAGGGGATAGGATCAAAGGCACTCTCCATGCTAATGATGACCAAGGGGAAAAGTAACTTAATGCTGGAGGCTGACTCCTTTCTTGGAATAAAGCCAGCACATAAGGCAGACTCACTTAAAGAACTTCTCTTAATGAGCACTCTCTTTCTGTGAACATATGTTGAAGGTCAGGCCTTCAACTGGCAGCAACTGGAATTTTTTTTCCTGACCTTGTTCTTTGAGTGATGGATGAATTCCTTTCTAGTTCTTCTTTTACTTAGAGTCTTCCCCTGCCTCACTTTCAGCCTTTTCAGATCGTTTTTTCTTAACATTTCTAACACAGCCTGTCCCTTTTTTATAGCCTGTTAACAGCATTTCTGATCTTCTAGGCAGTTACGCCTTAAGTGCCTTACCGCCGAACCTCTGTCTTTAAAGTTCCTTGCTCCCAAGCAACATTTAAATCTTTTCCCAGCTTATCTCAGCTGTCCACCCTGAGATTCCCAGAGAGTGAGCCATTCACTAAGAAATCTCTCTATAGTGCTCCTTTTATCTTAAGACTTTTTCTTTCAAACAGCTCTTGAAGAGCCAGAAAAATTGGGTGAGACTGAGAATTCTCCATGTTCAGTGTAGCAGCTCTGCAGGTAATTTTGCTCCCCCCTACTGTGTGGGTTGGTAGCACAAGCAAAGATAAAACACTATGTTTCAAAAATTAACGTTGGCCATCAACCAACACACCGCTACTAGAAAGGGGTCCATAAAATTAAATTTCCTTTCACTACACTTACTCCTTAGCCAGAGGCCTTATCTGGGGAAATTTTATTTAAGAGAGATTTCTTCCTCAAGTTTCTTTGTCTCTTTTCCTTTGATTTTAAGCTTACGCTGACCAACAAGCTCCTGAAGAGCTGACATGAGTGGGGTGGAGTGTGAGTTTCCCAGGCTCTCCGTCCTTATTTATCATTGATTTATGAGCAGGGCAAGCTGGAGTGTTTATTTACACACTAGTCTTGTAGCTCATCATTAGTGTGCTCTGCCCAGCACATATGGCCTGGACGGTGGCAATTCAAACAGTAGCAACACCATAACACAAACAGGGTAAAAGGCAAAAGTGTTAGTACAACCCACAGAGGATCAATTGGGGAAAACAACATTGCCATGTTTCACCATCCTTTTTGCCTCTAAACCAAGGCTTTCATCATCTCTGCTTACTCCAGAGAAACTTATTGTCGCATTAGGGAAATTTTATAGTCCCTAATACACCGGAACTTGATCGTCCACTATCCTGGATCCTCATCGTCCCTTATCCAGTAGCTTTATCGTCCCATCTGGGAACTTCCTGACGTCACAGACCGGAGGCTGAAAAGTTCCGAATCCTTATGAAAAAAGAGAATTTTCTTGGGTCCCCGTACAGGCCAAAAGTTGTATCTCCCACCTCGTCCAGCAAGGAAGACATAACACCATCGGATTCTTCTCAAGAGCCTTTTTTGCAGGAACATCTCATTATTGAAACGGGGGACCCTGGGGAACAAAGGCACCTTACTTAAATACAAGACAGGCTGTGGTTGTAAATTTGTCCTCTGGGGATTGGTGAAGTATGAAATACCTTATTAACATGAATATCACTCCAGTCTGATAACTGCTGGAGAAATGTCAACACATGCACATTGTACTTGTTTATCACTAATGACCACCAGATCTCGGAGCCATTTTTACCCGCTACCTACATATTAGTTTGAGTGTATCTGGTTTGATGTGTAGGTCCTTGATTCACTTGTACTTAAGCTTTGTACATGGTCTTAAAATGGTATAATTTGCATTCATCTTCATGCTGACTTCCAGTTGAACCAGCCCTATTTTTGGAAAATGCTATGTTTCTTCCTTTGGTTGAATTTATCTCCATTGCTAAAGATCAAGTGATAAGATTGTGGATTCATTTCTGGGTCTTCAATTCTATTCCACTCTCTATGTGTCTGTCTCTCTACAAATACCATGGAGTTTTTATCACTATTGCTCTGTAATACTGCTGGAGTTCAGGGGTGATGATTCCCGCAGAAGTTCTTTTATTTTTGAGGATAGTTTTAGCTATCGTGGGTTTTTCTTATTCCAAATGAATTTGCAAATTGCTCTTTCTATCTTTATTAAAGAATTGAGTCGTAATTTTGACGGAGATTGCATTGAATGTGTGGATTGCTTTTGGCAAAATGGTCATCTTTACTATATCAATTCTGTCAACCCATGAGCATAGAAGCTCATTCTATCTTTTGAGATCTTCCTCAATTTCTTTCTTCAGATACTTGAATTTCTTGTCATCCAGATCATTCACCTGCTCGGTTATTCTCACACCAAGATATTTTATATTATTTGGGACTATTGTGAAGTATGTGATTTCATTATTTTCATTCTCAGCCTGTTTATCCATTGAGGAGAGGAAGGCTACTGGTATGTTTAATTTAATTTTATACCCTGACACTTTGCTGAAGTTATTTATCAGGTTAAGTAGTTCTCTGGTGGAACTTTTGGGGTCACTTAAGTATACAATCATATCATCTGCAAATAGTGATATTTTGATATCTTACCTTCCAATTTGTATCCCTTTGACCTCCTTTTGTTGTCTGGTTTCTCTGGCTATGAGATGGAGTCCTGTTTTGAATAAGTAGGGAAAGAATTGTGCAGCCTTATCTAGTCCCTGGTTTTAGTGAGACTGCTTCAAGTTACTCTCCATTTAGTTTGATGTTATCGAGAGGCTTACTGTATATTTATTTCACTATGTTTAGAAATGGACCTTCAATTCCTGATCTTTCTACGCCTTTATTCTGAAGTGTCACGTCCACTTCAGCCGGCAAGGAATACGCAACACGGTGGGGTTCTTCTTATCAACCTTTATTGGGGGACCACCTCTTTGCTGATAAGGGGACCTCAAGTGGCAAAAGCGCTCACCTTATATACACAACAGGCTGTGGCTATGCTAATTGTCTTTCAGGGATTGGTGAAGCACGAATCACCCCACTATCACCCCTGCTACTTGTCCTTCATGGATTGGCGGAGCATGAATCCCTCATTAGCACATTTCTGTCCTGCCCAACTCATGCCAGGTGCAAATTCCGCTCATGTGCAGTAAGCAATACGGTTGATCACCACAGGAGGGCTCTAGATCACCTCATTATTTTAAGGCCGCCCTGGCAAGTGGACAAGCCTGTGAAACCTCAATAATTCGTTTACTACCACACGGGACCGGATGTCGGCACCATCTTTGTTTTACCATGCTGCTCCTCACTTCTCCCCCTTTTTTCTTTACTAAAATGACTAGTCTAGATCTGGGTGTCACATCATTCTTTTCATTGCTCCTGTCTTAGGTTGTTCCTGATGATAACTCAGTCTTACCCATTTTGGGTTCACCTACCACCACTGGGCCTCCTGTCTTAAGTTGGACCGTGCTCGAGGAAAGTGCCCATCTCTGGATATCTTGACTCCACATGACAGTGACAAAAATGATCCAGGGCGAACTCTTTATCTTTTAAAGAGACCAGCCCTATGTTGGGAGAAGCACCATTTTCAAGGATGATCATAGCCTGGTAAACAACCGCTTTGTGTCTGGCATGTTGTCTTTTTAAACGGCAAATGAGCCAGAGACATACTCCATATCCAAGGAGGAAAATAGATCCCCAGGCAAACATGCTAGCCCACTCTATAAAAAAGGGAGAAGGATTTGGCAATCCATGAGGTAAAATCATCAACTGTGATAGGGTCCAACCTATTGCTGTTAAGGCAGAAATCTACATCAGCAATTGTCTTAATAGTTGCTCTGCTTTCATGGAATAGTTCCCATTCAGATAATTCAAGATATCTTTGCTCTGTTGAGAATGCTGAGAAAAGTTAGCTTGCAAAGGAGTAATGCATAAACCTGTAAGGGAGGAAAGGCAGGACAGCTGCGTCATATGATACAGTGCTTCAATTTGTTCTTGAATTAAATCTATCCTTGGATTAGCTAATAGGAGGCCAGAGGCCAAATGGATACATTGCTCACATTAGAGCTTATATTATATTGAAGATTGAAATGTGGCTCTATGCAAAATTCAAGGCAGGGGAGAGTTCTTAAAAGTAAAAAATAAGGCATGCGACAGAGAAAAGTGAGTGGCAGCATACCATTGGGGCATTTCTCCATTTGGCACTATACAGGAAGCATCACACAAACAGGAGGAAGAGAAAAAGTTTGTTAAACAGTTGAATTGCTGTGAACTGGCTTGGGTACTGGACAGGATCTGGCAATAGCCCACAAGATGAGTGAATCAACTTGGATTACAATTCCCAGTAGTAATAGTAGAGTTCATAGTCTCATATTCAGGAAGAGCAGAAGGCAATTTTTGAGTGAAGCGCTCAGGTACCCAAATTGGATTTTCTTGATTCTGCGAAAAAACAAACACAGCTCCTCTAGACCTCGAATCACAGGATCAGGGCCACACCATTCACCAGTTAATACATCCTTCCACTTTACTTCTGCACTAGTCATAGGTGTAGTAGCAGCATGGCAATCCACGAAAGAGCAGCCATGCACATCCAAAATTAAGAAATTTAGAGTAAAAAGAGATAGAGAATGTATTTCTTTTCATGTTTGGCCGCTGGCAATTCCCTCATTTTGTTTCTATATAAGCTCTTTTAAGGTACAATACTCTCTTTCCACAATTCCTTGACCCTAGGGATTGTATGGTTATCCTGTAGTATGACCGACCTGCATTGTCTGACAAATTGCCTGAAAGGACTTTGCAGTGTAGGCAGGCCTGCTGTCTATCTTGAATCTATCAGGTTTTCCCCAGGCTGCCCACGCCTCTAAGCAATGACTAATGACATTACAAGCCTTTTGACCAGTCATCAGAGTAGCGTGTATAATACTGGAAGAGGTACCAAAAGAAACATGAGCATATTTTTAATTTCCAAATTGAGATATGTGTGTGACATCCATCTGCGAAAGTTTTAGCGGAATCAGACAACAAGGGTTAATCCCCACATGAGGAGGGTGGTGAAATTGAACACAATTCTGGCAACATAATACCACATCATGAGCTACAGCCCTAGAGATGTTAAATTTTTGTTGACGATTAAAGGCAGGAACATGAAACTTTTGATGAAATTCTCTAGTGAAATCAACCGGAGCAGCATGAAAAATAAACTCTCTACGAGTACTAGCATCCACCAGGGCGTTATTACTGGTCATGTGACCAGGCAAATTAGTATGGGCTCGAATATGTTGCATGAAAAATTTATTTTTTCTGGCCCAAATCAAATTTTGTAATTCTAGTTGAATTTGACATACAGTACTAGTCGACCGAATTGGCCCTGCAATTTCAAGGGAGCACACAGCATTAACTACATAAACAGAGTCAGAAATTAAATTAAAAGAATCATGAAAATTTTGAAAATTTTCCAATACAATTTTACATTCTGTAATTTGGGGGTGCCTGGACAGTACTGAATTAATACTAGTTCTTGAGAATCAACCATATAGGCACCTACACCTGTTTTGGAGCCATCTGTATAAATACCTAACGCTCCAGACAAAGGCTCTGATGCAGTGACCTTTGTAAAAATCACTGGATGTTCAAAGAAAAATTGTAGCAATGGATCCTTAGGATAATGATTGTCAAACTCTCAATGAAAACTACAGCATAATAAGGCCCGATCATCTTTCAAGGCACACAATGTTTCTATCTGAGCTGTTATATATGCTATAATAATTTTCTTGGGTAAAATACCAAAATGATGAATAAAAGATTTAACACCTAACACAGCAAGCTGTGCAACAGCAGAAGGGTAATATTCAACGGTCTTATTAATCCCATCACTTTCCATACCTCTGGGAAAAAGGAAGTAGCTTTTGTAGGCTTCACCATGCTTTTATGTTGAGGGTTATATGCAGGTGCTGTTGGAATAACCGCTTTCTTGCCTAATTGTCTGCCTCGTTGTCACGTGCACTAGCATGTGGCCAGTCTGGATCCTATCTCTTCCTCTCACACTAAGCAGCCTCTTCCTTGAAATCAGCCTCATCATCCCAAATCCAGTTTCCAAATCTTTGAGTCTATCCTTCATGCTACATGGTTTGACTGCCAATTCCTACTTATGAATACATGATGGTGCACTCTCCAATACCTCAACAAAGAGACTGCCTTAAAATCTTTTAGAAGCCTGGTTTCTAGGATAAGATTTCTATAAAAATATCATCCCAATTTAGACCTGTTTCCCTAGATTGGCTCATGTCACATGTCGTCTAGAATGACTTATCCAAATTTACCAGTTTTATGTCAACTTTCTGTTAACAATATTACATTTTTTAACCATATCTAATAACTTAAAAGCCAATAGTCCATATCCAAGGCATGTAGAGAATATTTATACATTTAAAACCAATCAGAAAACAAAATTGATGTGGCTACACATATCTTAGCTACAGGTGCAAGGCTCCAAGGGCCGATTGAAACTGTATTTTTAAGAGAAGCACCTTGTCACCTGCTTAATCTCCTTGAGACCAGTATTCCAAGTAGGCAACTCTACAGCTCTCAAAACAAATGTTTATCTTTTTGCTTGATTCTTCTGAATAAATTTTTCAGTTGGTGTACCTGTATCAAATCTGATCAGTATGACTCTGTGAGGTTTACAGAGCCTAATCACATACCTCATCACATACCTAATCACAATAGCCTCAACTTGAGCCAAAACAAAAGGTGCACGGACCCCATTTTTTGTATTTGTCTTCTCTCTGTTCCTTTTATTGCCTTTTCTTTTCATTTTTTCTTTCAAGACCTTTTCTTCCTCCGACGTACTTTCTTGTTGCTCTGCAAGTACCATCTGACCTGTCCTAATGGCTTCCTCACATCATTTATCCTCCAAGCAGTCAGAGTCCATTCTCGAAAGAGGTTTTGGTCCTGGCTTAAGCTTCCAGTCTGTGGCTTCTCTATCCCACACAAAGAAAAAAAAAAAAGAAACAAGCCCTAACCACAAAGGATCAATTGGAAACAACATTGCCATAGTTCATAAACATTTCAGCCTCTATACCAAGGCTTTCAACTTCACAAAACTTTTGGCCTCTATACCAAGGCTTTCATCATCTCTGTTTACCTCTACAGAACTTTATCCAACCTCTCTGCTTACCTCCAGGGAACTTTATTCGTCTCTGCTTAACTCCAGAGAACTTTATCGTCCCTTATCCGGGAACTTTCTTTCATCGTCTCTGTTTACATCCAGAGAACTTTATTCATCGTCTCTGCTTATCTCCAGAGAACTTTATCTTCCCTTATCCGGAAACTTTACTGATGTCACTGTCCTGAACAGAAAAGTTCTGGATCCACAAGAATATCCTCGGCTCTCCGTACAAGGCCACCAGTTGTGGTGCCCACCTCATCTAGCAAGGAAGCTGCAACACCATCAGATCCTTCTTAACAGCCTTTATTGCAGGACCACCTCATTTTGCTAGTATGGGGACCTCAAGCAGCAAGAGTGCTCGCCTTATATACCCAGCAGGCTGAGGCTATGCTAATGGTCCTTCAGGGATTGGCAGAGCAGGAATCACCTCATTAGCATGGTACTGCTCCCTCATTAGCATATTACCAGTGAACTGATGCCAGGTGCAAAGCCTTTGCATGCGCAGTATTATTGTTCACCACAGGAGGGCACCCTACATATCCCAAAGGCCAATTTTTGGAAAGGGCACCATTCTTTTCCTTAGAGCTCATGGCTTTTATTTTTTTTTTTTTGCCCAGAAGAAAAAGATCCTAAGGAAGAAGTGAAAGACAAGTATTGTGTCCTCAGCTCATAGTAAACTAATCAATTATTTGGATACCTATAGTGCAGTTTGTGTCTGATAATGGCATTTGGGAGGGAGACGTGTTTCTACTTCATCATATCAGTCTTTCCACTAGTATTACTCTGACTCCCATTTTCTGATAGTGACCCTTAAGATTTCTCAGTCAATATGTGTGAGTAACTGGCAGTTTTCTTATTTTTAGCATTTTTTTTGTTTTTTTTTAATTTGATTTTTCCATATTTACCATACAAATATTTTTGCCTTTCCCAGTTTCCTGCCCATAAGATCCCTAACCGGTCCCCATACCCTTCTTGTATAATCCCCCTTACTGCCCTTTGACATTCCCTTGAATTGGTGATAAAACCTAGTTTAGAACAAGGGCATCTCCTACCATTGGTGCCCAACAATGCCATTTTCTTCTACATATGGAATTGGAGCCATAGGTCTATTCATGTACAGTCTTTGAATATTCGTATACTACCAGAAAATTCTGGTTCGTTGGCATTATTTTTCTTATTGGATTGAAAGCTCCTTCAGCTCTTGAATCCTTTATCAAAATCTACCAACAAAAGATCTGTTTTCAGTTCACTGTTTTGCCACTACTATTCACTTGTTTATTTGACATGCTCTAGCTGTGTCTCTCAGGAAAAACCTATATCCGTTTCTTCTAATCAGGCAATTATAAGCTGCATCAAACTTATCTCATTTTGGAGGCACATATATGTGTGTGTGTGTGTGTGTGTGTGTGTGTGTGTAACCTAAAGCTATGAGTTTAGATGTATTTTTAACAGGATTTTGGGAAACAGGATCAAGGTAGAATCCATGAATGACAGTGCAAAATAGACTCTCTCTATTCTTATGAACCTAATGAAACTGAGGTTTCAATGGACATCAAGCCATTCCTCATCCTGCACATCTTCCTGAATCCTGTTTCACCTGAAGAAAAAATCATGGTAAAATATCCAAACCCCTCAAGACTCTTCCTGGGAACACAGGAAGGTAGATATTATAGAAATGATATCTAATGGGACTACAGAAACACATTCTATAGCCCATGCTGAGCTTTCCATTAATGATGTCTTGTAATTTTTGGATAAAATAAGAATTTGGGAGTTTATCATTTGAACAAGGTACACAATATTTACACTTTTATATTGACTCTTTAGCTGTGCCCCCTTTGTTGCAAAAATTATTGCAAAAAATTGAATTGGAACACAGAATTTTTGAGTCCACATTCATAAATATATATAATGACTGAAGGGAGACTCATGGTAAAACATTCAAACCCCCCAATTCTTGCCCTGGGGCCACAGGAAGGTAGATATTAGAGAACTGATATCTAATGGGTCTACAGAAACACATTCTATAGCCCATGCCGTTCTTTGCTTTAATGATGTCTTGTGATTTTTGGATAAAATAAGAATCTGGGAGTTTATCATTTGAAGAAGGTACACAATATTTGCACTTTTATATTCGATCTATAGCTGTGTCCCCTTTGTTGCCAAAAGTATTGCAAAAAATTGAATTGGAAAACAGAATTTTTGAGTATACATTCAAAAATGTAAATAATGTCTGAAGAAAGAATCGTGCTAAAACATCCAAATCCCTCAAGTCTTGCCCTGGGACCACAGGAAGGTAGATATTAGAGAAGTGATATCTAATATAACTACAGAACCGCATCCTATAGTCCATGTTGTTTTTTGCTTTACTGATGTCTTGTAATTTATGGATAAAAGAAGGATTTGGTAGTTTATCATTTGAAAGAGGTACACAATATTTACGCTGTTATATTCACTGTATAGCAGTGCCGCATTTGTTGCCAAATTCTTTGCAAATATGAAATGGGAAAAATGAAATTTTTGAGTACACGTGAAGGAATATATATATATATATATATATATATATATATATATATATATATAATGTCCGCTGTCAATGAATGTACAATCAGAAATGTTGCACAATATTCATTCAATTACAGGTCTGCAGAGAAAAAAAAACTGGCATCTGGGAAACAGAAGATACCTAGGTCACAGGATTGGACCTGGCAAAAAAATTAATCTCCAGAAATCTCCTTCTCTTTGTCCTCCTGGAATTTTTCTACCCATGACAAGCCCCTGACTAACTTTCTCCATTCAGAGCATGTAACCACTAATGAAGCAGAGAGAAGTGCCTAGCTTTAGAGAGATGTAGCATGTAAAGTTTTCTACTGTTTCACAGGAGACACTCCAGGAAAGGGCACCTCCAAATCTGGTTAATGTATGGAAATCTGTTCAGCAGGTAGGCTATGACTATTCTCAGTGGCATCATCATTACGCCATCCATGAAAAATCTCTTGTATTCTGGAGAGCCCTAGATTCTTGTGTGCTGTCACAAGTGTTGTCTTGACAGCAATTACCTCTCAGATATTACTTCCATATATCTATTAACTAATTGGCCTCTAATTCAGAGTAAAGAGGCATTTGGGAGGGAGAACAAATAGGATGAAGAGGTCAGAGATGGGGGAATGAAGATGGAGATTTGTCTTGGTATAAAATATAAGAAGAAATATGTGGCTCTTGGGAAAACACCATGTGCAGATGGCTTTAGTTCTTTGGTTCTCTGAGTTTACTGAGCCCTTGGAGAAGTTGCTGAGCATCCTAAAGACCTTAGGGAAGATGGTAAAGTTTCTAGATATCCCTTTTTAGATTTCGATGGTCCTGGGGTTTGTATGGCTGATGCTAAATGTTTCCCAGAAAGAGTGCTTCAGCCAGATTGATTTTCAGATGCTTTAGAAGACATGGAATTTTTCTGATATACTTGGGATAATGGCACAAGTCTACATGACATTTTTCATTGTGGACTTTTCCTCAGACCTTTGGAAATATAAAAAAAAAAACGTTTTGTATTTTTGAAGTCTAGTTTGCACAATGAAAAATCACATTGAGCCCGGAGAACACTTTCTGGCGCCCTTGACAGGGGTGAAGAAATTCCCTGAAATCCTAGGGTAGATGGGGAACATGCCTTGTTGGTAGAAAGATGAGTTTTTGAGCATCTTGGGACAATATGGGATGTCCAACATGCCCTTGTAAGGATTGGCAACTTTCCACAATTCCTTCCTCATTTTGAAAAATTCCATGGATTTTTGGACAGATGGAGAAGTTGTGGGACTCACCTGAGGAGTAGTTGTAGCTTTTTGTGTCTCTTTGGCAGCAGAAGATGGCACAAGATCCCTTTTGGCAGAAGGGGGAAGGTTGAATCTGTCTTCCTTAGAGGAGAAGTTTTTCAAGACTTCATCAGAAAGATCAAATCATAACACTTTGTTTCTAGAAACTGGGTGCCTGTGGTCCAATTTGGTAGAGGGAGAATTTCGACTATTGCTCCCCAGAGTGGACATGTGAAATAAATCTACTTGGGTAGATAGGGATAGTTGTAAAGCATGCTGTTCAGATGCAGTAGATCGTAAGATCAGATGAGGAAGGTCTTAATGTACCATGTATATGTGTAGAAATCCTGACTGTGACATCAGAATGGGGGTTAGGTATTGGAGCTACCTCTGAATATGTGACATCTCCTAGAGAATCATGGACATATGTGAGAGCTCTGAGAGACTCATGAGTAGATAAGGATGTTTCTAGATATCGTTGTGTAATTGTGGAAGTTCCAAGAAATATTTCTTCTACTGGAGAAGTGGAAACAGACTTTTGTATAAAGTGTCAGGTTCCCTAGCCTTCTTGATAGGCAAAACAGGTTCCAAGGAGCCTTCACAAGATAAGGTAAAATCCAGAGCCTTTGATGTATTGGCCAGATGTTCTGGGTCCGCTTGTGGGTGTAGAAAAGGACTGGACACCCTTTGTGCATATTTGGAAGCGTGTGTAGCTTCTTCTGTAGTTGGGGAGGATGGCTGATCTTGAAGAGTTAAGGAAGTTCCTATAGCCTCCTGTGAAGTTTGCGGAGGTCATATGTATTCTGTTGCACTAATGGAATCCAAGGATTCCATTTCCTCAGATGTCGAGAATGGCAAAGACACTGCTGTTTGCATATCATGTTCCCCTACTCCTCGTTCACATGTGGTTGGATCCATACCCTTCTCTACAGATGGAATATGTCCTAGAACATCTTTTGTACATGTGTCACATCCACAAGCCATTTCTAAAGATGTGGCTGTCTGTAGAACTCCTTTTTTAGATGTTTCTTGTCCCACACTCTCTTTATGAGATATTGTACTACTCAGAGAATCCTGCTCAGTGTTGGGAAATTCTAGCATCTCTGATGTATATGTGGAAAATTTTGGAGCCTCTCTTTCAAGAGAGAATGACCTAGAGTCCCCTGAGGAGGAAGGGGATGTTTCATCTTCTCTGCACATTGTATCAATATGGAGTCTGCAAGGCTCATTGGCTGTGTGTTGTGATAAACTTGGCTCTTTTGGGCCTGATGATAAGTCAGAAAGGTCCTTTTGGGTGGTAGAGGATATTTGAATAATTTCTGTTGTACAGGGACTTAGGAAGCCCTGGGGGACATGGTGAGGGTGCAAGATCACATTTTTATGTGCACAAGGTACAAGAGACACTTGGGTAAACTCAGTATTTTTTATCACATCTTGTGTGGGTGTGGAACTCTCAAGAGCCCCTTCTGAAACTGTCAATGGTCCTTGATCTAATGGTGTACATGCAGAATGTTTTGTCTGTTCCTGGACTGGTATGTGTGTTATGAGATTCACTTGGGGATTTGTGACTGTATTTTGTCCCTCTTGGACCATAGATGATTTAAGCACATTTTTAATAGTGAAGGGCTTTGAAGGTACCCTTCATTTAATAGGGAAGTTCTGAAATCCCCTTTGTCAGCAGAAACAGGTTTCGAATTCATTTTACATGAAGCAGATTTAATACGGAACTTTTATATAGATGGGGGACATCTTTGACTGTCTTTGTGAGTGGACACAGCTCTCTGCCATTCTTTGGCAGCTGGCAAAGGTATTATAGTCTCATGCGCAGAGGAGGCAGGACTTACTCCATTTGTGGAATATGAGAAATCATTGAGATTATCTTTAAGAAAAGAACTTTTGCAGCCCTCCTTGTCTGATTGGGCCTGTTGTACCACCCCTTGATCAGAGGGGTCTTCTCAAACACATTTGGAGGAGAATTGGAAAGAGCAGAGACCTGTAGGATAGGGAATGAACATTTGAATCTTCTTTGGAATCTCTGTTGGACAGAGAGCTGATCACCCAGAAGAGTGGGCAATACTGAGACCTCAGGGAAGGAGAGACTGCCATCTCTGCCCACCTGTGCCCATATCCCTACCCCAAGAGGAAACTGCATAGTGCCTCTGTGCACATGAATATAGGAGCAGTCAAGCTGCAGGAGCCCTGAAGTACAAATGGAACATGGACTGGAACTGGTCCAAACAGCATCCTACACACAAATCTTGTGTGAGGTGGGGAAGACTTAGACCATTAGAGGGGCTGAAACCCCTGAAAACTCTGCTCACATTCCTTACTCCAGAAAAAAAAAAACAAACGCCAAGCTACATCTGGGCCTCCTGTGCATAGTGACCTATGATCAGGAGGGGCAGGACATTTCTGGTTGCAGCTCTCATAGAGAGCTGAATGTCAGTCTGAGGAGCAACTTCATGCCTGAGACCAGAGTTGAATACAACTATTCTGCTCTAAGTGACCTGACTGGTGGACTCAGGACATGCAAAGGCAGAACTCCCCTGGGACCAGGCACTTCCAATTTATAGTTGGCTCCTAAACATCACTGATCTTGGCCCAGTGATCCCTGCTCCTAGACACTGTGGGAGAGAGAGCTGATCACCCAGGAGTCTGGGCAATACTGAGCCTACAAGGAACAGAGACTGCCACTTCTGCCCACCATTACCCACATCTCTGGCCCAAGACAAAACATCATAGTGCCTCTGGACCCAGGAATATAGGAGGAGTAAATATGCAGGAGCACCACTTTCCAGACTGTGCCTGGATCTGAACAGAACTGATCAAACAGCTCCCTATACACAAATACAGAGGGTAGGGTAAGTAGACCTTCAGAGGAGTAGACTTTCCTGGGGATCCAGAGGAGACTACTCTCTGCCCAGATTCCTGACTCAAGATGAAAACACCTTCTGCCTTCTGTGCCACCTCCCCCCACAGAGGGACCTAGGAGAAGTATGGGAATTCCTTCTGGTTCTTGCCACAGGGACAGGTGAAAGTCAGTGGACAGGAGAAACTGCACGCCTGAGATCAGAATACTCTGCGTCCACAACTGGGTAAAAAAACAAAACAAAACAGGAAAACAGGTCTACAGAAGTCCTGACACATGAGCCTACAGGATGGTCAAGCCACAGTCAGAAAGAGCAAGACAACCTAAAGCCAGGGACAACCTGATTGCCAGAGGCAATCACATGAAAACAAACAACAGAAATCAAGACAGCTTGGGCTCATCAAAGCCCAAATGTACCACCAAGGCAAAAACTAGATATCTAAACACATGAAAAAAGCAAGATCTAGATTTAAATTGACATTTTATCATTACGATGGAGGATGTTACGAAGGTCATAAATAAGTCTCTGGAGAAAATACAGGACAACAGAAAATACAAAAGCAAACAAGTAGAATCCCAGAAAGAGGGAACACAAAACTACCTTAAAGAACTACTGGACAAACAACAAAACAGGAGAAGGAAATGAACAAAACCAGTTAAAATGGAAATAGAAACAATGAAAAAAGCACAAAGGAAGTCAACCCTGTAGATGGAAAACTTAGGAAAGAGACCAGGAGTCATAGATCTGAGAATCAAATACAGGATAAAGAGATAGAAGATAGAATCTAATGAGCAGAAGATTCCATAGAAATCATTGACACAACTGTCAAAGATAATGTAAAACAGAAAAGCACGTAGCCCAAAATACACAAGAAATCCAGGACACAATGAGAAGATCAAATCTAAGGATAACAGGAATAGAAGATAGTAAAGACTGCCAACATTAAGGGACATTAATAATTTAAACAAAATTATAGAATAAAACTTCCCTAATCTAAAGAAAGAGATGCCCATAAACATACACAAAGCTTACAGAACTCCAAATAGATTGGACCAGAAAAGGATATCCTCCCATCACATAACAGTCAAAACACAAAATGCACAAAACAAAAAAAAATTGAAAAGCAGTAAGGGAAAAGGTTAGTTAACATATAAAGGCAAACCTATCAGAATTACTCCAGAATTCTCACCAGAAACTATGAAAACCTGAAGATCCTGCCCAGATGTCATACAGACACTAAGAGAACAAAAACGCCAGCCCAGGTTACTGTTTCCAGCAAAACTCTCAATTAACATAGATGGAGAATCCAAGATATTCCATGACAAAAACAAATTTAAACAATATCTTTCTATATATCCAGTCCTACATAGGACACTAACTGGCAAACCCCAACACAAGGAGGAAAGTAAAGTCATATGTAAAGCAAGAAATTAATCTTTTCACAACAAAACAAAGAGAAGCACACAAACATAAACTAACCTAGAATTATGAAAATAAGAGAAGGTGACCATCACTAATCCTGAATATCTCTCAACTTCTATGAACTCAATTCCCCACTAAAAAGACACAGATTGACAAACTGGATATGTAATGAGGACCCAGTGTTTTGCACTACAAGAAACACACTTCAGAGACAAAGACATACATTACCTCAGAGTAAAAGGCTGGAAAACAAATTTCCAAGCAGATGGTCTGAAGAAGCAAGTTGGAGTAGCCATTCTAATATATAAAACCATTTTCAACAAAAAGTCATCAAAAAGCATAAGGAATGACACTTCATATGAATCAAAGCAAAAATCCACATGGATGAAATGAAAAAATAAATATCTATGCTCCAAATATAAGGGCACCTACATACATAAAAGAAATCTTACTAAAGCTCAATGAACATATTGCACCGCAAATAATAATAGCAGGAGATTTAAACTCTCTACTCTCATCACTAGACAGATCACAGAAACAGAATTTAACTGACTAATAATTAAATAGACAGACTAACATAAGTTTTAAACCAAATGGACTTAACCAATATTTTAAAACATTCTATCATAAAACAAAAGGAAATAACTTCTTCTCACCACTTCAAGGCACTTTCTCCAAAATTGATCATATAATCAGTCAAAAATCAGGCATCAAAGGATACAGAAAGATAGAAATAATCCAATGCATCCTATCAGACCACCATGGGCTAAGGCTGTTCTTCAATAAAAATTAGGAAAGAACACCGACATATACATGGAAGTTGAAAAATGCTCTACTCAATTATAATTTGGTCAAGGAAGAAATGAACAAAGAAATTAAAGACTTCTTAGAATTTAATGAAAATGAAGGTACAATATACTCAAACTTTTGGAACACAATGAAAGCTATGGTAAAAGGAATACTCATACCTCTGAATGCCTGCAGAAAGAAACAGGAGAGAACATACATCAGCAGCTTTAAGCAAACCTAAAAGCTCTGGAACAAAAAGAAGCAAATACATGCAGGAGTAGTAGAAGGCATGAAGTAATCAAACTCAGGGCTGAAATCAACCAAGTAGAAAAAAAAGGGATTCTACCAAGAGTCAAAGAACCAATACCTGGTTCTCTGAGAAAATCAACAGGATACATTAACCCATAGCCAGACTAACCAGAGGATATAGAGAGTGCGTCTAAATTAACAAAATCATATATTAAAAAGGGAGACATAACAGCAGAATCATAGGAAATTAAAAAAAAAACATTGTACTACAAAAGCAAATGTTCAACAAAACTTGAAAATCTGTAAAAAAAAGGACAATTTTCTAGACAAATACAAGAGACAAAAGCTAAATCAGGAAAAGATAAACCTTTTAAACAACCCATAACATCCAAAGGAATAAAAGCAATCATCAAAACTCTCCCAACCAAAAAGAGTCCAGGATCAGATGGGTTTAGTGCAGAAATCCATCCAAAATTCACTGAAAATTTCATAACAATACTGTCCAAACTATTCCATAAAATAGAAACAGATGGAGTACTACCAAATTTCTTTCATTAAGACCAAAATTACTCTTATAACTAAAACACAGAAAGACCCAAAAAAGAAAGAGAACTTCAGACCAATTTCTCTTATCAATATCGACACCAAAAATTCAAAGAAATTCTTGCAAACCTAATCCTACAACACATTAAACAATCATCCACTATGATTAAGTAGGATTCATCCCAGGCTTGCCGGAATGTTTTATATACAGAAAACAAACAACGTAATCCACTGTATAAACAAACTCAAAGATAAAAACGCCATTATTGTTTAATTAGATGCTGAGAAAGATTTTGCCAAAATTCAAAATCCCTTCATGATAAAAGTCCTGGAAAGTCCAGGAATTTAAGGCCCATACTTAAACATATACAGCAAATCCGTAGCTAACACTAAACTAAGTGGAGAGAAACTTAAAGCAATCACGCTGAAATCAGAGACTAGACAAGGCTGCCTACTAGCTCACAACTTATTCAGTATAGTAATAAATATCTTAGCCAGAACAAGCAGACACTAAAGGAGGTCAAAAGGATATAGATTGGAAAGGAAGAAATCAAAATAGCACTGTTTGTAGTTGATATGATAGTATACTTAGGGACCTCAAAAGTTCCACAACATAATTACTTGTAGGGAGCAGTGCGGTAAAACAAAGATGGCGCCAACATCCAACCCATCTGAAGGTAACTAACTTACCACGCATGCGCAGGCTTGTCCCCTTGCTAGGGTGGCCATCTGATAATGAGGTGATCCAGCGCCCTCCTGTGGTGAACAATAGTACTGTGCATGCACGGGTTTTGCACCTGTCTTCAGTCTGCTGTGGCGGTACTATGCTACTGTGGTGGTTCATGCTGTGCCAATCTCTGGAGGATAAGTAGCTGGGATTATAGTGGGGTGATAGTGGGGTGATTCGTGCTCCACCTATCCCTGAAAGATTATTAGCATATATTATTGTGGATATAAGGCGAGCGACTCTGCCGCTCATGGTCCCCATATCAACAATGAAGTGGTCCTGCAGTAAGTCTGTTGAGAAGAATATGACTGTGTTGCATCTTCCTTGCCAGCCGAGGTGGCCGAAACAAGTGGTGGACCATGCAGAGACCCAAGGATGTCCTCGTGGATTTCAGAACTCTTCAGATCCAGGACAGCGACGTTGGAAAGTTTCAGGTAAGGGACAATAATGTTCTCTGGAGGTAAGCAGAGATGATGAAAGCCTTGGGTTAGAGGCTAAAAGATCTGTAGTCTACAGCAATATTGTTTCCAATTGATCCTTTGTAGGTAGGACTTGTAATTTTGTTTCTTTTATTTTTTGTGTTGTGGATTTGCTTTCTTTTGAATTGCCACCATTCTAGACGGGAGTGCATTTGCTGGGAATAGCCAGCAAGTCCCAGGCTACGAAGTCATGTGGAAACAAACATGCCAGCTCACCCTGCTCGGAAAACTGCTAGTAAATAAGTTCAGTGAGTATGGGGAGCTCACATTCCAGCCCGCTCCTGACAGCTCTCCAGGAGCTCCTTAATCGGCATAAGCTCAAAGTTGAAAGAAAATCCTGTTGAGCTTTCTTGATGAATGCGATCGTAGTTCTCCATGGTTTATAGTATCGGGATCTCTTACCTTGCCAGCATGAAACAAATTGGGAAAAGATCTGGATAAAGAAGCCACAGAGGGCAAGCTTAAGCCCGGATTAAAGCCTCTTGGCCAGATGGTCTGTTGCTGCTTAGAGGATAACGATGTGAGGAGGCCGTTAGAGCCATTAAGACAGGTCAGAGGGTCCTTGCAGAGCAACAAGAAGGTATGTTGGAGGGAAAAGAGGTCTCCAAAGGAAAAAAAAAAAGAGTAAAGAAAAGTAGATAAAAAAAAACAGAGAGAAGGCAGATATAAAAAAGAGGATAATTGGGGTTGGGGATTTAGCTCAGCGGTAGAGCGCTTGCCTAGCGAGCGCAAGGCCCTGGGTTCGGTCCCCAGCTCTGAAAAAAAAAAGAAAAAAGAAAAAAAAAGAGGATAATCAGGCCAGGAAACAAATGAGATATATTCTTTTGTAAAAGCCTTGACCTTAGAAATGTCTGACAATCTAGAAAGCATCACTGACAGTTTAGAGAAAGTGAAACTAAAGGTAGAACCATCAGGTCCTAGGTCTCCCCACAGAGCAACAAAAGGAAGCACAGGACTCAACCTCAGTTCCACTACCAGATTCATATTGACCCCTCGAATGGGAATTGAGGTGGTGTATACAGATTTTAAAGGCCGCTGTAAGCAGAATTCAGAAGGATCGCAGAAAGTGAAAGCATGTGCAAAGATAAAGATTAGGGGTAGTGGTCAAAAGGGGAAAAGGTAATAATGGTAAAATATTTTTGTGTATGTATTCTTTTAGAGTTATGTTAAAATCTAGAGAAGCAAAGTCGAATCTCATACATGCTTTTAGTTTTTTGACCCTGACTAGAGACAGTTTACACCCTAGATAAGAGAGAGAATGGAGTTGAGAAAAACAGAACTCCCGAACTCTCCACAGATGCTTTGGCAAAAGAAGGAAATGAGCTTAAATGTTTTGGAGCTCTCCTGGGAACAGAAGGAGGTGGGAGACATCTTGGCTCCTTGCTGTCTCCTATTGGAGAAGTGCTTATTTCTTGTTCTGGGTTCTTTAGGTAGGATGTCTGGGTCTCTTTGGTGGAACACCATCTAGTTCTTTTCCTCTGTGTCTATTTTCTGTCCTTGGTGCACCAAGCTCTCCATTTATGTCAATTTATGTCTGGGTTTTGCTTCTCGTTGCTTGAATGTTTTGTGTTTCATGTTTAAAAGAAAAGGTTAAAATTTTAATTGCTGGTTGATTCACCCATTAATGTAGCTTTAACTCCTTTCAAGAAAAGAACCAATAAACAAAAAGTTCTAATTGGATTTTGGAGTCTGCACCTGTGGATAGAAGCCTAAGTCTGCTGGGCAAGCTCCCCAGGGGGCTGGCTAAATGTTTATACTAGCCGACCCTAAAGACAACAGGAGCTTCACAGCTTCTAATGTAATGGAACTGATGGCTGTTCCTCTTAGAAAAATCTTTGACTGTGATTATTGGACTCAACAGGTGACAAGGTGTTTCTCTTAAAACTACAGCTAGAAAAAGTAACAATGGTGATTGATTTATATATTAAAGGTATGTGTAGCAACTTCAATTTTGTTTCTGATTGGTTTTAAATGTATTAATATTCTCTACACGTCTTGGTTATGGTCTACTGGCTTTTAAGTTATTGGATATGGTAAAAAAATGTGACATTGGTAACAGAAAGTTGACAGAAAACTGGTAATTTTGGACGGAGTCATTCTAGAAAACATGTGGCTTGAGCCAATCTAGGGAAACAGGTCTAAATTGGGATGATATTTTTATGGAAATCTTATCCTAGAAACCAGGTATCTAAAAGATTTTAAGGCAATATCTCTTTGTTGTGGTATTGGAGACCGTACCATCATGCGTTCATATGTAGGAATTGGCAGTCAAACCTCGTAGAATGAAGGATAGACTCGGTGATTTGGAGACTGAATTTTGGGATGATGAAGCTGATCTCGAGGAAGAGGCTGCTCAGTGTGAGAGGGAAGGATATGATCCAGACTAGTGCCACATGGCAACGAGGCAGACAATTAGGCAAGAAAGCGGTTAAACCAACAGCACCTCCATATAACCCTCAACATAAAAGCATAGTGAAGCCTGCAAAAGGTACTTCTTTTTGCCCAGAGGTGTGGAAAGATATGGGATTAAGTTTTACAGTGTTTCTCAATGCTAACGGGCATAGATATCATGAACACGTTGACTTTAAGACTATAAAGCAACGGGAAGAATCGGTTAGAACCTATGGGGTCAATGCAGCTTTTGTTGTGGCTCAAGTTGAGGCTATTGCTAAGTATTGCCTCAACCCTGGTGATTGGGGGAGTCTGGCAAGAGCCTGCCTCTCCTCAGGTCAATACTTAGATTGGAAATCTTATCTTTTTGAATATGCTAATACTCAGGCTGCCATTAATCTGGCCTCAGGAATAGACCTTCAGAGATATTGGGAAGCTGACATGCTATTGGGTCTAGGGATATTCACTCTGGATGAGACTGGTTATCCAGAACAAGTCTATAGCAAAATTAACAGCCACTGTATGAGATCCTGAAAGGGGATTCTCAGCTTACTTCACCCTGTGCTTTAACCAAGGAAGCATGATTATCCTTGAGGAAAGTAGAAAAAAAGACTGGAAAAGGCAATGCTGAGAATGTACAAGGAAAAGGAGGATCTGATTTTGTGTATACTGAGAACTATTCTTCAGCCTACAGGAGTGCTATGGCAACAAGACCCGCTTCTTTGGATTTATCCTCATATTTCTCCTAACAAGACCCTTGAATATTACCGTTCTGCTGTTGCACAGCTTGCTGTGTTAGGCATTAAATCTTGCATTCAGCATTTTGGTATTTTACCCAAGAAAATTATTATACCATATACAACTGCTCAGATGGAAACATTGTGTGCCTTGATAGATGATTGGGCCATATTATGCTGTAGTTTTGATGGAGAGTTTGACAATCATTACCCTAAGGATCCTTTGCTTCAATTTTTTACTGAACATCCAGTGATCTTTCCTAAGGTCACTGCCTCAGAGCCTTTATTTGGAGCATTAGATATTTATGCAGATGGCTACAAAAGAGGTGTAGGTGCCTATATGGTTGATTCTCAAGAACCAATATTAATTTAGTACAGTCCAGGTACCCCCCAAATTACAGAATTTAAAATTGTATTGGAAGTTTTTAAAAAGATTTCATGATTCTTCCAATTTAATTTCTGATTTTGCTTATGTAGTTAATGCAGTGCGCTCACTTGAAATTGCAGGGCCAATTCGGTCGACTAGTACTGTATGTTAAATTCTTTTACAATTACAAAAATTGATTTGGGCCAGAAAAAATAAATTTTTCACACAACATATTCGAGCCCATACGGATTTGCCTGGTACATGACCAGTAAAAACGCCCTGGTTGATGATAGTACTCATAGAGAGTTTATTTTTCATGCTGCTCCGGTTGATCTCGCTAGAGAATTTCATCAATTTTTCATGTTCCTGTCTTAGAGAATTTCATGTTCCTGCCATTACTCTTCAACAAAAATTTAGCATCTCTAGGGCTACAGCTCATGATGTGGTGTTACGCTGCAAGAATTGTGTTCTATTTCACCATTCTCTTCATGTGGGAAATAACCCTCGTGGTCTGATCCCACTAAAACTTTGGCAGATGAATGTCACACACATATCTCAATTTGGAAATTTAAAATATGCTCATGTTTCTGTTTATAGTTGTTCCGATATTATACATGCCACTCTGATGATTGGTGAAAAGGCTCGTAATGCCATTAGTCATTGCTTAGAGGCTTGTCCAGGCTGGGGAAAGCCTGATAGTCTTAAGACAGACAACAGACCTGACAACAATGCAAAGAACTTTCAGTCATTTTGCCAGACAATGCAGGTCAGTCATACTACAGGTTTGTGATACAATCCCAAGGGTCAAGGAATTGTTTAAAGAGTACATCGTACTTTAAAAGAGCTTATAAAAAAACAAAAAGAGGGAATTGCCAGTGGCTGAACACCAAAAGAACAACTTTATTTAGCTCTTTTACTCTAAATTTCTTATTTTTGGATGAGCATGGCCGCTCAGCTGCAGATCGCCATGCTGCTACTATATCTATAACTAATGCAAAAGTAAAGTGGAAGGAAATCTTAACTGATGAATGGCCTGGCCCAGATCCCATGATTTCTAGATCTAGTGGAGGTGTCTGTATTTTTCCGCAGAATCAATAAAATAGAATTTGGGTACCTGAGCACTTGACTCGAAAATTGCCTTCTGCTCTTCTTGAAGATGAGACTACGAACTCTACAATTACTACTGGGAATGGTAATACAGGCTGATTCACTCACCCTGTGGACTATTTCCATATACTGGCCAGTCTACATGCCAGTTCATAGTAATTCTACTGTTTTTCCAACCTTTTCCTTCAACTTATGTTTGCGTGATGCTCCCTATATAGTGCCAAATGGAGAAATGCCCCAATGGTATGCCATCACTAACTTTTCTCTGTCGCATACCTTATGTTTTACCGTAAAGGACTCTTCCCTGCCGTGTTTGGTTGCTTAGAGCCACATTAGCTCATTGTTTGGATCCTGTGAGTGACAGTTCAATCAGTACTGGGATCATCCTGATTGCTTTGAGTCAAATTACCCAGGGGGTCTCTTCACCAAGCGGGAACATGTCAGTCGATAGTTCTGCCGATTTGAACATTTTATCACAGATTGTGATGCATAATTGTAGCGTTCCATCACGCCCGGGGCAAGGTAACTATACACAGGATAACTCTACCTGTCGTAGAGTCTTACCGGCTTGCCCCCTGCATCAAGAGTTTCGACCTGATTTTATCCCATTTCCAACTCCATTCAATAGAGCAAAACATATCCTACCGGGATTTAAACTTTCCCCTACTCTTGGCCATGTACAGTTTGATTGAGGGGGGAATAAGACTGGCAAGCATAATCTCTGGCCTTGGTTTCAGTGGGTACTGTCCAATGAACAAGGGGCATATACATCCCTGCCCCCCTTTGCTAGTTTGATGAGTGAGAACTTCACACTGTATAATGTTTCAGCTACCAGAAAAAAATTATACCATGTTGATCAATATTCAATACAATAACCTCTTGGCAAATAATACTGCCACTAGTACTTCAGTATTTGTTAGATCACCTTTTTTCTTTCTGATAAGCACTAATGTAAGCAATGATGCTTTACATTGTAATAGTTTTGATGTAGTCTGCTATTTAGCTGAATGCTGGGATGGAACTAATGACACCGCAGTGATGGTTAAGTTTCCCACCTTTGTGCCAATCTCAGTGGAGACAAACCCAGATAGCTTTCCTATTCTTAATTTGCTGAGAGCCAAAAGAGTTTTTGGAAATACAGCAGCCATAATTTCAGCTATTGTGCTGTCTGCTGCCTCAGCTACCACAGCTGCAATCGCTATGACCAATCAAATATAGACGGCTGAGACTGTCAATCAGATTGTAGAAAAAACTTCAGTGGCGCTAGAGATACAGAAAGAATTTAATACCCATTTTGGCATCTGGCCTTCTCTTAGCCAATCAAAGGACAGATTTAGTTCAAGAACAAATTGAAGCATTGTATTATATGACACAGCTGTCTTGCATTTCCTCCCTTAGTGATTTATGCATTACTCCTTTGCGAGCTAACTTTTCTCAGCATTCTCAGCAGAGCAAAGAAATCTCGAATTATCTGAAAGGAAACTGATACAATAAAGCAGAGTGACTATCAAGACAATTGCTGATGCAGATTGCTGTCCTCAACAGCACTAGGTTGGACTCCAACACAGTTGAAGATTTTACCTCATGGATTACCAACACTTTCTCCTTTTTTAAGGAGTGTGTGGGCATGTTTTCCTGGGGACCTATAGACCTCCTTGGATGCGGAGTATGTCTCCAGCTTATTGGCCATTTTAAAAGGGAACATGCCAGACACAAAGTGGCTGTTTACCAGGCTATGACAGCCTTACAACATGGTGCTTCTCTCAATATATGGCTGGCCTCTTTGAAAGATTAAGAGTTCACCGTAGATCATTTTTGTCACAGTCATGTGGAGTCAATGTGTCCAGGGACAGGCAACTTTCCTTGAGCTCGGACCAAAAGGCATTGTACAGCTATCTTTTGTGACATTATTCAGGGAGTCACTCAGGACACAAAGAATAGGGTTAAAAATTTAAAAAAAAATTTTTTGATTTTGTAAAAATACTTATCCATAGTTCCCCCAGGGGGGGAACAATTGATTCAAAAGATAATAGAGGTTTAGTGATTGTTTAATGGATGGGCTAACCCTTTTACGGAACTCTACCCTCTGTACTGAATAAAAGTTGTGTGCTCTTTGGGTACAAGGTTGCCTTTCCTTGTGTGGATGAGCAACCTCACGTACGTGGATTAAAAACTTTATACACTCATGCTACTGCAGCGGTCACTTTGTCAATCTGTGCTCAGAGTTTTCATCCAGACGTTGTCCACTATGGGGTCTTACAACATTTTGGTGCATCACAAGGAACTGTGCTCCCTGCAGACCACAATTGGTGAAAAGATCGGAGGTAAGCTCGAGCAAATTTGTGTTTTGTGTTCTGTTTTACTTTCTGATTTGTCTCTGTGTCATGTCTCATATTTGTTTCATGTTGTTGTTGTCTGCCTCTGCTGTCTGAAGGGTATGAGTCCCCACAGAAGAAGGTTTAGAGTTGACTAGGTGGTCGCAATTGGTCCTGTAAGGGGCTTAATGCTGTGACAGGTCGACTTGCTAGTTGTCAAAGGCCACAGGCCTTAGAGGATGCTCTAGGAGGAGAAAGGGATCTAGGGGACACTCTAGAATTCCACTGGGAGGTGGATCAGATGGTCTGCCTCATCCCAGAAGCAGCTAAGGTGAAGATGCATTTTGGGAAAGGTACTGAAGGTAACAAGCATCTGTGGAATTTGCTTATAGAATGCTTTTTCTTGGTCTTGTTTGTCTAGTTTGTTTTCTTTGGTATTGTCGAGTGTCGTTTTTGGCTTTTGTTTCATTTTTGGTCTTGCACTGATGATAGTGTTTGAAATCATGGAACTGTTTGCTTTGTTTCTCAAGAATTTTTACTTGGTCCTCTTGGTGCTTAACTTGGAAATAATTTGCTTGAGAGAAATTGTTTTCTGCCAGGGATCCTGCCTTATCTGATGTCCCTATTGTAAGTGAGGAGTTGGTCTTCAGCATTAAGTCACCTTCCTTGTTAGTCATCATTGACATAGACAGTGCCTATGATCCTATCCCTGCAGCAGTCAGTTCTTGCCCCTATGATCATAATGCCCCAGGTTGGGGGTCAGGGTAGTAACTAAAATAGTTTCAGAAAGAGTCTGCAGCAGACTGTGAGGAAGTTTGCTTTTCCAAACAAAACAGGCCTTAGTCTAGGATAAAAAGAGTAGAAAGTCTTGGCACTGACTCTTCCGCTCACTCCAACTGGAAGCTGTGACCAAGGTCAGGATGAATGTGTTTTTTTCCATGGCCCTCTAACTCAGTGAGACGGCTTGGTGAAGGGCTACTACTGCAGTCCTGGGAGGGCTATACTTCTATTAAAGATCAGTAATCCAGTGTTAGTAATCCATTTATTGGTTGTAAGAGTCAGGAAACCCAATGCAATTGTGACCCCTGCCTCAGGAATTGAAGCAGAAAGAGTCCTTTAAACAATTTGCCTCTAACTATAGCTTACTCTCTGATACCTGAGGCTTCAGTCGAATAACACCCCCCTGGGCAAGCCCTCCTTCAATACTCAAACACTATTTTCTCCTGGTCTTTTGGGACAAGATCATCCGGCATGTCTGACAGCCTGGAAGAAACTTCCCTCCTAAAGCAGACGAACCATACAATTATTTTATCAGTCACTTGGCATATAGCACACAGGTCCTAACCATCTCTCCATCCTTTTGTTATTACTTCTTACTGGAAGTCTAGTGTCCTTAAGAGGCTGGATCTCTTGAGAGGCAGAGCCACTGAGCTGACTCTAAGGAGATGAGCTGAGGTGTGGAGAATCTAAGTCCAGAGAGACAGCCAGTAGCAGAGCAGCTGCCTCTCTGCTTTCCTTTTAGTTTCACAGGCACAAAGCTTGTGCTCGATTATGGGCTGGCCTTTTCGCCCCAAGAAAGCTGGCTAATTTAGCTGTGCGATTGAATGCTATTTGTCACCTGATCTGGTTGTTCCACCTACTCTCACCAGGCCACCCATAGCATTCTTGCCTGGCCCCTTACCACTGTCCTTATGAATTTTAGCACCTAAGACACTGTGTTCTTTGACTTAAAATATATCCCATCCTGATAATATACATGTCCTAGATTCACGTTCTGAAGGTTCTAATTGTAAAACAAAGGGATGGTGCATCCCCCTAAAGATTAAATTTAACACCAAGGTCAGAACCAGGATTGGACAGATGGATATAGTTGGGGACTTAGAATGTTTCAATCAGGTGCTGATACGGAGATTATATTTACTATAAAATTGTTAAAAGTGACAGTGCATACCTACTGCCCCACTTTTGGGCACTGATCCAAAGAAGGAGCCCAGGGAGGCATTGAACATGGCGTAAGGTACAAACGACTTCATCTACAGCCTGCACTCCACTGAGAGGACCTGCTTCCTTTTAGAACTACACGAATTCAAGTCCACTTTCATCGCACTAGAAGAATTAGAAGCCTACCACCCACTCCAGGACAGCTAAAATATGTATTCTTCAACAATGCAATACCTTTTGTAGGTTTTGACTTTTTGGATAATGCAATTAGGATTGTTGCAGGGACACAAATTGTATTGTTTTTTATATATTTTGAGAATTTAAAAATGTCAAACAGCTTGTTATTTTTCCTTCTAGGTATCAATACATTATTTATTTTTCAGTTATTTATGTTGTACTTTAATGATATGAGGTTTGCTTATTCCTTATTTGACATGCATGGTATACCTATTTATCTCTTTGTCTTTTGTTTATATATTTTGGCCCTTGGACATTTAATCATTTAACCAGCCTTGTTAAATAACAGGGAGATAACATAGCAACAAAACCTATTCACTATATTATTATAGGCTAACTATCAATGATGCTTTGATGAGGGTCAAGCTCACCTACAAATCTCCATCCAAGTCCAGGCAAGGACATTTTTGCCTTTCAGTCAAATGAGGCCAACATTCTTTTCTGCCTACTCTCTTGATGCCTTTGCTGAAAAACCAAAAATTGTCACCCCTGTGTGCTGAGCTGGACAGTAAATGACGGATAAGAGAATGATATATTCATGAATAAGAGCCTAAGACAGGAGGGCCGACATTAGCTGCTGCCTTATCCCATGATGGGCCTTGCTACAAAATTCTCTTGGCCATGTGACAAATAACACCCCAACCTAAGACATACGCAGTTTCCAAGGGTTTAATACCAGTACATGCATGGCCTTTGGTCACTTTTACATTTGAATATAAGTAAGGGGGAGATTTTGGTTGTGATGCCCTTGAAGACCTCCATTGTAGATATTATTATTATGGTTAGAATTACCTATGACTAGGTTCATGGAAAATCCCCAGCCAGCTGCAGAAGACTAATACAAATCTGGTGGTCAAGAAAAATAATATATGATAATGTTGTCCTTCTGATTAATAATATGACAAACCTGTGAACTCTATGACATCCTTTCAACATCACTTCTGTGACCAAACGAATCCTGCGTTCTTGCCCTGCGTAAACGTTTCTTAGTTTCCTCCCTCTCTCTTTTACCCCTGTTGTGGTATAAAATCAGCCTTGGAGAAAAATAAAATTGACACCTTGTTCAGACTCTTGTCTTTGCATCCTTCTCCAGGTCCTTTGTCCCACATTCTCTTCCAGGTACCCTCAGAACACGCACTTACAAAGCATTTGTAATCCCTTCTCAAATTCTACCAACAACAGATTAGTTGCCAGTAAACTAGTTTGTCATTAGCATTTACTTCTGTATTTGATAAGTTCTAGCTGTGTCTCTAAGGAACGATCTATATCCGGTACCTGGCAGCATGCACTTCATAGTTTCATTACTCATATCTATTTTGGTATATAACTATCTATATCTATATCTATATCTATATCTATATCTATATCTATATCTATATCTACATCTACATCTACATCTACATCTACATCTACATCTACATCTACATCTACATCTATATCTATATCTATATCTAATCTATATCTATCTGTATCTGTATCTATATCTATATCTATATCTATATCTTTATCTAATCTAGATCTATCTATATCTATATCTATATCTATTTATATCTATATCTATATCTATTCTAGTATATATTTGAATTCAAATATATATAGAATATATATTGGCTGAAATATATATTCAGAAATATATATTTGGTGTCTCCTACAGCAATGAGGTTAGGTAGAATTTTACCATGGAGTCTGCACAACTAGCTCAAGAATGTAGAATCCACAAATGACAAATAATCTCACTCCTGTTCTTATGAACTTATTGAAGTTGAGGCTTAACTGGAACTCAAGCCATTCCTCTCACTGCCCATCCTCCTAAGTATTATGTATGGCCTGATGGAAGAATCATGGTAAAACATTCAAAACCCTTAAAATTGACACTGGGAAAACAGGTGGGTAGATATGAGAGAACTGATACTTAATTGGAAACAGAACCGCATTCTATAGTCCACGTTGTCATTGTTTTATTGATATCTGGTATTTTTTTGGATAAAATAAGCTTTTGGGTGTTTATCATTTGAAGTAGGTACATAATATTTACACTGTTATATTCACTGTATTGCTGGACCCACTTTGTTGCCAAAATCACTGAAAAAATGGAATTGGAATACAGATTTTTTTTTATATCACATTCAGGAATATATATAAAGTCCCCTATAAAGGAATGTTCAATTAGAAAATGAAATACAATATTCACTCAATTAAAGGTCTGTAGGGTAAATACAGCTCTTTGGGAAGCAGAGAAAACCTAGCAAATTGAACTGTATGTCACAGGAATGGACCTGGAAATAGAATTATGATCCATAAGAATCTCCTCCATTCTATGTTACTAGATGTTTTCTACCCATGCCAAGCACCTGAATAACTTTCTCCATTCACCCCAGGTAAACACTAATACAGGAAAGAGAAGTCTCTAGGATTAGAGAGATGTAGTGTGTAAAGGTTTCCAGTATGTCACAGGAGACACTCTTAGAAAGGGCACCCTCAAATCTGATCAATGTAAGGAAAGCTGTTCAATATTAGACCATGGCAGTTCTCAGTGAAATCTTCATTAGGCCCTCCCTGAAAATTCTCTTGTATACTGGAGAGCCCTAGATTTTCTGTGATGTCACAAGTGTCATGGTGACAGCAACCACCTCTTGGATATTCTTTGAGGACCTCTAGGGTTAACTCATTGACCCATTGTTTCGGCTTAACAGCCATTTGGGAGGGAGATAAAAGAGAAGGAAGCTGGCCTTTTGTGTTTGTATAAAAAAAGGAAGGAATAAGTGGTCCATGGGAAAGCTCGGTGAGTCTTGGATAGGGGTTGAGTGAGTTCACTGAAGAAATAGCATTGATCGCAGCCTTCCACACATGGGAATCAGGAGCTGCGATCCTCTCAGAATCATCTGGACTTCCCTGCAAGATGTGGTTCCTGGAATTTAGAGAGTTTATGTAATCAGTTTCTTCATTCCAAAAACCAGTTTTTGGGAATGGTACAGTTGTTCTACTGAGAGCTTGTGGATTTTACTCTTTTTGCCCTGAAGAAACAGGTCCGAAGAAACAAAGGAAAGACAAGTATTGTCTCCACAGCTCAGTGTAAACACCTCCATGCTTTGGATACCTACAGTGCAGTTTGTGTCTGACACTGATATCTGGGAGAGAGAAGAGCTTCTAGTTGAGACTTCATCATCTCAGTCTTTCCACTAGCATTACTCTGAATACCATTCCGTAACAGTGAATCTTTAGATTTCTGAGTCAATAGGTTTGATTAGCTGGCAGGTATATTTTCTTTCTTTCATTTTTTTTTATTTTTTATAAAATTTTATTGTTTTATTAATTGGATATTTCTACATTTGCATTTCAAATGTTATTTCCTTTCCCAGTTGTCTTCCATAATTGCCCTATCTGATTTCCACTCCCCTTCTTCTATAACCCACCTTAAAGACCTGTGACATTGCCATGAACTTGGAGTGAAATCCAGGGAGAACCAAAAATTTCTACTTCCATTGGTGACCAACAAGGCCCTCCTTTGCCCCATATGCAGTTGGAGCATAGTTCTGTCCATGTACAGTCTTTGAATATTGGTTTAGTACCAGAAATCTCTGGTTCATTTGCAATGTTTTTCTTATGGGGTTGAAAGCACCTTCAGCTCTTCTAATCTTTTCTCAAAACCTACCAACCAGATGTCCATTGTCAGTTCACTGGCAGCATAGACTCCTTAGCTTCATCACTGTTATCTACATTTGGTTGCTGAGTGTGTGTGTGTGTGTGTGTTTGTGTGTGTGTGTGTTTGTGTGTGTGTGTGTGTTTGTGTGTGTGTGTGTGTTTGTGTGTGTGTGTGTCTGTGTGTGTGTGTTTGTGTGTGTGTGTGTGTGTGTGTGTGTGTGTGTGTGTGTGTGTGTGTGTGTGTAGAGCTAAATAATGAATTCTCAACTGAGGAATATCAACATCCTCAGCAATCAAGTAAATGGAAATAAAAAAAAAATCCTTAGATTCCACAACACACCAATCAGAATGGCTAAGATATATTTTGTGCCTCGTACAGATATGGTGTTTGGTGGATTTTTAACAACGATTCTGCACAACTAGGTCAAGAATATAGAATCCACAAATGACAAAGCCAAATAGACTACATCCTATTCTTATGAACCTAACCTGCTGAAGTAGAAGATTCACTGGACCTCAATCCACTCCTCGCCCATTCCATGTCATGAACCTTATGTTTGGACTGAAGAATCAATCATGGTAAAACATCCAAAACCCTCAAGTCTTGCACTGGAAACACAGTAAGGTAGATATTAGAGAACTGCTATCCAATGCAACTGCAGAACCACATTCTATAGTCTATGTTGTCCTTTGCTGTACTAATCTCTGGTAATTTTTGGATAAAATAAGAATTTGGGAGTTTATCATTTAAGTAAATTCAAAATATTTACACTGTAATATTCACTTTAGAGTTGGGCCCCCTTTGTTTCAAATTTATAGCAAAAAATGGAATAGGATAATAGAACATTTGAATACACATTCTGATATATATATATATATATATATATATATATATATATATATATATTCCACTATCAAGGAATGTACAATAAGAAAATGTAATATAATATTCACTCAATTAAAGGTCTGTAGGGAAAATACTGGCCTTTAGAAAAGAGAGATATCTGAGGAAATTGAACTATAGGCCAGAGGAATGGAACTGGGAATAAAATTATCATCCCATAGAATTTCCTGCACTCCATATTCCTAGATCTTTGGGACCCATGCCAAGGCCCTGACTAACTCTCCCCACTCAGAGTATGTAAACCCTAGTGATGCAAGAGAATTATCTAGCTGTAGAGAGATGTACCATGTAATGGTTTCCACAGTGTCACAGGAGATGGATCTGGAAAGGACACCCTCGAATCTGGTCAATGTAAGGAAAGCTGTTCAGCAGGTAGGCCATGGCAGTTCTCAGTGACATCATCATTAGACCCTCCCTGAAAACTCTCTTGTAACCTTGAGAGTCGTAGCTTCTTCTGTTATGTCAAGTGTTGTTCTGACTGGAACTGCCTCTCAGATATTCCTTCAGTACCTCTCCAGTTTATGAATTGGCCACTAATTCAGAGTAAACAGCCATTTGGTAGTGAGAACAAACAGGATGAAGAGATCACAGATGGAGAGAAGGAAGCTTGCCTTCTGTCTTAATATAAAAAAGAAATAAGTGCTACTTGGAAAAGCTCAGAGAGCCCTTGGTAGTGGTTGAGTGGTATCACTGAAGAGATAGACTTGATCTGAGCCTTACACATATGGGAATCAAGTGTTGGAAGCTTCACAGAAGCATCTGGACTTCCCTCTTCCTATGGTTCCTGGATGTCAGAGGGTTTATATCATTCATTTCTTTATTCCAAAGCCAAGAGTTGTAGAGGGCACAGTTGTTTTCCTAAAAGCTATGGCCTTTATTCTTTTTGTCTAAAGAAAAATGTCCTAAAGATGAAGGGATTGGCAGGTATTGTGTCCTCAGATCAGGGTAAACTGCTCTAAGCTTTGGATCCCTATAGTACAGCTTGTGTATGACACTGATATCTGGGAGAGCGAAGTGCTTCTAGTTGTGAATTCATCATCTTTGTATTTCCTCGTGTATTACTCTGAATACAACTTTAGATTTCTGAGTAAATAACTGTAATTAGTTGGCAGTTTTCTTTACTTTTATATCTTTCTTTTTTATTTTTTTATCAACATTTAGTGTTTTTAAACTGGATGAGTCTATACTTACATTTAAAATATTATTTCATTTCTCTGTTTCCTTCCTATAAGATCATCTTCTGTTCACAATCTGTTCTTCTCTAACCATACTTCTGCCCCTTGACATTCCCTTTAACTTGGAGAAAAACCAAGGTAGGACCAAGGGCTTCTCCTTCCATTGGTGCCAACAAGGCCATCATTTGCCACATATGCATTTGGAGTCAGAGGTCTGTCTGTCGATGTTCATTCTTTGAATATTGGTCTAGTAGCAGAAAGCTCTTGTTCATTGACATTGTTGTTCTTTTGGGGTTAACAACACCTTCAACTCTTGTAATCCTTTCTCAAAATCTTCCAACAAAATGTCCATTTCAGTTCACTGGTTTGCCACTAGCACTTCTGTATTTGACATGATCTAGCTGTGTCTCTCAGGAAATATCTATATCCAGTTCCTGGTAAAATGCACTTCTTAGCTTCATAATTCTTATCTAGTTTTGGTGGCTGAAATATATATATTTGAAATATATATATATATAATATATTATAATATATATAATATATATATATAATATATATCCTACAGTTATGAAGTTAGAGGGAATTTTAACATGCATTCAGTGCAACTAGGTCAAGAATGTAGAATCCAAAAATGGCATTGGCAAATAGATTCCCTCCTGTTCTTATGAAACTATTGAAGCTGAGGTTTCCCTGGTCCAGAAGCCATTCTTATCACTTCCCATCCACTCTATCTTATGTTTGGCCTCAAGAAAGAATCATGGTAAAACATCCAAAAAACTCAAATCTAACCCTGAGATACTGGAACAGAGATATTGAAGGACCGAGATCAAAAGGGACCTAGAACCAAATTCTATACTCCATATGGTTCTATGCTTTACTGATATCTGGAAATTTTTAGATGAAATAAGAACTTGGAGTTTACCATTTGAAGTAGGTACACCCTATTTACAGTTATACTCACTCTATAGCTGGGCACCTTTCTGCGACAATCATTGCAGAAAATGGAAGTGGAAAAGAGAATTTTTGAGTACACATTCAGGAATATGGATAAAGTCACCTATCATGCAATATACAATAAAAATTGAAATACACATGCATTCAATTAAATGTCTGTAGGGAAAATACTGGCCTTTGGGAAACAGAGAAAATGAAGAAAATTGAACTGTGTGTCATAGGAATGAACCTAGGAATGAAAATATTATCTAGAAGAATCTCCTACACTCCCGTTCCTAAATCTTATTGACCCTTTCCAAGACCCTGACTAACTTTCCCCATTCAGAGCATGTAACCACCAATGAAGCAAAGAGAAGTCAGGAGATTCAGAGAGATGGAGTACGTAAACATTTCCACTGTGTCACAGAAGACATACCTGGAAAGGGCACCCTCAAATCTGGTCAATGTATGCAAAGCTCTTTAGCAGATAGGCCATGGCGGGTCTTAGAGACATCATCATTAGTTCTTTCATGACAAATCTCTGGTATCCTGGAGAACCATAGCTTCTTCTGTGATGTTTCAAGTGTTGCTGTGACTGCAACTTATCTTTAGATGTTCCTTCATTACCTCTAGGGTTTACTAATTGGCCTCTAATTCAGAGTAAACAGTCATTTGGGAGTGAGAACAAAGAAGATGAAGAGATATGAGAAGGGGATTAAGCTGGCTTTCTGTCTTGGTATAAAAAAAAGAAATACATATTTGGTCCTTGGAAAGCTCAGTGAGGCCAAGATAGGAGTTGTGCGGGATAGCAAAAGAGGTAGCCTTTATCTGACCCTTCCACATATGGGAATCATGAGGTGTGAGCCTCTCAGAAGCATCTGAACTTCACTGGTCTTATGGTTCCTAAAATTCAGATAGTTTATATCATTCATTTCTTTATTACAAAAGCCAAGTATTGTGAAGAGCACAGTTGTTTTCCTGAGATCATGACCTTTACTCTTTTTCTCAAGAAGAAAGGAACTAACGAAGAAGGGAAGTACAAATATTGTGTTGCTAGCTCAGGGTAAACACCATGCTGTGGACACCTATAGTGCAGTTTGTGTCTGACACTAATATTACAGAGACAGAAGTGCTTCTAGTTGAGACTTCATCATCTCAGTCTTTCACTAGTACTCTTGTCTATCATTTTAGATTTCTAAGTCAATAGTTATGATTAGTTGGCAGGTTATTTTCTTTTATATCTTTCATTTTTTTAGCAAATTTTATTGGTTTTTTTTAATTGGATGTTTCTATATTTACATTTAGAATGTTATTTCCTTTCCCATTTTCTTGCCCATAAGATCCATAACTGGTCCCCCTGCCTGTCTTCTATAACCCTCCATACTACCTCTTGACATTCTCTTGAACTTGGAGTCAAACCTAGGGAGGACCAAGGATTTCTCCTTCCATTGGTGCTCACCAAGTCCATCCTCTTCCACATATGCAGTTGGAGCCATAACTCTGTGCATGTACATTCTTGAATATAGGTCTAGTATCAGAAAGCTCTGGTTCATTGGGATTGTTGTTCTTATGGTGTTAAAGCCCCATCAGCTCTTGTAGTATTTCCTTAACATAAACAAACAAGAAGTCCATTTTCAGTTCACTGGTTTGCCACTAGCATTCACTTCTGTATTTTGGCATAATCTAGCTGTGTCTCTCAGGAAAACTGATTCCTGGAAGAATTCACTTCTTACCTTCATCAATCTTGTCTAGTTTTGTTGGCTGATGTATATATATGTACTTTTGGTGGCTCCTACAGCTATGAGTTTAGCTGGAATTTTAAAATGAATTCTGCACATCTAGGTCAAGACATTTGTAGAATCCACAATTGGCAGCGTCAAATAGACTCCATCCTGTTCTTTTGAAACTACTGAAATTGAGGCTTCACTGGTCCTCAAGTCATTCCTCTCCCTGCCCAGCCTCTTATATCTTATGTTTGGCCTTAATAACGAATCATGGTAAAATATCCAAAACCCTCCAGTATGACAATGAAACACAGGAAGGTAGATATTGCAGAACTGATATCAAGTGGGACTAGAGAACCGGATTCTATAGTCCATGTGGTCCTTTCATTTATTAATGTCTGGTAATTTTTCGATGAAATAAGGATTTGGGAGTGTGTCATTTGAAGTATGTACACAATATTTACACTGTTATGCTTACTATATAGTTGGGCCCCCTTTGTTGCCAAAATCATTTCAGAAAAAGGAATTGGAATACAGAATTTTGAGTATACCTTCAGGAATATTATAAAGTCCCCTTTCATGGAATGTACAATAAGATAATATAATATAATATTCATTCCATTAAAAGACTATAGGGAAAATCCTAGTGTTTGGGAAACAGAGATATCTGAGAAAATAGAACTATAGGCCATAGGAATGGACCTGGGAATAAAATTATTATCCAGAAGAATCTCCTCCACTCTATTTTCCTAAATCTTTTCTACCCATGCCAAGCCCCTCACTATCTTTCCCCATTCAGAGTATGTAACCAATAATGAAGCAAAGAGAATTCTCTCGCTTTAGAGAGATATTGCATGTAAAGATTTTCACTGTGTCACAGGAGACACTCCTGTAAAGTGCACCCTTGAATCTAGTCAATGTTAGTAAAGCAGATCAGCAGGTAGACCATGGCAATTCTCAGTGATATCATCATTAGTCCCTCCCTAAAAAAATTTCCTGTATCCTGCAGAGTCCTAGCTTCTTCTGTGATGTCACAAGTGTTGTTGTGACAGCAATTTAATATCAGATATTCCTTCAGTACCTCTAGGGTTAATGAACTGGCGTCTAATTCAGAGTAAACAGCCATTGGAGGGTGAGAACAAAGAGCATGAATTGATCAGAGATGAGGAGAAGGAAGCTGGCCTCCTGTCTTGGTAATAAAAAAGGAAGAAATGTGTAGTCTATGGAAAAGCTCATTGAGTCCTGGGTAGGGATTGAGTGGGTTGGATGAAGAGATAGCCTTGTCCTGAGCCTTCCACACATGGGATTCAGGAGCTGGGAACCTCTGAGAATCACCTGGACTTCCCTGCTTGATACGGTTCCTGGAAGTCAGAGAGTTTATATAATCAGTTTCTTCATTCCAAAAGCCAGTTGTTGGGAAGGGGTCAGTTGTTCTCAGCATCTAATGAAATGATTGCTTGTTTTGTTTTCGTTGAATTTGTTTTTATACTGAGATTAGTTTGATTAGTGATCAGGTTCTGTATATTGAACCATCCCTGTATCTCCAGGATGAAGCCTAATAAATCATGTTTTGATGTGTTCTTGGATTTGGGTTGCAAGAAATTTACTGAGAATTGTTGCAGGGATATTTATGAATACATTGGTCTGAGAACAAAGAGAACACACACAGAAGGACTTAGAGAGAAGGTCTGAACTGGAAGGACAGAGACAGATGTACTGGGCTGGAGAGGGGCTAAGCTGAAAACTCCTGGTTGAGATAAGGAGAACTGAGCTAAGTAGAACTGAGCCAAAAAGATCTGGGCTGAGAAGAAATGTAGAGATGAGTAACTTATGTAACATAAGAGAGCAATCTGCAGAATGCAGAGGAAAAGAGGAAAGAAGAAGAAGCTGGAAAGAACAGAAGGTGCAGGCAGGTTTCTCCTTAGCATGGGGCAGAAAAGGTCATTTCTTAATAGCAATGCAGGCTTAGTCTTGTTAAAAGGCACAAGCGTTTTCTTTTACAAACTTGGGTTTAATTCACTTAGCATTACAAAGGTAGAAGTGATTTCTATCTTTCTGTAATAAAGATTGGAGTTCATCTTTCCGCACTGGTCCTTGATCTTTTGCTCCATATGCATATGTAAGTATGGATGTCTGTGTAAGTATGTAATTATGAGAATGTATGCATATGTGTGTGTGTGTGTGTGTGTGTGTGTGTGTGTGTAAGAATGTAATTGTGAGCTTGCATGTAAGTTGGGCCCAGCTGAATTTGAGTGGAATTGTATCAATGTGCATTTATTGAATCCAGCTGTGGAATTATATGTGTATGCATATTTGACTATGTAAATGTTTTTACTTCTTTAATTGCTATGCACTTCTCATGGTTTAATAGACATTTATTGCTCCAAGCTTCTCCCTAGCCTGTCAAGCAAAAACTATAAGGTCTAAAGGGAAAGGCTCCAGCAAGTAATCCTCTACTTTATCTCCTGCTGTTTTAGAATGAGGTGGTAAGTGCCAGAGACTGCAGTTTCTGGTCTCAGAAGGCAGACCAGTTACAGTAGCAAAGCATAGTGACTTAGATATAGATAAGTAAATCAGGTACAGTAATACAGTAACTTCTACTTAGATAAGTAAACTTATTATTATACAGCAACATGAAATATCTTGCAAGACAAAATCTTAACCCATATATCATAAGACAAAGTCTTACCCTCCGCTAATACCCTTCCTCCTCAGCTGCCTCAAGAAAAACCAACAGGAGAAAGAAGATCAATCTTAGGGCTGACCCTCGGCAAGGAGGTGTATTATTTGTTTTAGGATGATAGGGTGTATTGATATTTGTTACATATATTTGGTTCATACCTTGTTATTTTCTTTGTGTCTTTGCTTAGTTCTCTTTCCATGATCTGTCCATTTATGAGAGTGGTGTATTGAAGTCTCAACTATTATTGTATATGGTATTATGTATGCTTTGAGCTTTAGTAAAGTTTATTTGATGAATGTGTATGCTCTTCAATTTGGAGCATTCTTATTCAGTATTGAGTTTTTCTTGGTATATTTTTTGTTTGATGAGTATGAAATGTCCTTCCTTACCTTTTTTTCATGAGTTTTGCTTGAAAGTCTCTTTCATTTGATATTAGAATGGTTATGCCAGGTTCTTTCTTGGGAACATTTCCTGGGAAATTTTGTTCCCGCCTTTAACTCTGAGGAAGTATTTGTCTTTGTCATTGAATTGTGTTTACTTTATGCAGCAAAGTGCTGGGATTATTATATATATATATATATATATATATATACATATATGTATATATGTATATATATGTATATATATATGTATATATATACGTATATATATATGTATATATATATGTATATATATGTATATGTTCAGTTAGTATGTGTCATTTTATGTAGAATTGAGTCCTTTGATGTTTAGTGATATTTGGAACCAATTGTTGCTTTTTTCTATTTTTTTGTTAGATGTCAAATTATGTTTCTGTGGCTATCTGCTTTAACTTCTTTTGTGATTTTTCAAAGTCGATTATTTTCTTGCTTTGTGTGGGGTGTAGTTTCCCTCCGTGTGCTGGAATTTTATATCTATTATCCTTTGAAGGACTGGATTTGTGGAAATATATTTTGTAAATTTGCTATTCTCGTGGCATATCTTGGTATCTCCATCTATGTAGTTGAGAGATTTTATAGTAGCATGGGCTGACATTTTTGTTCTTTCAGGATCTGTGTGATATATGCTCAGGATCTGCTAACTTTCATAGTGTGTTTCATGAAGTCTGGTGGAATTCTGATAGATCTGCCTTTTTATGTTACTCGACCTTTCTCCCTTACTGCTTTTAATATTTTTCTTTGATTTTTGTACTTTATATTTTGACTATTATGTGATGGGAGAAATTCCTTTTCCGGTCTAATTGTTTGGAGTACTTTATTCTTCTCATATGTTGTCTCTTTATTTAGGGTAGGGAACATTTCTAGTATAATTTTGTTGAAGATATTTACTGGCCCTTCAAATTGGGAGGCTTCATTCTCTTCTATATCTATTATCCTTAGGTTTTATCTTCTCATTTTGTCTGGGATATTTGGAATGTTTTGGTTTAGGAGTTTTTTTTCTGTTTTGCATGTTTTGACAGTTGTGTCAATGTTTTCTATGATATGATCTGGCCCTGAGAATCTTTTCTATAACTTATATTCTGTTGTTTGATGCTTGCATTCTTGACTCCTAATCTCTTCCCCAGGTTTTCCATATCCAGAGTGTCTCTCTTTGTGTGTTGTTCTGTTTGTTGTTGTTCTTTTTGTTTAAATCTTTACCTCCTGATGGGTTGTTCAATTCCTCCACCTGTTTGGTTATGTTGTCCTGTAATCTTTAAGGGAGTTTTGTTTTTCCTCTATAAGGGCTTCTATCTCTTTACATCTGTTGTCCTGTATTTCTGTGATGGAGTTATTTATGTCCTTCGTAAAATCCTTTAACATCATCATGCCAAGTGATTTGAAGTACAAATATTTCTTTTTCTTTTCTGTTGTGTTGAAGGTATCCTAGCCTTTCGTTGGTGTGATAACTGGGTTCTGATGATGTCATATAGCCTTGGTTTATGTTGCTTAGGCTGTTATACTTCCCTTTCGCCATCTCGTTATCTCTGGGGTTTGCTGGTTTTACTGTCTCTGACATTGGATTGATCCTCCTGTTAGCCAATGTGTCAGCACTCCAGGGAGACCAGAACTCTCCTGAAGGATCTTGTGTACCAAGAATTTTGGATCAGGTTCAGCGACAAGGAATAGATAGAAACCTAAAGTATCCTGTAACAGACTGCACCTCTGTTCCAGGGTTCTGAGGGCTCCAGGCTGTTCCCTCTGAGAAGTTGTAGTCTCTCCTGTGATCTTGAATGTGTCAGCACTCCTGGAAGTCCAGCCATTTCCTTGTGTGATCTGGGGACAGAGAGATGAGGTACAGCTCCAGCTCTGGAAACGCAGCTCTGGGTCCTCTTGGTTTTTAATCTTTCATTGAAACAGCAAACAAAAGAAATTTGACTCCCTGACCAGTAAGCTCCTAGGAATCATCATCTCTCTGTCTCTTCAGAGATGGAACCACAAACATGTGGCACCTGTCATTTTTACATGTGTGCTCTGAATTAAATTTAGGTATCTCATTCTTTCATGTGAAATGTATTCCCAGCTGAGATAATTGCTCAGTGAACAAAGTGTTGTGTTGTGTTGATATAGACTCTCTGTGACAAATTAAACTGTTTAGGCAATGTCAACTAGGTCATTGAATTGTAATATATTGAAGAACTCACATAATTAGTACATTTTGGTCTACCCAATACATGGAATGAATTTTCATTAAAATGAAAATAGTATAAAGTTTATTTTTTACAACTTACTGAATGATGTAATAAATACTAAGTCCCCATTAATGTACCAGGTCCATAATAGTGGTATAGATTAGGAATGAATAAAAGTATTATGAATTTCTTTTATAAAAATTGCATTATAATACAAGAAAATAGAAATAAATGCATAAATCTGTGTTGGAGTTGATAGTATGCAAGTAATTGAAGAATCTTTCTTAGAAATAAGGTCGTGGAGATTGTCCTAAGGAATTGACATTTAAGTTAATTTAGATGATAAATAATTGAACTATATTTTGGGTAAAATCACAGTAAATATAAGGTCGATAAAAGGATGAAGACCTTGAAATATCCAAAAAGTAAATATGAGAGTAGTTTTTATTGATTAAGGGATAGAAGAGAAGTACAAATAAAGCTGAAGCTTAGGCAATGTCACATATGGGAATATAGAAACAATATTAGAGATATAATTTTATTTACTGAAAATCTCTTAGAAATCATTGAAAAGTTTTAAATAAGTTTGTTTAACTCACTATGTATATAGTAAGGGACTCTGGTTGCTTATGCATTATGAAATGATAGAGAGAATGATTTGAAGAATGTTTTTTAAGTCTATATGGAGGTAGTGTCAATGATAATGAAAAAGAGTCATATCAGAGAACTAAGTTGAAAATTGATGAGTTTTGTAGTAGAATGAGGGTGGGGTGGGCAGGAAGAAAAGAAAGACAATGTCTTTTTTTGAGCAAATGAAAAGATGTTGGTGTTATTTACTCTGATGTGGAATATTTCATGATAAGTGGGTTTAGGAGAATTTTAAAAGAATTTATTTTAGGTCAATTTACTTGAAGATGCTTGAAAGAACCTCTAACTCACTCGACATTCCTACTTATTGTTCATGGTTTGGTGATTAAGCCATTACTCAGACCATTATTAGCTGTTATATAACAAAAAACTTACTTTAATATCTGTATTTTTTCAAGTTTTATCTAGGAGTACTTTTTTAATTAAGAGCAAACCTATGCTTATACTACATGCTTATTTAGTATATTCAGACAAATTATTTGCCCATTTACTTACTACAAACATTTTGGATTGCAAATAGAATTTAATCCAAGTTTCTGGGGACTGACACGCTGTTTGATTATAACTTAATTGCTGATGAATGTGAATTTCACAGAAAGAAATCATTTGCTCAGATTTTGTAAATTCAAAAACGCTAGAAGAGTAAAAATATGTAATAAATTCTAGCTCTTCCACTTTTTATCTTTAGTATTTTAGTGTGTTATAATATACATCCAAAAATTCCTAATCAAGATGATTTAACAGTAAGTTAAACATATCAACAGCATTTTAAAACTATGAATAATATGTACTTTCAGAAAATTTTCATGACTACAACACAGCATGGCCATTGGGAACAGAATAAAACACAAATAAGGAAAGGGAGAAAATAATTGACACATGCACTATTCTTGGTTTGAAATTTAACAATCATGCGAGTTATAGGATAGAACTTTGAAAGTAGAGTTAATGAGAGGATGAAAAATATTGAGGAAGAGTAGGTAAATTGAATTCTTGCTACACTGGATCTGAAGGTAAGGTACATTTTATATAATGAACCTTGTCTTCTGCCACTATTTATTCAATGCTTTGGTTTTTGTTCGTATATTATGTTCCAGAAACATCTCAATGATTCTCGCTATTCTTAAATAAATGAACATGCAGTTCAGCTGATTTAATATTCCACATTATCTTAATGTTTTTCTATATCTTAGATATTAAAATTATAGAGAATTATTTTGACTAGAATAAAATTTTATTGTTTATCATATGAGAGAAGCAATTATTTACAGAGAATGAATGTCAAAGAGGTTGAAACCATATATATATATAAATATATGTATATAATATAATTTATATATACACACACACACACACACACACACACACACACACACACACACACACATATATATATATATATATATATATATATATATATATATATATATATATATATATTAGCTCAGTCATTTATACCTTCTCCAAATGAAAATCATTAAATGTTACTACACATATAGTACGTAAAGAGAGTGATATATAGGAATAAAAACATCATCAATTCAGCCTCAATCGTCTATTATCCCCATAATGAAAGCCAATCCTAGGAAGAGAAGATGGTACAGCCATATTGCAGGATAAATCAGCTTCATTCAAAATAGGATTGAGCTGGAAAGTGATTTCAACTAAGTATACTTAAGAATAATGTAAATAAGTTAAATGTTATGAGACTTGGTTTACCTGTCATGGTTGCCTTCTCCCTTCTTAACTTGGGCAGTCACATTTCTGCTATGTTGAATGAGATGTCTCCACCTTCTTTGCCCTCACATATTTCAGTTTGTCATTTGGTCCTCAGGACATCATTATACCTGGAAATGCATTTTTCTTCTTGGAAATTTGAAATGTTCTTATTTCCTGACTTCGGAGACAGGGTTAAAAGCAAGTGGGAAGTGAGTGTCATACATACCATAACTCTTATGTATTTTTCCCTAAATGGCGGTTTTTCGAGGATGGGATACTTAAGGTGAGCAGAAAGGAAAGGTGCTGCTTTATTTGAAATGTTTTCTTACCTCAATCTGTGCCCCTGTAACGGGCCCAGCCTTATCAGTCAGGCCTGGCCATATTCCTGTCACTGCTCCCCTTCCTATCTCTTGCAGCTCTTAATTCTAGTTCCTGCTTGCCACCCTAGGTTTCATCTTGACCAGCTCATTTTCCTGTGATCCTGCTCTTAAACATAGACCAGTTTTTTTTTTGTTTCATATTCACACTTTTAAATGTTTATGTTGGCTTTTCTTTTACCTCTTTTATGGAAGCCTTAGAGGAGTATCATTCAGGGATGTCTGTTTTGATTGAAATAAGAAAATAATGAAAATAATCTCTTTTTAATTTTACAAGACATTTTCATATCTAAGTTTTTCACTAACATATACCCACCATGCTAGTTTATCTCCCTGTCTTGTCCTGAGTTCTTTCTCCCCATTGCTACTTGGATACTGCCTCTTAGGGCTTACTGCAGAGCCGAATGCTGGAATACACGAGGAAGGAGTTTATTCTTCTACACTTTTCTAACCCTTTTTAGATGTATCTTCCTTCTCTCTTGAGCTATTTGAATTAATTTGGATCACTGTACTCAATAGTATAGTACTATAGTGCTTGGTCCTTGAAAATATCTATTAATATTTTCTTGTCATAGTTTTACAGCTCAGGGTTGGGCCTATTTAAATTTTGGATCTTTAGTCCAAGTAGTTTGTGAACTTGAAAAAAAACCTAGGCAGCAGCTATCAATACTTTCAAATGGTACTTCAGTACATGCGGCTATAAAACATTTAATAAATCATGGAAAAAGCAGTCTGAGATTCCTGTTTCTGTAAAGTACCTGAAAAACATGAAAGGGAGAATGACCATGGCCCACTCACTTTTGCCTTCACATAGGGTGCTCATGGGTGACTTTAGTTTTGGTGCCTTTTCTGGTTAGAACATAGTTTGTGGTAGTTTGCGTTAATGGTTTGCTTCTATTAATTTACCCTTTTGCTATTGTTTTTGGTTTTTGTCTTCATTATTCCCATTAGAGCCATGGTTCCAAACTTTGTATAGATAAAAGGTGGGTTCAGTCCAGGTATTATTGTCATGGGGAATAACACACAATTTTGGGAACAAATGTTCACAATTATATAGTTGACCATGTTTTGAAATTCTTCCTTGCCATCACTATCTTGGGAACATTTGCTTCGAATTTTTCTCCTGCCTTTTACCCTGAGATACTCTGTCTTTGTCTCTAAGGTGTATTTCTTGTATGCAGCAAAATCTTGGGTCCACTTTATGTATTCAGTCTCTTAGTTTATGTCTTTTATTTCGGGAATTGTGTCCATTGATGGTAAGAGATATTAAATGAAATGGACTGTTGCTTCCTGTTATTTTTGTTGTTAGTAATGGAATTACAATTGTGTGGCTATCATCTTTCGGGTTTATTGAAAGATTAATTCCCTACTTTTTGCTAAGGTGTAGTTTCCTTCCTTGTGTTGGTAGTTTCCATCTACTATCATTTAGAGTTGGATTTTTGGAAAGATATTGTGTACATTGGGCTTTGGCATGGAATGTCTTGGTTTCTCCAACCATGGTAATTGAAATTTTCACCAGATATTCTCGCCTGAAGATCCAGAAATGAATGCACACACCTATTGTCACTTTGTCTTTGACAAGGTGCTAAAACCATGAAATGGAAAAAAGGCAGAATTTTCAAGAAATTATTGTTCAACTGGAAGTCAGCATATAGATGATATAATTATGTAAAAAAAATCCTGGGGGGGACAAATGATCATCTTATTAGATGATGATAAAAAATTTTAAAAAATCAATATTTCTTCATGTTATAAGTCTTGGAAAAAATCAGGAATTCAATGCCCATACATAAACATAGTAAACATTACCAAAAAAAAAAAAGTAGCCAGATGTGGGATGTCTTCCATTAAACTTGCTGACCAGCGAAATCGCAAAAGCCCTCACAACTTTACAAGTTGTTGCCATTGTTCTTCGTAGCCCTCCAGAACTTGATGGTAAGAACCTATTGCTGAGGACACTGAATCCTTTTGGTGACAGGTCACAGAAGGGTCAATCTGAAGTTGAGGTGGAAGCATCCTCTATAATAGCTAGCGTTTATGGTTCAAGAAAGTGCTATGTAGGCTTCCAAGGGAGAAAATCATCTACAACCTTACTCAGTGGTGAACCATTCAAGCTAAAATGTCAGGCAAGATCTGCCCCTAATGTGTTAGTGGCATCGCAGTCGTGGGAGTAACCAGTGGCTTTCCAATTGGATACAAGGCATATTCCACACGAGAGAATACACACCAGGTTCTGTAAACTGGTCTAGAACCTATGGTTAGGGTGATATAGGACCTATGAAAGAACCTAATGCTAAATACATTGCCAAACTTCCTTCTAAACATCCATATTTGTATCTATAGATCAGTATTGCACTCAGCTCTCATCAGAGAAGAAGCCTCTGACTAGCATGCGCAGAGACGTACAGCTGGACCAAGTACTGGGAATCAGTGGTGTTGAACTGTTCAGGTGGAAATAGGACAGCTAAGTCTTCTCCTCCACAGTTCAGAGAAGATCATGAAAGATTGGGTAGAAGGAATATAAGAATCGGAAGATGGGGAAGTGGACAACAAAAGGATATCTTTTAGATAGGACCTAGTCATTGAACTCTTAAACTGATGGCGGCTATGGTCATGGGCACAAGACTGGGCCCCTCAACACTTCATTACAGATGGGAGAGGCCATAAAGACCCTCCCCTCCCTTGGCAATCAACATTTCTTGGAGGAGGGGTTCTATCCTGCAGGCTTAGATTTTTCAAGAGCTGGTTTAGTAAGAGTTCTTCAACCCTTTAACCTTTCTCTAGCCCTCCACCCACCATAGGTAGTGGAAAGGAAAGGATAATAGGGCAAACAAAGGACGATGTGGACCTGCTTAGAAATATTTCTCTGGGGCGATTTCAATCTTCATCATCAGGATATCAGTTCAGTTGAAATCAATCAGCAGAGGTAGGTCGATCTACTTGCATACACCATTCACGAATCACCAAGGACATTTCAACCCAGAAGAAATTGCTGAGCTCTTCCAATTGGCCCGGGTTCGAGAAGGCAGCAAGAAGCCACCTCAATGTCACCACAAGAAGTTCTCTGGTGCTTTTTTCTCTACAAAGTCATGACAAACAATGGTCAGTGAAGAAGGAAAATTGATCCAATGCTACAGCATGGTCAATGAAGACCAGTGCCATCAAAGTCCATTGAGCATCAGCGAAGAGTGGCAAGGCAAGCCAATGTCATGGTGTTGCCCACTATTGTCCAGGGTTATACTCACACCCTTTCTAAACATCACATGCCCTTTTCTCAGGAACCTACCTGAAACACCATGTGTTTGTTCTCAGCAAAACATCCTCTCCTAAGACAGTTTCCAGAACAACATCCATGACACAGTTGAGTCTCCAAAGAAACCAGAAATTTCTGCTTCACTACCTTCTTCTTCATTCCTGTACCCATAGATAAGTTGTTCTGTCGAATTCCTCTGTACTCATGTAATTAATTAAACTTAGGGATTACAGGCAGAAAGGAGACATAAAATAGGAAGGCGGAGTTATTCAAAATATCAGTGCCAATTGGAGAGGGAATAGCGTGAGAGAAGGGGGTGAAGGAGGAGGATGAGGGAGGAAGCAAGGGAGAACTGAAGGAGGGGATGGGAGAATGAGGGAGGGGGATGAGGGAGGGGACTTGGAAGGGAAATACAAAAAGGAAATGACTAAAACTCATTATATAAGTATATGAAATTGTTAATCAAAAACATCAAAATCGTCTTTTTTAAAAAAAAAATGTTTAATGTTTTTCTTTATAGAGGGTCAATCATTACAACTTAGGGCTTATTTTGTTGGATCAATTTTGTCTTTAAGGCTTTTTTATTTCCTTCGAGCAAATAGTCAGATGTGAAGTTTTAGTTCAAGTCAGTGCCGTCCAGGGTTCTGTGTAACTGAAAAATCAAGTCAATAAAGACTTTGTAGCTATCATCAAAATCCCAGTGAGTTCTCTCAAGTAATTTTCCTTTTTTCACACTCCACCCTCAGCCCTTCTCAAAATGCTGGCTGAATTAAGTTCCTGCCAGTGAATGGGACACAAGTTCAAACCAGTGGAAGTGGGAAAAAACAACTAAAAGCAAACAAAGTAGCAAGCAGGAAAACGTCTTCCCTCTGCATCTGGGATTCCATTTTATGGTTTTGGAGAGTCTACTACACTGTACAAAATGAAAGAGTAGAGTCTGAGGTGGTGTTTAGCTTAGTGAAGAAAGGCAGGCATTGCTGCAAATGTCGGGGAGGCAGGGGTAGGCTGTCAAGGCGGTTCCTCTCTTGAAGATGTATGTAAACACCAAAGCTGAGAATGAAGAAAACCTCCAAGTGAAAACGCCTATGCCAAAATTTATGAATACAAGAGCGTTTGTATCACACTGACTGAACATTCCCACAAATAAATCACACTGCAAGTCTTGTACGCGTGTTTACACACTTCAAGTGATGCTGAGTTTGGGGGGTTGTATAAAAAATGATTGTGTGTGACTGGAGAGGTGGCTTGGTAGTTGAGAACCATTACTGATATTTCAGAGAACCTGAGTTCAGACCCTGGCACCAACATGGTGGCTCACAAGCATTGATTACTCTTGTTCAGTTCTGTGCCCTATTCCTGTCTCTTGTCTTGATGAATACACATGTGGTCTTGAGGGAAACCGAATTGAGCCCTGTGGCCTCCCATGTCTTATTGACAGCTATACCTGCTTTTCTTCCCTAAGTTTCTTGTCGCTTCTGTATATGTATCTTTTATATAGATACATAAAACCAAGGGAAACACCCATATATGGAATTTAAAACAAGTATACAAAGAAACAAAGAAAGCTGAACACCCCCCATGTCTGCAATGTGACCATCACACTCTAGTTGCTATGCTTTCCCCATCATGATGGATGGTACCAGCTCAAGCAATGGGTCAAAATAAGGACTTCCTGTCTCTTTTTTTATTGGAATTGTATGTATTTAAATTTCAAATGTTATCCCCTTTCCTGGATCCCCTCTCTCCCATTCTCTCTCCCCCTGCTTCAGTGATGATGCTTTTCTTCCCATCCACTCCCATCTCAACACCTTGGCATTCCCCCACATTGGGGAAATGAGCCTTCACAGGACCAAGGACTTCTCCTCCTATTGATGACAGATAATGCCATCCTCTGCTATATATGTGTCTGGAGCCCTGGGACCCTCCATGTGTATTCTTCTGTTGGTGGTTTAGTCTCTGTGAGCTCTGGGGGAGGGTCTGGTTGGTTGATATTGTTGCTCTTCCTATGGGGTTGCAACCCCCGTCAGCTCCTTCAGTCCATTCCTTAACTCCTCCACCATTGGGGTCCCGGTGCTCAGTCTAATGATTAGCTGTAAGCATCCTTATCTGTATCAGTAAGGCTCTGGCGGAGCCTTTCAGGAGACCTCCTTATCAGAATCCTGTCATCAAGCACTCCTGTCTTCGTTAAGTTTTTACGTTGTATTTTGTCATAGCAACAATAAGAAGAATCAATATGCTCCCTCTTCATATCCGGGCCATGTGAATTAGAGTCAGTGCTTCACTGAGCTCTGTAGGGTTCTATTGGCTCCATCCACAGAGCCTTGAGATGGCATGGACCATCAAATGGACCTGGTGTGGCCATGGTCAGCATAGACTCTTGATGATCTATTCTCATTGTGAGAAACAAAACTTCATGTCATTGATAAATACAATCAAGGAGAGTATCACATGTAGCTATCGTAGAGTCTATTTTTGTATACCTATTCTCAGCAGCCCTCGTTGGGAGTCACGGACACTGCGAGGCGCTGAGAACATCTCAGTTCTATGGAGCACCTTCTGCATTCCGTGACATCATAGACCTTGGCCCTGGAATGCAAATGCTTAGCTCAAATATCTAGCTCTTCCTTTCAGGTGTAGCTGTGTCTTGGGTCTATGACTTCTACCTCGAATCAAAACCTATAGGTTTGGGAGAAAAATGGTCTCATGTTAATGGGAAATGTATCTGATATGCATGCCTTCGATATACTTTTCCAAGTGAAATTTATGGAAGGAAAGGTGTGATCAGACACCCAAAAGACAACCAAAGTCCTAAATTCAAATTCTTTGAGTATTTGTCCTAATGCAGCTGTGTGTGTGTGTGTCTGTGTGTGTGTGTGTGTGTGTGTGTGTCTTCACATATTTCTGTGTATGTGCATGAGGAGAACAGAGGGAGACCCTGCACATCTCTTCATTCTTCTTCCTCTTCTTTAGTGTTTGATACAAAGTCTACTACTGAACCCACAACTCACTGTTCCTGGCTATCATAGGCATCCCACTCATGTTATCCCCTTTCCTGGATCTCCCCTTTCCCATTTCCCTCTCCCCTTGCTTCTATGAGGATGCTCTTCCTCCCACCCACTCCCACCTCAACACCCTGGCATTCCCCCACCCTGGAGAAATGAGCCTCCACAGGACCAAGGTATTCTCCTATTGATGCCAGACAATGCCCTCCAGTGCTATATATGTAGCTGGAGCCATGGGATCCTCCATGTGTCCTGTCATTATCCCTCCAATCATGGGTTATGGGCTGTCATGCAGGTGCTGGTAATTTCACAGCAGGCACTTCTTCCCACAAAACTATCTCCCCAGCTTGCATTTTATCCCATGTTATAGGCATGCCGGAGATCCTGTATTTTGTTTATTTGGCCCATAGTTAGAAGCTATTTCTTTCACAAAAAGTCAGTAATCTACCTTCCTAATCCTGCCACCCTTTAAGACATTTCCTATGTTGTTAACGACCCTAGATGACAAAATTATTATTATTGCTACTTCATAGTTGTAATTTTCCTACTGTTATGAATCGTATTAGGTAATCATTTTGGAGACTGAAGTTTGTCAAAGGGATCATGACCCACATGTTGTGAACCGCAGCTATTACAATTTGATATCAAGATATATTTGAAGGACAAATTGGGGAAGACAACCACCAGCCCTGGTTCGTTTTATGGACCTAGCTCACCTCTTTACCCCCTTAAATATGGAGTCATGGGAGGATTGTTTGTCACTTTGAATAAAACAAACCTTAACAGAGACACAGGATGGATCGTTGTTGCTACCATTTTGTAATTTCCTTCCCCAAAACCCCACATTTTAAAAATCATCGAAAGCCAAGAAAATAGGCATAAAGATCTGTCTGTGTGAGGTACTGCCCACAATTCATTTCGTTCACCTGGGCCTCAACTTTAGAAGACTGCAAGCATTAGCCATTTGAGAAATCCACTTCCTGCTCATGTTTGTTGAAGAAAAAAAATCAAGCTAAATAGAACAATAGAGATGGAGTGTACAGGACATGTTGGGTGTTTAGAGCTCTTAAGGAAAGCTTGCACAAAGTGAGGTATGTCAACATACCTCAGCTGACACAGAAGCAAAGAGGTGAGGACCATAGGAAGCCTTGGGCATGAACAACAGGGATGAAGGCATCTTTCCAAGGCAGGGAGACAGAACAGATCATCCTTCCTTGGGCTAGTTGAAGTGAGGAAGCAAGTGGTTCTCCACCTAAGTCATCGCACACTGAGCCGGCTTGTAAAGTTCTGGACCTCTAGACTCTGCAGTGCCTGAGGTTGAAATGCAGCTGTCCCCCCTAACCCACATAGGAACAAGCACAACCCACATAGGAACAAGGAGAGGTGCTTGAAGACTTCATTCTTTGAAGCCATCTTCTCTGAAGGGCAGGTCACCAATTCCTTAGCAAGAAAGGCATTATGTCTTCAACCTTGTTGTCTTTCCAAATCTGCAATCTCTGTGAAGCCTCATCTTGAAGGTCTTGTCCAGGGCATCTGGCTTTCTGAACTGATGTCTCCAACAGATTTCCTAAAGTCTCAGCTTAGCAGTTTTTGACGGATTACCTGTGCCTTATCTAGAGTGGAAACAGGGAATCAGTTCTGGCTTATCTGAGTCCCTGGAGGTAGTAGGTGCTTATAGAGAGCAGGTGAAGGAATTATTAGTGTGCGAACTTCTCTAATTTTTATACATTTTTTTATCATTTAAAAAAGTAAGTCAATATCCCAGAGAGGGTGAGTGTCTGGCTTATGCACCAGCATCTCTTTTCTACCTAACTCCTGGCTGCTCAGGCTGTGATATCCATTGGAAGTAGAGTCATTGCAGATGTAAGTGATTATAATGAAGGCCACACTGGAGTGTGCTGGGCCCTTAATCCAATATGATCATCGACCCTATCAGAATAGAAGCGTTAGTGGGCTGAAATGCAGGCAGGATGGATGGGACCCAATGTCAGGCTGTGGTTGACTGGAAGCTGGTTTTATTTCCCAAACAGTAGTTTGGGCTTTAGCCTGAGGTTCTAGTTAGTCCTGGAGAATTTTTATCAGGGATTTCCCTTCAGGGATCACTCAGAATGATCCCCTGGGGATGTACAGAGGAGGACCTAGAGGAGGCTGCAAGGACTATCAGCTCAGGCAACAAAGAAAGCTGTTGGCTTAATAGGATGCACATGCTGCAGAGTGCAGGCCAGCAGAAACAGTGACTGAGGAAGTTAGTGCAATGACCCTCTTTGCATCAGAGCACCCCCCCCACGCTATCCTTCTGCCATGCTACTCTTACATGTTCAAGAGACCGTCAAAACCTAGTCTGAGTGAAGGGACACCATTGCACTAAGAAATGAACACTGCATAGTACATGACACAATAGATGGTAAGATGTTGCACAAATGATGGAATAATGTCAGTTAAGATGGTTTGCATTCCTCTCAGAGGACCCGGGTTCAGTTCCCAGCAACTATATCAGATGGTCCCCAACTCTAGGGAGTCTGATGCCCTCTTCTAATCTCCGTGAGTCACTGCACATGGGTGTACATACATACATACATACACACACACTACATATATACACACATATTACACACATACATACTATACATATACTACATACATATGACATATATATTATGTCAGTTGGTTACTCAGTAATCTGCTATCCTTGGTCAGTGGATTACTCATGCCCTCAGGAAACCTCAGAGGAAGTGTAACTGTCCATTTCTTGTTCTCCATCAGTTCCCTTCTGGGTTCTAGGGCCCTCATATTGACTGAAGCCTTTATATGATCTGTGAGTTTCTGTAGCTTTTCTGTAACACAAGCATCAGGTTTTTGAATCTCTTGTCTTCATATAGGGTTTTGGGCATCTGAACTTGTGCCATGTCCGTCTAAGTATTCCCGGAGTGAAAAGTTGCTCGGGTCTACTCTTCAATTGCTTCCCCCATTGGGGCAGTAAGTTATAATCTGTTTGGGGGACACTGAAGGCGGTCTCCGGTAGCGGAGACTGGGAACACTTCAAGTGCTTCCCCCATTTGAATCCGGTGTTATAATCTGCTTGGGGGACACTGAATGGGCTTCAAGGCTGTGGAGGCTGGGAACCATTCAACTGGTTGCACTCCGGTGTTATAATCATCTTGGGGGACACTGAAGGGGTTCCCAGGCCAAGGAGGCTGGGAAATCGGCGGTGCATGGTCAGAGAGTAAAGTCCAGGATGAGACTCGCTGGCCTCTCTCCACACATCTGGCCTTTTAGTCGTTAAGAAAATTGAACAAGAAATGGGTAATGGGCTACTACCACATGAAGGGGCAGTGAATGTACTTGTCAGTGGTGAGTCATGGTGAGCATCGTTTGAGCTGTTTCCTTTGAGTATGGCTCTCTCTCCCGGGAACTGTGGACAAGTCCGGAAGGCAAAGCAGGGAAATCTCAAGGGACCGTTGATCTCAGGAAACAACCAAAGCTCGAGAGAGGCTGTCCTCGAGTTTGCACGGGACAGTAGCGAGGTCTGCATGGGGCAGTCGCGAGGTCTGCACGGGCCAGTCAGGAGCTGCCTCACTTGTCAGTTCTACTTGTAGTAGCCGGGCGATCATCCAAGCTTTTTGAATGAGGAGGAACCTGTGGACTCTCTTTCTTTGAGTCCAGAGTGCTTCCTGTTTTGTGCTCCTGAAGGAGCAACATGAATGGAAAGGGCAAAGGGTGCTTAGGAGACTGCGCTGTCAAGCGCCTCTTACACCTGCACTGGTGCAGTGATGTGTCTTGGAACCTGCTAACCGAATGATAAAGGCTGACCCAGACCCTTGCTCCTCAGTGACTGCAGGGTCTAGAAAATCACTGGTGGACTGTGTTAGGGAATAAACATGTGATAGGATTTGTATAGAGCATTGAATGCGTGGGGTTGATATTAGAATTCCATCTGAGTTCCAGGTGTTACTGTGATGCTTCCGCCTTGATGTCTCACTCACTCTTGGTCTAAAGCTCTTAATATTCTTTCCGTGATATTTTTGAAATATTGCGTATGCTACACAATGGAATATATTTTCTCTGGTCACATATATTGAAATTCTAATATCTCTTGACATCGTTTACAGTTGCCAGGCCAGAAATACTGGGATGCTTTAAATACTGGTAAGTAGATTGAACACAAACTGTTTGTCTTACAAGCATTTCTTGTAAATAATTCTTTTGGTGACCCCCAATTAGATTGTACAAAGGCCTCCTGCCTTTTACAGACATATCTACAATCACCCTTGCTTGGAGAAAGGAGTTCAGTGTTATGCCTACTTTGAATGAAGAGAAATTCATAAGTCTACACTCCTCAGAGAAACAAGAAATCAGGAACTGTAGGAAGAAATACGCATCTTGGGAAAAATAAGTGTTCCAAGCTAACCTGTGCAGTAAAATAATGTATGGAAAATACCACTCCTTTATTATTAGTATTATTAATTATTTTATTTGCTTTCATTTCAAATATTAATGCCTTTTCAATCCCCATTAATAAACCCCACCACCACATACTCCTTCTCTTTGTCTCTAAGTGGGTGCCTCCCTGTCATGCGCCCAATGTCTCGCCAGTGAGAACGACGTGCAGCAACAGGATTCTTCTGCGAACAAGCCTTTACTATACAGCTCTCTTGAACAGGGAGAGGGGACCTCAAGCAGCAAGAGGGCTCGTCTTTTATAGACAGCAGCTGAGGCTATGCTAATTGTCCTTCAGGGATTGGCTGAGCATGAATTACCTCATTAGCATGGTGCTGCTCCCTCATTAGCATATTACCAGCCAACTGATGCCAGGTGCAAAGTCTGCTTATGCGCAGTACCGTTGTTCACCACAGGATGGTGCCCTACACATCCCCAACTCTTCCACTCATTCTTGCCTCACCCCTCTAGAATCACTCTTCTCTGATCTTGCTCTTCTCTGGATCATCAAGCATCTAAAGGACCAAGTGCTTCACCTTCCACTAATGTGATTTGGGGGAGTTCTCTTTTACATATGTAGGGTACCAGACCATGTATATTCTACGGTTGTTGGTTAGGGCAATGGGAGCTCTAAGGGGTCTGGTTAATTGATATTATTGTTCTAACTCTAATTACAATCCCCTTCAGCTCCTTCAGCCCTTCTCCTACATCTTCCATTGGGATTTCCAAGTTTAGTTCAATGGTTGGTTGTGAATATCTTCATCTGTATCAGTCAGGTGCTGGCAATGCCTCTCAGAGGACAGGCATATCAGACTCCTCTATGCATGCACATCTCTGCATCAGCAACAGTGTCTGGTTTGGTGTCTGCAGATCTCTGGATGGCCTTTCATTCAGCCTCTGCTCCATTTTTGCCCCTGCATTTCCATTAGACAGGTATAACTCTGAATATATTTGAGATGGGTGAGTGGTCCCTTCCTTGGACTGGGGGCCATGTCTATCTACTGCAGGTGGAGTCTTCAGGTTCAATCTCACTGTTGTTGTGTATGTTGGCTAATGTCACCACTTTTGGGTCCAGGAAACTGTCAGTTCCCTAGTATCTGGGACATCCTAGAGGTTATGCCCTTACCAGTGAGTGCATGCTATGTGCCTTTATTAGTGTTCGGGTTAATTCACTCAGGATGATAATTTCTAGTTTCATCCATTCACCTGCGAATTTCCTGAAGTCATTCTATTTAATATCTGAGTACCTCAAAATTGTGTAAATGTACCACATTATCTGACTCTCTTTTGAGGGACATCTGGGTTCTTTCCAGCTTCGGTCTTTTATAAACAAGGCTCTATGAACATAGTGGAGTATGTGTCCTTGTTGTAGGTTGGAGCAAGTTTTGGGTATATGCCATCAAATGGTGCAGCTGGGTTCTCAAGTATTAAATACTATGTTCAATTTTCTGAGGAACCTCCAGCCTGGTTTCCAGAGTGGTTTTAAGAGCTTGCAACTTCAACAGTAACAGAGTGTTCCTTTCTCTCTACACCCTTGCCAGAGTCTTTTGTCACCTGACTTTTTTATCTTAGCCATTCTGACTGGTATGAGGTAGAATCTCAGGATTGTTTTGATTTACTTTTCCCCAACGACTAAGGATGTTGAATATTTCTTTAGGTGCTTCTCAGCTGTTCAATATTCATCCATTGAGAATTTTTGTTTAGAACTGTAGCCCACTATTAAATAGTGTTATTTGATTCTCTGGATGAAAGCTTATTGAGTATTTTGTATATATTGTATATTAGCACTCCATCGGATATAGAATTGGTAAAGATCTTTTCCCAATCTTTTAGTTGCTGTATGGAAGTAGTGACAGTGTCCTTTGACTTACAGAAACTTTGAAATTTTATGAAGTTCCATTTTTCAATTTTTGATCTTAGAACAAAACCCTTTGGTGTTCTATACAGAAATTTTCCCCAGTATCAATGTGTTCGAGGCTTTTCCCTGCTTTTTCATAAGTTAGTCTCAGTGTATCTGGTTTTATGTGGAGGTCTTTAATCCACTTTACTTGACCTTTGTACAAGAAGATAAGAATGGATTGATTTGCATTCTTTTACACTCTGCCACTCAGTTGAAACAGCACAATTTTTAAAAAATGCTATTTTTTTCCCACTGGATGGTTTTAGATCCTTTGTCAATTTTCAAATGGCCATAGCTGTGTGGGTTCATTTCTGCGTCTTCAATTCTATTCCATTGATCTACCTGCCTGTCTCAATACCAATACAACATAGTTTTTCATCACCATTGCTCTTTAATACAACTTGTGCTCAGGGATGGTGATTTCCCCAAAATGCTTTTATTTTTCAGAATAGTTTTCTCTATTCTGGGATTTATTTTATTCCAAATAAATTTGCTAACTGCCATTTTTATGTTTGCAAAGAATAGAGTTGGAATATTGATGGTGATTGCATTGAATCTGTAGGTTGCTTCTGGAAAAATGGCCATTTATACAATATTTATCCTGCCAATACACGAACATGGAAAATCTTTCTAATTCCTGAGATATTCAATTAATTTTTTCAGAGATATGTGTTCTTGTCATATATATCTTTCACTTGATTGGATAGAGTCAAACTGGGGTATTTTATATGCTTTTTGACTATTGTCAAGTGTGTCATTTCTGTAATTTCTTTCTCAGCCTGTTTCTCTTCTGAGTAGAGGAAGGCTACTGATATGTTTGAATCAATTTTATACTCTGCCACTCTGCTAAAGTTGTTTATCAGGACTATAGATTCACTGGTGGTATTTGGGGCGTCACATCACCTGCATATAATGACATTTTGAATAGTTCCTTTGCAATATGTATCCTTTTACCTTCATTTGTTTTCTATCTACTCTGGCGAGGACGTCAAATACTATATTGAAAAGGTAGGCTGAGAGTGGTTATCCTTGTCTAGTTCCTGATTTTAGTGGGATTGCATTAAGTTTCTCTCCCTTTATTTGGTGTTCGCTACTGGTTTGCTGTATATTGCTTTTACTGAGTTCAGTATAGTCCCTGAGTTTCTGATATTTCAAAGATTTTTAATATGAAGGGTTAGGTTCTGTGAAATGCTTTCTCAGCATCTAATGAGAAGATTGTTTGTTTTGTTTTCTTTGAATTTGTTTTTATAGTGGGATTAGGTTGTTTAAGGATAAGGTTCTATATATTGAACAATCCCTGTATCTCCAGGATGAAGCCTACTTGATCATGATGGATCATTGTTTTGATGTGTTCTTGGATTTGGCTTGCAAGTAATTTACTGAGAATTTTTGCAGGAATACTAATGAATAAATTGGTCTGAAATTCTCTTTCTTTGTTGGGTCATTGTTTGCTTTAGTTATAAGCATAACTGTTGCATCAGAGAAGGAATTGTGTAGGGTTCCATATATTTTTAGTTTGTGGAACAGTTTGGAGAATATTGGTGTTAGATATTCTATGAATGTCTGAGAGAATTCAGTACTAAACCTTTCTGGTCCTTGGATCTTTGTTTGGGAGACATTTAATGACTGCTTCTACTACTTTCCAAGTTATGGGAGTATTAAATGGTTTATCTGATCGTGATTCAAATTTGGTACCTTGTATCTGTCTAGAAAATTATCCATTTACCCCTTACTTTCCCGTTTTGTTAAGTATAGGCTTTTAGAGTAGGATCTGAAAATTTTTTGAGTTTCCTCATTTTCTATGGTCATATGTCTATTTCGCTTCTGATTTTGTTATTTTTAATTTGAATATTATGAATTTACCTATTTCTGGATATTTCAAAGAGCCAGCCAGTTGTTTTCTTGATTCTTTATAGAATTACTTTTGTTTCTACTTGGTTGATTTCAGTCCAGAGCTGGATTATTTCCTACTGTCTAGTCCTCTTGGTGTATTTGGATGCTTATTGGTTCTGAGATTTCAGGTGTTCTGTTAAACTGCTAGTGTACCATAGCTCCTGTTTCTTTGTGGAGTCTCTCAGAGCTATGAGTTTTCCTCTTAGCATTTCTTTTTTGTGTTCCCAAGTTATGCCTTTATTTTGATTAAATTCTAAAAAGTCTTTAATTTTTTTTATTTCTTCGTTGATCAATTTCTCATTGAGTAATTGATTCTTCAGCTACAATGTATATGTGGGTCTTTGGTTGTACTTGTTGTTATTGAAGACAATTCTTAGTCCGTAGTGATCTCATAGGATGCATGGGATTAATTCAATCTTCTTGTATCTCTTGAGGCCTGTTTTGTTATGGATCATATTGTCAGTTTTGGAGAAAGTACCATGTGGGACTGAGAAGAAAGTGTCAGGAGCCATAACAGGACAAGCTAATAACTAGCAGGTGATCATCCTCAGATGGACAGCCTCGGATTATTTTATAATCCACAACTGGTTCGCCCTTATTAAACAAGGCTTTAAGGGAATAATTTTGGGAAAGTTTCCTGCTATTAAAATGCTCTTCCTGTTGTTATTTTAGACATATATAACAATCACTGAGTAATAGCACACCCCTTTGGAGCAGATCTCTGCAGTCCTACGAAGTTGTACTTTCCCGTAGTGATGCTATACAGACAAATAGATGAATCTTTAGTCTTAATAATGATCCTACTATATTTCCTAAAATTATATCAATGGTTATTAAGCTCTTTTATAGTGGAACTCCTATAAGTCTCTTTCTAATAGTCAAAATTACAATGACAACTCTGCCATTCTCTCAGTTGTCACCAGTTAATTGTTCTGAGATAGTAAACAGACCCTCTCCTACTCAGAACACATTCCAAGAGGTTTCAAAATAGTTATCAAGAGTCAAAAAAAGAGAACAAATTATTTGTTACTGGTGCAAGGACAGATGATAAGATATTGACTGGGTTTATCTGTAAATAACTTCACTAACAACTATAGTTTTGGATCTTCAGTGAACCTGTCAAGCTGATCCTGGTGATGTATGTTTAGTCAGATAATTACTCCTGATGGATATTCATGTAAAAATTCTCAGTTGTAAATTATATTTCAATTTATGCTTTGATCTTTCATATGAACTTGTGATGAACATAGTAACATGGGATCGTGTATTCTGAAATATGTTTAAGCGCTGAGGAGAAAGAGAAGACACACAGAAGGACTGAGAGAGACGGACTGATCTGGAAGGACAGAGACAGATGGACTGAGCTGGAGAGGGGCTGAAAAGTCCGGTTTGAGCTAAGGAGAACTGAGCTTAGTAGAACTGAGCCAAAAATATCTGGGCTGAGAAGAAATGTAGAGAGGAATAACTTAGAGACTATAGGTAACATAAAAAAGCAATCTGCAGAGGAGAAGAGGAAAAGAGAAAAAGCTCGAAAGAACAGAAGTTGCAGGTTGGTTTCTCCTTACCATGGGACAGAATAGGTCATTTTTTCATTTTCTTTTTTTATTAACTTGAGAATTTCTTATTTACATTTCGAGTGTTATTCCCTTTCCCGGTTTATGGGCCAACATCCCCCTAACCCCTTCCACTTCTTTATGGGTGTTACCCTCCTCATTCTCCCACCATTGCCGCCATCCCCCCAGAAAATCACGTTCACTGTGGGTTCAGTCTTAGCAGGACCCAGGGCAGTTGGTTACATAATGCAATATTCTGTCATTTGTTTTTCATTTAACAATATATCTTGAATACATGTGCATGGGGAATTTCTTCATGGAATATCATGCATTTAATAAATGGTAGTATACTCATTTGTTTAAATAATAACCTAATTGTGCCTTTCAGATTATTTTCATTTTCATTAGCTAAAGTTCGCTACAGAAAATCAGCATGGACACTGACTCAGGCACAGTACTCAATGGTGATTATTTACATTATATTTTGTATAAATTACAAAACACATTGTTGGAATGATGTCAAGGCTGTTAAGTAATGTAATACTTGTATAAATATTGCCAAATTTACATCTCAGAAGACTATAATAAATACATATTGCCATCAATTTTATATGAGAACATATATTATACCATTCAAAATTAAATGGTGCACATATTTAAAAAAGGAATCAGCCTCTGACTTCTGTCAGTTCTTTAATTAGGGGAACGATTGAAGAAGTTGAAGAGGATGGCAACCTCTATAGGAAGACCAGCAGTTACTATTAATCTGGACCGCTGCGATCTTCCAGACACTGAGTCGCCATCCAGGCAGTATACACAAGTTGGTCTGATTCCCTGACACATGTATAGCACAGGACTTCCTGGTCTGGCCTAATCCTTGAGAGACATGAGGCCCCATGTATTATGGTGCCTGGCAGTATCTGGGGAGCATCCTCTTTGAGTCAGGGAAGGAAGAGGTGGAATTTGATGAGGAACTGTGGGAAGGGACATGGCACAATTGCAGGAATGTAAATAAATAAAATACATTTTAAAATAGCTTCACTCATAAATTCAAATGCTACTTACTTTTTAACATTTATATTGCAATTCAGTCGTGAAGTTCAGCGTTTTTGCTTACTCTACTGAATCCTTAATTTATTCTTTACACTACTTGTGATTTTCTCCATTCTTATTATTTTGCATCAATTGTGTTTGCATATGCAGAATGCTTAGTATTCATAATATGTGCAGAAAATACATTCATGAATCTTTATTTTAATGATCTGTTACGTGTGAATGTGTATGTATAGATTTGAGCACATGACCACAGGCACTTGGGGAGACCAGGAGATGTCAGATTCCCTGGAGCTGCTTTTACACCTGGTTGCAAGTGGCTTCATGGGTTTTGGAAACTGAACGTCTTTACTCTAAAGAGTTGTAAGTGCTCTTAACCACTAAGCTAATACTACAGTACTTATTCCATATAAAATTAACCTATTTATCATTTTCTCATGTATTTCAGTGTATCTTTGAATTTGAGACATCTTGCCACCTTCTAGGTGCTGAGACTACATTCAGGCATTATTATTTCCAGTTGTCTTTCCTTTATCATAGTAAGATGTGTTAGATTAAATATGTTAATACTATGCAGTAAATCTTTCAAATTTTTACATATAGAAACTTGGGTCAATATCTTTTTCTTTCCTCTGCAATGACTATATTAATTTTACAATTTGCAGTTCCCTCTCTCTCTTTACACAATCCATCTCATGTGTTTTTGGTTTCAAATAGAATGAAGTAAAAGCCTTTTAGTTTTTCTTTGAAGAGCTAATCTACTAAGAAAATGTGTTGAATTTCCTATTTTAAGGCCAATACAATACATTATTGCTTTAAAATGTTCCTAGAGTTTGTTTTTTTCTTTCTCTTATTATTATTGTTCTTATTAGTCTCATTATTAATATTCTGTGTAAGCTTTTATGTGCTCAGGTCATGTATGGAAATCTTCAAAACTTATATGGGTAGGTATCAAATTTAGACTATTGGTTTTTCATGACATGAAATTTTATCTGCTTGGTAAACACATTGGGTACACTATAAAGCTCTAAGGTGACATACAGCTCCAGGCTGCTTTCATATATACAATGTTTTCATCATTTGGATTTTAATAAATATTTTTGATTATTCTAATTTATTTTATTTTCCATGTCCACTTCGTAATTCTAGTATGCTTATTTTAATGTTTAAAAAATAATTTAATCATAATTATTATGCTTTGGATACCTAGCTAATAAGAAATTATCTTAGATACAATTGAATACATGCAATTAGTAACCTAAAGCATGAAGCTTGGTATATAATTTTATTCAATATTACTATGCATTTGCATAAAACAGAGAATAGTTCATTGTCACAATCCTGATGCCAATTTTACACAGTATGACACCTACTAACTATCTGTGACTTTTAATCACTTAAAAGGAGTTAGGATTATATTGTTAAATGACATTTCCCGAACATCAAGTAAATAGATATTATTTTGCTTCAATTAATTAAACATGCTATTGCAGGAAAATTTTAATTTCCTTTTTTTAGATAAGAATAAATTTAACTTTTACATCCTCCTGCCTATCAGAAAGTCATTGTTCTTATACTGGAAGATGTGACAGGCATAGGACGAATTTCTAGTATAACCTGTAATTACAATCATCGATCTTGCAGTTTCAAGTGATTGTTCACATCATGCCTGTAAAACACAATGATCAACATGGCAGTATAAACATAAGGGCAGTGCAATGGCGAAAATAGCTTGGTAATAGCCAACAGCTCTCTAACTTGGCTTATATCCTGTTCAATGAACATGGATGGTAGTAGTAATTTAGCCATGTATATAAGGCTATTGAAGCTGTGGGTATGAATGAAAATGTACACCCATTACTTACTTAAGCCAGTATCATACCTAACAACAATCATAGCCATGTGTCCTTATATACAGAATTAATTACAGTCTCTGCAACAAACATCACAGTAAAAATCCCAGCCATTCAAAATGCAGGATAGAAATTTTAAGTCCAGTCTCAATGGCTCTATCTACAAAATGTTACTTGATTCAAGGCTGAGGAACATTACAGAAGAGGGGGCAAGAAGACTAAAGTTTACTATGAGATGGTGTCTCAAAGTAACACCAGAACTTACACTTATAACATCTCACTAACACGACTGCCTAAACAACAGCTGATGAAGAGAGGGAATGGAGAAGAATGGAAGTTTAGTTCTCTTTCTGTTTCAGTTCCTTCTTCTTCTTCTTCTTCTTCTTCTTCTTCTTCTTCTTCTTCTTCTTCTTCTTCTTCTTCTTCCTCTTCCTCTTCCTCCTCCTCCACCTCTTCTTCTTCTTCTTCTTCTTCTTCTTCTTCTTCTTCTTCTTCTTCTTCTTCTTCTTCTTCTTCTTCTTCTTCTTCTTCTTCTTCTTCTTCTTCTTCTCCTCCTCCTTCTTCTCTCTCTCTTTCTTTCTTTCTCTGTCTCTGTCTCTGTCTCTGTCTCTGTCTCTCTCTCTCTCTCTCTCTCTATATATATATATATATATATATATATATATATATATATATATATAGATCTGTCATTGTTGGAGATTTCCTGTTTACATTTCAAATGTTATTCCCTGTCCAGTTTTTCAGTCCATAAGCCCCTTAACGCTTCCCCCTACTCTTCTGTAAGGGAGTTCACATTCCCACCCACGGCCTCCCCACATGTCCCACATTCCCCTACACTGAGGGTCCAACCTTGATAGAAACAAGAGTTTCTCACTACATTTTTCCCAGCAAGGCATCCTTTGCTACATATGCAGTTGGAACCATGGATCTGTCCATTTATAGTCTTTCTCTTGTGGTTTCATCCCTGGAAGCTCTGTTTGGTTGGCAGTCTTATTATTATGGGGATGCAAATCCCTTCAGCTCTTTCAATACTTTCTGTAATTCCTCCAACAGGGTTCTGGTTCTTGGTTTAGTGGTTTGCTGTTTGCATTTGCCTCTGTATTTGACATTTTCTGGCGGTGTCTTTCAGGAGGAATCAATATCCAGTCATTGTCATCCTGCGCTTCTTAGCTTCATCCATCTTATCTAGTTTTGGTGTCTGTACATGTATGGGCTACATATGAGCCAGGCTCTGAACGGCAGGTCCTTCATTCGCTGTTATAAACTTTCCCCTTTTCCTTATCCCCTCCCATGGGTATTTTGGTTCCTCTTTTAAAGAAAGAGTGAAGCATCTGCATTTTGGTCACCCTTCCTGAGCTTCATATGGTCTCTGTATGGCATGATGGGTAATTCAAGCTTTTTGGGTAATATCTGCTTATCAATGAATGCATATCAAGTGTGTTTTTCTGTGATTGAGTAACCTCACTCAGGATGATATTTTCTAGTTCCTTCTATATGGCTAGAATTCCATGAAATCATTGTTTTTACAGCTGAGTAATATTCCATTTTGTAAGATGAACCACAGTTCTATATCCATTCCTCTCTGGAAGGGCATCTGGGTTCTTTCCAGTTTCTAACTATTTTAAATAAGGGTGTTATGATCAAAGGCAAATATATTTCTCGGTTGTAAGTTGGACCAGTTGGTATATGCTCAAGAGAGGTATAGCTGGGTCCTCATTCTTGGAATCTCCAATTTTCTGAGGAAACTTCAGTCTGATTTTCAGAAGGGTTGTCCAAGACTGAGATCCCACCAACAATGGAGGAGTGTTCCTCTTTCTCCACATCCTCACCAGCATCTTCTGTCACCTGAGATTTATATCTTAGCCATTCTCACCGGTGTGAGGTGGAATCTCATATTTGTTTTGATTTGAATTTCCCTGATGACTAAGTATGTTGAACAGTTATTTATGCGTTTTTTGGCCAATTGAAAACCTTCATCTGAGAATGTTTTGTAACTCACTGTACCCCATTTATAAGTGTGTTTTTGCTTTCTAGAGTCTAACTTCTTAAGTTCTTTGTATATTTTGGATATTACCCATTATCAGATATAGGATTGGTAAAAATGTTTTCCCAATCTGTTGGTTGCACTTTTGTCCTAATAACAGTGTCTTTTGCCTTACAGAACTCTGCTATTTTATGAGGTCTTATTTGTCATGGGTGTTTTTTTTTCTGGAAATTTTCTCCAGTGCCCATGTGTTGAAGACTCTTCCCCATCTTTTCTTCTATTAGTGTAGTGCCCACCTCAACCAGAAAGGAAGACGCAACACCGTTGGATTCTTCTCAACAACGTTTATTGCAGGAAAACCTCATCCTTGATAAGGGGGACCCCGGGGAAAAAGGCACTCGCCTTAAATACATGAAAGGCTGTGGTTGTAAATTTGTCCTCCGGGGATTGGTGGAGTATGAAATACCGTATTAGCGTGAATATCACTCCAGTCTGATAACTGCCGGAGAAATGTAAATACATGCACATTGTAGGTGTTTATCACTAACAACCACCAGATGTCAGAGCCATCTTTAGCCATTCCCTACATCTCCCTCTTTTTTGTTTTCTAAAAATGACTGGTCTAGATCTGGGTGTCACATCAATATATGTCATTGTTCCTGTCTTAGGTCGTTCTCCAAGATTTGGACTTACCCGTCCTTGAGTAAACCTATCGCCACCGGGCCCCTGTCTTAGGTTGGTCTGAGACTGAGGCAAGCTGTCCCTCTACATACAATGACTTCACATGACAGTGACAAAATATAATCTAGGGTGAACTCTTAATTTTTTAAAGAGGCCAGCCATATGTTGGGAGACGCATCAATTTCCATGGCAACGATAGCCTGGTAAACAATCGCTTTCTGTCTGGTATGTTCTCGTTGTAAACTGCAAAAGAACCATAGACATACTCCACATACCAAGAGAAAATGGCTCCCCAGGCAAACATGCCAGCCCATTCTTTAAAAAAGGAGAAACCATTGGTAATCCATGAGTTAAAATCTCTAAACGTGATGGGTTCCATTCTAGTGTTAAGGACAGGAATCTGTATCAGCAATCATCTTGATAATTGCTCCGCTTTCATGGATCAGTTTCCTTTAAGATAACTTGAGATTTCTTAGTTCTGTTGAGAATACTGAGAAAAGTTAGCTTGTAAAGAGTAATACATGGAAAACTACAATTATGTATTCTAATCAAAGTTGTAATGTTCAATTTAGCAAAATTATTGATTGATGTGTCTCCATTGCCTGAACAAGCTCCTTGGGTAATTTGACTCAGAGCACCCAGGATGGTTCCAGTGCCCATAGCACTATTGTTCACAGGATCTAACCAATTTGCCAATGTGGTCCTTCGCAACCATATAAAAGGCTGGGAGGAATTTTTAAGAGTGAAACATAATGTATGTAACAAAGAAATATTAGTGGCAGTACACTGTTGGGGCAATTCTCCATTTGGCACTATACAAGGAACATCATGTACACAGGATGTGCAGAGAAAGTTGGCAAAACAGTAGAATTGATGTGAACTGGGATAAGTACTAGCCAGGATCTGGCAATGACCCACAGAATGAGTGAATCAACCTGGATTACCATTCCCACTAGTCTCATCTTCACGAATAGCAGGAGGCAGTTTGCGAGTCAAACGTTCAGGCACCCTGATTGGATTGTCTTTATTCTGCAGAAAAACAAAATGAGGTCCCCTAGATCTCGAAATTATGAGTCTGGGCCACACCATTTACCAGTTAAGACATCCTTCCACTTTATGTCTGCATTAGTCATAGGTTTAGTAGCAGCATGGCGATCCACAGCAGAACGGCCATACACATCTAAAATTAAGAAATTTAGAGTAAAAAGAACTAAAGACAACTCTTCTCTTGCTGTTCTGCCATAGGCAATTCCCTCGTTTTGTTTTGTAAGAGCTCTTTTAAGGTATGACCTGTTCTTTTCACAATTCTTTGACCTTGGGGATTGTATGGCAATCTAGTAGTATGACTGACCTGCAATGTCTGGCAAAATATCTGAAAGGACTTTGCAGTGTAGGCAGGCCCGTTGTCTGTCTTGAGACTATCAGGCTTTCCCCAGGCTGCCCATGCCTCTAAGCAATGACTAATGGCCTTACGAGCCTTTCCACCAGTCATCAGAGTGGCATGTATAATATGGGAACAGGTATCAACAGAAAAATGAGCATATTTTAAATTTCCAAATTGAGATATGTGTGTTTCAAAGTTTTTGCGGATCAGACCACGAGGGTTAATCCCCACCTGATGAGGGAGGTGAAACTGAACACAATTCTGGCAACTTAATATCACTTCACGAGCTGTAGCTCTAGAAATTTTAAATTTTTGTTGAAGAGTGAAAGCAGGAACATGAAACTTTTGATGAAATTCTCTAGCGAGATCAACCGGAGCAGTATGAAAAATAAATTCTCTGTGATTACTAACATCCACCAAGGCGTTATTACTCGCCATGGGACCAGGCAAATTATGAGCTCGAATATGTTGTATGAAAAATTTATTTTTTCTGGTCCAAATCAATTTTTTAATTCTAAAAGAATTTGACATAGAGTACTAGTTGACCTAATTGGACCTGTAATTTCATGTGAGCGCACAGCATTAACTACATAAGCAGAATCAGAAATTAAATTAAAAGAATCATGAAATCTTTAAAAACTTCTATTACAATCTTATATTCTATAATTTGGGGTTTGTCTGGACTGTATCGAATCAATACTGCTTCTTGAGAATCAAACATATAGGCACCTACACCTGTTTTGGAGCCATATGTATAAATATCTAACTGTCTGAGGCAGTGACCTTAGGAAAGATCACTGGATGTTCAGTAAAAAAATGGAGCAAAGGATTCTGAGGATAATGATTATCAAATCTCCATCAAAACTACAGCGCAATATGGCCGAATCATCTATCAAGGCACACAATGTTTCCACTTGAGTTATAGTATATGTTGTAATAATTTCCTTGGGTAAAATACCAAAATGCTGAATACAAGATTTAACGCCTAACATAGCAAGCTGAGCAACAGCAGAACGATAATACTCAAGGATCTTATTAGGATAAATATGAGGATAATTCATCAGAAGTGGTCCTTGTTGCCACAGCACTCCTGTAGGCTGACAAAAAGTTCTCAGTATACAAAAAAAGAGATCCTCCTTATCCTTGTACCTTCTTAGCATTTCGTTTCCAGTCTTTACTCTACTTTCCTTAAAGATATTCATGCGTCCTTGGTTAAAGCACAGGGTGAAGACAGCTGAGAATCCCCTTTCAGGATCTCATATAGTGGTTGTAAATCTACATTAGCCATTTTAATATAGCTTCGATTCCAGTTTATGCTTCCTAGTAATTTTTGAAAGTCATTTAATGTTTTTAAATGATCTTTTCGTCAAGTGGCTGACAATTGAATTGTAACCAGTTCACCTGGGACTTTCAGGACCTCAGTAGCAGCCCTTTATCAAAACTGTCTCAGTGGGCTAAAGGCCCATGGAAAAGAAAACATTAGTCTTGACCTTGGCCACAGCCTCTAATTGGAGTAAGCTGAAGAGCCGGTGCAAAGACTTTCTCCTCTTATCATCTTAAATTAAAACCTGTTCTGTCTGAAAAAACAAAGTTATTCACAGTCTGTTTTAGACTTTTTCTGAAAATACTTCAGGGAGCTTCCTGGCCCAAAACTTGGGGCATTTTGTCCATAGAGGGAGAAACTGGGTGCTGAGGGGATAGGATCAAAGACACTCTCCGTGTAAATTAATGTTGACTAGGGAGAAAAGTAATTTAATGTTGGAGACTGACTCCTCTCTTGGAATAAGGCCAGCAGATAAGGCAGGCTCCCTTAAAGAACTTCTCTTAATGAGCATTCTCTTTCTGTGAGCAAGTGTTGAAGGTCAGGCCACTAAAAGCAGCAACTGGAATTTTTTTTTCTGACCTTGTTCTTTGAAAGATGGATAAATTCCTTTGTAGTTCTTGTTTTCCTTAGACTCTTACCCTGCCTCACCCTCAGCTCTTTCAAATCATTCCTCCTGTAGCATTTCTAACGTAGCCTGTCCCTTTTTTATAGCCTGTTGACAGCACTTCTGATCTTCTAGGCAGCTACGCACTTAGTGCCAAACTGGCTGAAACACTGCCTTTAAGATTCCTTGCTCCCAAGCAAAATTTAAATCTTTTCCAGCTTATCTCGGCTGTCCACCGTGAGATTCCCAGAGAAAACGAACACAAGGTGCAATGGTTTCACACTCACTAAGAAATCTCTGTATAATGCTTCTTTTCATCCTAAGCCTTTTTCTTTTAAACAGCTCCTGAAGAGCCAGAAAAATTGGGTGAGACTGAGAAGTCTCCATGCTTGCTGCAGCAGCTCTGCAGCTAGTTTACCTCCCCCTTACTGTGTGAGCTGGAAGCACAGGCACAGATAAAACACTGTGCTTCAAAAATTAACGTTGGCTATCAACCAACAAACCCCCACTAGTGTGAGGTCCATAAAATTAAGCTTACTACTCACTACACTTATCTGGGGAACTTTTATTTAAGAGTGATTTCTTCCTCAAGGTTCTTTGTCTCATTTCCTTTTGATTTTAAGCTCACGCTGACCAAGAAGCTCCTGAAGAGCTGGCAGAAGTAGAGTGGACTGTGAGTTTCCCATGGTTTTACAAACTTATTTATGATTGATTTATGAGCAGGACGAGCTGGCGTGTTTATTTACACATCATCTTGTGGCTCATTATTAGTGGGCTCTTCCCAGCAAATGCATTAATGGCCTGGACGGTGGCAATTCAAACAGTAACAACACCACAACACAAAAAGAGTATGAGGCAACAGTGCTATTCCATCCCACAAAGGATCAAGTGGGAAGGACAACATTGCCGTGTCCCACAAACCCCTTTGCCTCTAAACCAAGGATTTCATCATCTCTGCTTACTCCAGAGAAATTTATTGTCCCATTAGGGAAATTTTATAATCCCTATTATACAGGAGCCTTATCATCCCTTATCTGGGAATCTTATCATCCCTTATCCGGGAACTTACTGACGTTGTTGCAGTCATGAGGCTGGAAAGTTCTGAATCCAAATAAGAAAAGAGAATTTTCTCCGGTACCCATACATAGCCACCAGTTGAAGCGCCCACCTCGACCAGCAAGAAAGACACAACACCGTTGGATTCTTCTCAACACCCTTTATTGCAGGAACACCTCATTCTTGATACAGGGGGCCCTGAGGAACAAAGGCACTCACCTTACATGCAAGACAGACAGTGGCTGTAAACTTATCCTCTGGGGATTGGTGGAATATGAGATACCTTATTAGCATGCATATCACTCTGGCCTTGTAAATGCCAAAGGAAGGCTGAGGACACGGCTATAATGGTTTTAATAACACAAATGACCACTAGATGTCAGCCCCATCTTTAGCTGCTCCCAATACTAAATCTCAAAGAACATATTGGACCGCAAATAATAATAGCAGGAGATTTCAACACCCTACTCTCATCACTAGACAAATCACGTAAACAGAAATTAAACAGACAGATAGACAGACTAACAGAATATATAAACCAAATGGACTTAGCAGATATTTTAGAACATTCTATCATAAAAAAAGTATATAACTTCTTCTCACTACTTCATGGGACTTTCTCCAAAATTGATCATATAATCAGTCAAAAAGCAGGCCTCAAAGGATAGAGAAAGATGGAAATAATCCAATGCATCCTATCAGACCACCATGGGCTAAGGTTGTTCTTCAATAACAATTAGGAAAGAACACTCACATATACATGGAAGTTGAACAATGCTCTACTCAATGATAACTTGGTCAAGGAAGAAATGAAGAAAGAAATTAAAGACTTCTTAGAATTTAATGAAAATGAAGGTACAGCATACCCAGACTTTTGGGACACAATGAAAGCTGTACTAAAAGGAAAACTCATAGCTCTGAGTGCCTGCATCAAGAAACAGGAGAGAACATACAGCAGCAGCTTGACAGCACACCTAAAAGTTCTAGTACAAAAAGAAGCAAATATGTGCATGAGTAGTAGAAGGCAGGAAATAATCAAACTGGGAGCTGAAAACAGCAAAGTAGAAAAAAAGGGACTATACAAAGAATGAACAGAACCAAAAGCTGCTTCTTTGAGAAAATCAACAGGATACATTAACCCAGAGCCAGACTAACCAGAGGGCACACAGTGTGTGTCCAAATTAACAAAATCAGAAATGAAAAGGGAGAAATAACAGTAGAATAAGAGCAAATTTATAAAGTCATCAGATAGTCCTACAAAAGTCTATATTCAAATAACTTGAAAATCTGAAGTAAAAGAACAATTTTCTAGATAAATGACAGGTAGCAAAGCTAAATCAGGAACAGAAAAACCGTTTAAACAACCAATAACTGCTAAAGAAATACAAGCAATCATTAAAAGCCTCTCTACCAAAAAGAATCCAGAATCTTATGGGTTTAGAGCAGAAATCTATCTAAATTCATAGAAAATTACATATCAATACTGTCCCAACTATTCCACAAAATTGAAACAGATGGAGCACTATCGAATTCCTTTTAGGAAGCCTCAATTATTCTTATAACTAAACCACACAAAGACCCACCAAAGAAAAGAGAACTTCAGACCAATTTCCCTTATGAATATTTATGCAAAAATACTAGATAAAAGTCTTGCAAACCTAGTCCAAGAATACATCAAAACAATCATCCATCATGATCAAGTAGGTTTTATCCCAGGCATGCAGACATGGTTTTGTATATGAAAACCATCAACATAATCCATTATATAATCACACTCAAAGATAAAAACCCAATGATCCTTTCATTAGATGCTGAGAAAGCATTTGACAAAATTCAAAGTCCTTCAAAGTACAGGACCTTAAGTTCCATTCCTAAACATATACAACAAACCAGTAGATAACATTAAACTAAATGGAGAGAAACATGAAGCAATCCCACTAAAATCAGGGACATGACAAGGCTGCCCACTCTCTCACAACTTATTAAGTATAGTTCTAGACATCTTAGCCAGAGGAAGCAGACACAAAAGGATGTAAAAGGGATATAGATTGGAAAGGAAGAAGTCAAAATAGCACTGTTTGTAGATGATATGATAGTATACTTAGTGACCTCAAAATTACCACCAGAAAATTACTAAGCCTGATAAACAATTTCAGCAAAATGGCTGGGTATAAAAATAACTCTGCACAAAAGCTAAACAAGGGGAGAAAGAAACTATGGATATGACATCCTTCACAATAGCCCCAAATAATATAAAATATCTCAGGGTGACTTCATCCAAGCAAATAAAATATCTGTATGAGAAGAACCTCAAATCTCTGAAGAAACTGAAGAAGATTCCAGAAGTGGGAACATCTCCCATGCTCATGGACTGACAGGATTAATACAGTGGCCATTACTTCAAAAGTGATCTACAGATTCATTCCAATCCCCATCAAACTTCCAATCCAATTCTTCATAGAGTTAGACAGTACAATTCATAAATTCATCTGGAATAACAAAAAGCACAGAATAGCTAAAACTATCCTCAACATTAAAAGGAATTCCTTGGGAATCACTATCCCTGAAATCAAGCAGTATTACAGAGCAGCAGTGATAAAAACTGTATGGCATTGAGACAAAGGCAGGCAAATAAACCAGTGGAATAGAATTGAAGACCCAGAAATGAACCCACACACACATGGTCACTTAATTTTTGAGAAAGGAGCCAAAACCCTCCAATGGAAAAAAAGATATCATTTTCAGGAAATGGTGCTGGTTCAACTGGAGGTCAGCATGCAGAATAAAGCAAATTGATCCACTCTTACTGCCCTGTAGAAACCTTAAGTCCAATTGGATCAAGGGCCTCCACGTCAAACCAGATACACTCAAACAAATAGAAGAAAATTGGGGAAGCATCTCGAACACATGGGCACTGGAGAAAATTTCCTAAAGAAAACTACAATGGCTCATGCTCTAAAATCAAGAATCGTAAATGCGAACTCATAAATCTACAAAGGTTCTGTAAGGCAGAGGACACTGTTGTTAGGACAAAATGGCAACCAACAGAGTGGAAAAAAGATCTTTACCAATCCTACAACAGATAGAGGGCTAATATTCAAAATATAAAAAGAACTCAAGAAGTTAGACCGCAGGGAAACAAATAACCCTATTAAAAAAGGGGGTTCAGAACTAAACAAAGAATTCACAGCTGAAGATTATTGAATGGCAGAGAAACACCTAAAGAAATGTTCAACATCTTTAGTCATAAGGGAATTGCAAATCAAAACAACCCTGAGATTCCACCTAACACCAGTCATAATGGCTAAGATGAAAATTCGGGTGATATAAGATGTTGGTGGGGATGTGGAGGAAGAGGAACACTCCTCCATTGTTGGTGGGATTGCAGACTGGAACAACCATTTTTGAAATCAGTCTGGTGGTTGCTCAGAAAATTGGACATTGAACTACCTGAGGATCCAGCTATAGCTGGCCATTTGAAAACCTTCAGCTGAGAATGTTTTATAACTCACTCTACCCCATTTTTAATAGGGCATTATTGCTTTCTAAAGTCTAATTTCTTAACTTCTTTGTATATTTTGGATATTACCCACTATCAGATATAGGATTGGTTAAATTCTTTCCCAATCTGTTGGTTACAGTTTTGTCCAAATGACATTGTCTTTTGCCATACAGAAGCTTTGCTGTTTTATGAGGTCCTATTTGTCAATTCTTGATCTTAAAGCATAAGTCATGGGGAGTTTTGTTCAGGAAATGTTCTCCAGTCCCCATGTGTTCAAGACTCTTCCCCACCTTTTCTTCTATTCGTTTGAGTGTATCTGGTGTGATGTATAGGTTCTTGCTTCACTTGGACTTTAGCTTAGTACATGGTCATAAAAAAGGGATAATTTCCATTCTTCTACATGCTGACTTCCAGTTGAACCAGCACTATTTTTGGAAAATGCTATGTTTCTTCTTTTGGATGGTTTTATCTCCTTTGCCAAATATGAAATGATAATTGTGCAGGTTCATTTCTGGGCCTTCAATTCTATTCCACTGGTCTATCCATCTGTCTCTGTACCAATAACAAGCAGTATTTATCACTATTGCCCTGTAATTCTGCTTGAGTTCAGGGGTGATGATTCCCCCAGAAATTCTTTTATTGTTGAGGATAGTTATAGATATCCTGACTTTTTCTTCTTCCAAATGAATTTGTAAATTGCTCTTTTTATATCAATTAAAGAAATGAGTAGGAGTTTTGATGGAGAATTCATTGAATGTGTACTGCTTTTTGCAAAATGGTCATTTTACTATATTAATCCTGTCAATCCCTGAGCATGGAAGCTCTTTCTATCTTCTGAGGTCTTCATCAATTTCTTTCTTCAGATACTTGAACTTCTTGTCATACAGATCAATCACTTGCTTGGTTAAACTAACACCAAGATATTTTATATTATTTGTGACCATTGTGAAGTGTGTGATTTCATTATTTTCTTTCTCAGCCTGTTTATCCATTGAGGAGAGAAAGGCTACTGGTATGTTTTAGTTAATTTTTACCATGACAATTTGCTGAAGTTATTTATCAGGTTAAGAAGTTATCTGGTTGAACTTTTGGATCAATTAAGTGTATTACCATATCATGTGCACATAGTGATATTTTTATTTCTTCCCTTCCAATTTGTATCCTTTTGTCTTCCACTTGCTGTCTGATTGCTCCGGCTATGACATAGAGACTGTATTGAATAGGAAGGGAGTGAGTGGGCAGCCTTGTCTAGTCCATGATTTTAGTGAGCTTACTTCAAGTTTCTCTCATTTAGTTTGATCTTAGCTAGAGGTTTGCTGTATATTTCTTTCACTATGTTGAGATATGGGCTTTCAACTCCTGATCTTTCCACGACTTTTATCCTGAATTGTTGTTGAATTTTGTCAAATATTTCTCCGCATGATCATGTGTCCTTATATTTGAGTTTGTTTACATGTTGGATCACATTGATGGTTTTCTGTATGATAAAACATCCCTGCATCCCTGATCATGATTGATGAAAGTTTTTATGTATTTTTGCATCAATATTCATTAGGGAAATTGGTCTCAAATTCTCTTTCTTTGTTTGGTCTTTGTGTGGTTTAGATATAAGAGTAATTGTGTCTTCATAGAAGCAATTTGATAGTGCTCTGTTTCAATTTTGTGGACTAGTTTGGACAGTGTTTTTATGAGGTCTTCTATGAAGGTTTAATAAAATGCTGCACTGAACTCATCTGGACCTGGGACATTTTTGTTTGAAAGACGTTTAATAACTGCGTTTATTTCTTTAGGATTTATGGGGTTGTTTAGATGGTTTATTTGTTCCTGATTTAACGTTGGTACCTGGGATCTGTCTACAAAATTGTCCATTGCATCCATATTTTCCTGTTTTCTTCAATATAGGCTTTTATAGTGGAATCTCATGATTTTTGCAATTTCTTCAAATTCTTTTGTTATGTCTCCCTTTTCATTTCTGATTTTGTTAATTTGGATACTTTCTCTGCGAGCTCTGGTGAGTCTGGCTAAGGGCTTATATACCTTGTTGTTTTTCTCAAAAAACAGCTTCTGGTGTTGTTGATTCTTTGTAAAGTCCTTTTTGTTTCTACTTGGTTGATTTCTGCTCTGAGTTTGATTATTTCCTCCCTTCTACCACTCTTGGGTTTACTTCATTCTTTTTGTTTTATAGCTTTAAGGTGTGCTGTCAAGCTGCTGATATATGCTCTCTTCTGCTTCTTCCCCCAAGCACTCAGAGATATGTTTTTCTCTTAGCACTGCTTTCATTTTGTCACATATATTTGGGAATGTTGTATCTTCATTTTCATTAAGTTATCTTTAATTTCTTTCTTTATTACTTCCTTGACCAAGTTTTCATAGAGTAGAGCATTATACATCTTCCATGTATACATGAGCTTTCTCTCAGTATTGTCATTGTTGAAGACCAGTCTTAAGTGTGTGGTGATCTTATAGTATGCATGGAATTATTTATATCTTCCAGTATTTATTGAGGTCTGTTTAGTGACTGATTATATGGTTAATTTTGGAGAAGGTTCCTTGAGGTTCTGAGAAGAATGTATATCCTTTATTTGTAAGATGGAATGTTCTATAAATATCTGCTGAATCCATTTGTCCATAACTTCTGTTAGTTTCTCTATATCTCTGTTGAATTTCTGTTTCCATGATCTCTCCAGTGATGACAGTGAGGTGTTGAATTCTCCTACTATTATCATGTTCGGTGCAATGCATGCTGTGAGCTTTAGTAAGGTTTCTTTTATGAATGCAGGTGCCCTTTCATTTGTAGCATAGATACATACGATTGAGAGTTCATCTTGGTGGGTTTTTCCTTGGATGAATTTGAAGTCATCATCCTCTTTATCCTCCTTAGGAAGCCATGTCATTTCTTATCTTTTTTAAGACTTTTGGTTGAAAGTCAATTTTATTTGACATTAGAATCCAAGTTCAACTTGCTTCTTCAGGCAATTTCCTTGGAAATGTGTTTTCCAGCAATGTACTCTGAGGTGGTATCCTTCTTTGTCTCTGTGGTGTGTTTCCTTCCTACAGCAAAATGATCGATACTGTATATGTATCCATTCTGTGAGTCTGTTTCTTTTCATTGGGGAATTGAGCCCATTGATGTGGAGAGATATTTATTTTTCTAGTTAGATGTAGAATTATCTTTGTTTGTCTCTCTTTTCATTTCCTTGCAAGGAAATTATATTCTTGTTTTCGGTATGATGTATTTTCTCTCCTTGTGTTGGAGTTTTCAATTTATTATCTTTTGTAGGCCTGGATTTGCTGAAAGAGATTTCATAAATTTGGTTTTGTCATGGAATATTTTGGTTTCTCTGTCTATGTTACTTGAAAGTTTTACTGGATACAATAACCTGGTCTGGCGATTGTGCTCTCTTAGGGTCCATTTGACATCTGTCCAGGATATTCTCACTCTCATAGTCACTGGTGAGAAATCTGGTGTAATTCTTATAGGTCTGACTATATATGTCACTTGGAAATTATTCCCTTACTGCTTTTAATATTCTCTCTTTGTTTTGCAAATTTGGTGGTTTAACTATTATGTGATGGGAGGAATTTCTCTTCTGCTCCAATCTATTTGGAATTCTGTGTGCCTCTTGTTTGTTTAGGGGCATCACTTTCTATAGGTCAGGGAAGTTTTCTTTTTTAATTTTGTTGAAGATATTTACTGGCCCATTAAGTTGGGAGTCATCTCTTTCTTCTATACCTATTAACCTCAGGTTTGAACTTTTCATTTTGTCCTAAATTTCCTGTATCTTTTGGGCCAGGCACTTTTTGTTTTTACATTATCTTCATCAGTTGAGTCGATGATTTCTGTGGAATCTCCTGCCCATGAGATTCCTCTTCTATCTCTTGAATTCTGTTGGTGATTCTTGTTTCTCTGGCTCCTTGTCTCTTCCTTTGTTTTTCTATCTCAATCTTTGTCAACTTTTTGCTTTCTTTATTATTTCTATTTCTATTTTCAAGCTGTCCACCTGTTTGGTCATGTTTCCTGTAATTCTTTCATGGATGTCTGTGTTTCCTTTCAAAGGGCTTCTACTTGTCCACTTGTGTTTTCCTGCATTTTTCTAGGGGAATTCTTTAGGTTTCTCCCAAAATCCTCCATCATTATCAACATATGTGATTTGAAATCTAAATCTTGCTTTCTGGTGTGTTTAAATATCCAGTGTTTTCTTTGGTGAGATAACTGGGCTCTGCTGATGCCAAGTAGTATTGGTTTTTGTTACTTAGGTTTCTTCACTTGCCCCTAGTCATTGGGTTGTCTCTGGTGTTCGCTTGTCTTGCTGCTTCTGAGAGTGACTTGAACCTACTCTAGCCCTCTGTGTCAGCACTGTTGTAGAACTCTTTTCTTGTTTTCTTTCAGCCTTTCCTGCAAACAGGTACTGTTCCAATATGTGTAGGCACTCCTGGAGACCTTCTTTCAGCTCTAAGCACAGGCAGGAATCAAATGATCATGACCCTGATTGTTCCTTTATGTCCTTGCCCTCCATGGGCAAAGTTGGCACTGTGCAAAAACCTCTTGGGCCTTTATGATGGGAAGGTGGGTATTCTCCTCTGACTTCTCAGGTATATCCTCACTCCTGAGGGTCCAGCACTCTCCCCTATGGGATTTGTGTACAGGGAACTCTTTGGCCATTAAGTGCAGTCCTTGGTGCAGACCGGAATCATGGGAACCAGAGGCTGTCTGTTCCTATATCCCAGTGTCCAGAAGCACTGTTCAATTTTTCTGTTGTTGTTGCTGTTTGGGAGCTGTGTTTTTCATTCTCCCCCGTAGAAAATTAATCACGTGATCAATTAGGGAATAGAAGTGAAATTATGTGTTGTGATGAGAATTTTCCCAAAATAGAGTTTACACAAAGGAAAGTCTATAATGTTTGTAGGTAGACATTCACACATGCTTATGTCCAATGTATCTGACAAACATTCAATTCCAGATCAAATTAAGTGATTTGGGAAATTAACTTAATTCCCACAGAAGCAAACTCATAGGGAATACAATTTTTACTTAGCTGCATTTATAAGTGACCAAATGGTGAAAAAGGATGTAAACAAATACTATTATCCTTCATTGTTGTTTATACTAACATTTTAATTCATGTACAATCTCTATGTGCTCTTTCTCTATTGTGTTTCTCTGTGTCTCTCTGTCTGCATGAATATATAGGGACACATGTGTATGTGGCATACAAGTGTGTGTGTGTGTGTGTGTGTGTGTGTGTGTGTGTGTGTCTTATATCATATTTATGAACATAGGTAACATGTTTATTTCCTTATAATTGGGGAATACTGAAACCCACATTTGATTTGTGGATCATCCATGTGCTGATCTACTCACATACATCTGACATTTCATTACATCAAGTGAATAGAGAGAGAGCCTAACAGACTGGTGATATCTCCTATTCTACCCTTGTCAGGAAAAAGTGGTATATTTTTGTCAAGAAAACCCAAACTTCAGCAAAGGCATATACACCCAACAAAACAGGAAAGGTCATCTCATTTGAAGGGGAAAGTTATCAGACTGTGAGAAAAATGATTTTGCCTCATCTCCAATATTTGAGGGACATGAGACTGAACTTCAGAAGATATAATGAGAAGGGACAGGCAGAATCAATGAGGAGCCACAGTACACTGAACACTGGAGCTTCTCATTACATGAGAGCTCATGTATTGGTAAGGATGGTAAACATAATGATAAGAACTTTGCAGTCCATACTCAGTCTCCATATAAGGCTACAGTGTGAACAAGATGTGAAGTAGTCACCACCACAGTGATAACAGCTACTTTATCACTTACAGTGTGAAAAACAGATAAGAGCTAACATTGAAGGATGAAGCATGAAGGGATATGGTCCTGTTGGGTTGATCCTTCTTCTCTTTCATGGCTCAGTTTACACTTTTTAAGATGTGTTTCTGTCCACATCATTATTTTGCAGACATTGAGAGGTTCCCTGCCTTTAATTCTATGTATGTGAACCAGTAATCATTCATTTATCCAATGATTATTTGATTTTAATTTATCTTCAAAAATGATAAGTCTTGAAGAAATGAAACTTTTAATGTGTGGGTTTGAATATTCATCAAAGCAATCAGAGAATAATCTGGACCCAACACACACACACAAAGGGTGGTGGGAGAGACTAACCTGTGGCATCAGAAAAGCATAAAGATGAGTGGGTTGATCAATTTTTCTGCATAACATTGATGACTAGTTAATTATAAGAATGGGTAAAATATTGAGATACACTCAAGGTTTTCTTTCCTTCATTTGAATGATAGGTTTTACACCATGTGAAAGTGTACTTATACCCATGGTAAACCTTTTGCTTGAGCTTCATTATTGGCAGGACAACAAGTTTCGACCATCTATTGTAAATATTTTGATACTAGGATCAATGCTTAGCACACTTTGGAAATCCCTTGGCATAAAGAGAGAAAGTATTAGATATGAAATTCTGTGAGAATAAATCTTTTATAAGCTTTAATTTTTGTGACTGCAGACAAAGACTTTGACACTGTTGTAATTGAGGCTCTAAAAGTATTAAAAATTTAATATCTCTCATATGCAAGAATCCTCCTATTGGCTTACTGCTCTGTCTTCCAGGAGATGAGTGTCAAGTGTGTCAGTTGCTATTTGTGTCAGGAGAAGGGCTTGTCTGTCAAATGCTTTGCAATTGCCAAGTTCTCTGAGGTCCCTGGAGAATGCTTCCTCCTGTTCACCCTCATACTGTTCCCATTGCCTTTTCTATATGCACAAGTCCATCTCTACACAGCCCCATGTACTTCTTTCTGGTGAACTTATGTATCCTGGAAAATGGATACATGGACTCTGTCCTACCCAGGATGTGGAGTGCCTTGTAAGCGAGATCCAAGGGCTCTCTCAGGGGGGATGTTTCATAGAGATGTTTTTCTCCACATTTTTGTTATAACTGAGTGCTGCCTATTGGCAGCCATTGTCTCTGGCCACAGTGTGCCTCAGATTCTCTATGCAATCCAAATGAGTCATGGTGTATATGTTCATTTTTCAATTATTTCATGGGGATTAGTTTGACTTGTAGGGTTGGGACAAAATTTCTTGAGGCCCAAATCTAACCACCCATCAGTAGTTGATAAACTCTTGGTCTGCACAGCAGTGACAACCATGTTGAACCACATCATCTAAAGCATAAGGAACCAAGATGTCAAGGAAGCACTGGGAAGAACTCTGGGTCTGAAGAAAGTTGTGATAACAATTAGGTCCATAGTCTGTGAAAGAAAGAATACAAAACACTGTGCTCTTTCGGGCTGTCTTGAAACAAACTTTAAGAAACATAACTTTGTTTTAGATTGTTCTCTATATTTACCACCATTCTTAGTTGCAAACAATGGTAAAGTTTGCTTGCTATTAAATAACTTTAGTAGATTAGTCCAGTACTTAAAAATTTTGATCTTGGCAGAGTTTAAACCACATGCTAATGTCTCAGGGGCCTTTAAAGTCCTCTGTATCCATTCTTAGGTATTTGTAGATCTTCCAAGAATTACTTCTAAGTGATCTCAGCACATTAAGCTACAATTCCATATTCCTTGATACCTGTAAATTCATTGCATTGGACTGGAACTGCTAAGTAGTTTTCAGGTCAGTAAATTGTTAGCCTCTGCTTTTTGTCCCATTAGGTCAGTCCACATGTCAGATTTGGGCACCCTGGTCCTATGATTTTGGAACAGGAGTAATCTTTCCTCCCTTTTATGATTTCTAAAAGAGCGGTGGAAAAGAATTTCAGCCAGGTGGTTCTCAAAATCAACATCCTTGTTTCAGATGAACACACACACACACACACACACACACACACAGAGTCATTCATCCATACATTATACAGGAAATTAATTGAACTTACAAGTGAAAGAAGACTAATATAAAAGGTCAGCTAATGTCAGATAATTAGATTCTGGTTGTTATTCCCGAATAAAATAAAATAAAATTAGAATCTTGGGTCTTTATGTGTATAATGAAAGAAAAATAGAATTCCATTTAGGTGTGCAGACAATATGGAAGACTTTAAAATATAAATTACAGTGACACTAAAACTAGAGTATTGTTTTAGGCATAAGTCATCCAAACATTAAGACAATGATTATATTCTCCTCAGACTCATTGTTTTGAGTCAACTGACAAGTAGTAAGGACCATTAAGACCAAATTAAGTGACGGAGAAACTGTAAACAAAGCCTAAAGTTTTGAAGAGACACACAGTCTTTCCATAGTCTTTAAGTAATTCTTCTATAACTTCTATTACTTTAAAAGGAAATCCAATAGAAAAATACATTAAAATATTTTAACTACAAGAGGAAAATAATTAAAAATAATTTCATTGCTCCTTAATTGGGTGTTATTAAGATGCCAGGTGACCACTTAATGCTGAACTGAGACAAACAAAGCAGGAAACACTTTTTGGTATCTGCGCCAAGTACATACAATTTCAACCTAAAAGAGAAAAAACACTAGACAAATCCAAAATTCAGAGACATTCTAGCAAAGTAATTATTTCTCTTCAAAGGTCTGGTCACAGAAGATAAAAATAGTAATGAATTATCACAGAAGAGAATAATATACAATATGTAATAATTAAATGTCAATGGATTTCTGGATTGGATATGGACATAGAACATATAAAGTGTACAGTAGTAAAAACACTGCTTTTATGATTTGGTCAACTTACTGTGATACTTGTAATATGTTAATTTTTTCAATTTTCTGATTTTTGAGAATTACTTATTAGATGGATTATGGAATATAAATTTCAGGAGTGGGGTATGATATAAATGAGTATTGTTTCCTATCAATTAAATCTGATTTTCCTGTATACTTTGACTTCTGCTTCTTTTATTATTCGTTTTATTTTTGTTTATGTCTCAAATGCTGCCCTCCTTCCTGTTTTCCCCCACAGAGTCCCTTCCCTCAACCCCATCCCTTTCTGATTTCTTCTTTTAAAAAGACAAAACAACAGTAGCTAAGGCATGTTTAGTCCCTGAAAGCTATTCATTTGGACATGCATTTGTAAATCTACAACATTGATAGTGCAGACATCAGGAAATAGTTCCAAAAATGATCTTCAAAAATTATATATTCTCCAGTTGTCAGCTATCAGCTATCAGCTTGACAAAACTGGAAGAATACCAGAACATGAATATCCTTGTTCATATATACATAGAGAAAAATGATTAGACAAGAAGAAAAACAGATAGCAACTTTCCTGGATTCAACAGAAGAGGACCTCAATTCCTGTAATGTATTCTGCATGAATTTGGAGTGTTTATGGGTTAATACCTGGAAATGAACACCTACAAAATCCAACAACAAACGAACCACAAACTGCAACCTTTATAAAAGCTAAACAAATATGTGGAAAGTATAATTTTTCAGCTATATATGAGTATACTAATGTTTATTAATTTGTATATTAATAAAATTTAAATTTTATTACTGCAAATTTTTATTGCAATTTTTTAAGTAAATAGATTTTAAGTGACTCAGGTGATTTTAACTTTTTCTTGCTTTGATTGTATTATGGACCAATACAATGTTTATTTGACTGCGATTATCACTTTGAATATTCACATAAATCAAATTATGTCAACCAGGAACTGCTTTGTACTTTTTGTTGTACATATGTAAGTGTATTACCTGCTTGTCTACATGTGAGACCCATGCATGCCTAGTGCCCAGGAGGTTGAAGAGCATGTGAGATTCCATGATGCTGAAATTACAGCCACCTGTAAGCTGTCACGTGGGAGCTGGGGATTGGCCCCGAGTTCTCTGGAAGAACAGATAGTGCTATTAATCACCGAATCATTTCTCCATCTTCAGCAAACACCATTTAGGCACTAAATATAGTGTCTAAGCTGTCTGTCTTCTGCAAAGACCACTGTTTTCTCAAACATGATAATTTAATTTTAAACACACAGTACTGCTTCCTACCTTCAAATACATATACACACACACACACACACACACACACACACACACACACACACACAACTGCTTCTTTCCTTCAAGTAGACTTAATTATTTTCATAGTTATTTGTTTATTTATGCACTTTACATGTTGCACAGTGACCCCCTCCAGTTCATCCTTCTCACAAGCTTTCTCCCAGCCCTTTCTCCTCTAAGGAGTTTCAGACCCCACAGGGTTATCCCCTCATGATGCATATCCAGTCTCAGTGATGCTAGTCACATACTCTGCTACTGAGTCCAGATACAGCAGTCTGGATGGATCGGAGTGGGGAGGTAGAGGTCATATCCAGAAAGAGACATAGAGCTGGAGTAAGAGAGATCCCAAGACTCATTGGGTGTTTCCTTAGCTGAGACTCATAGCCTCAGTGATATATACCTGAAGAGCCCTCCTCCTGTATCCAGAGAGCAACCAAAATGTAGTGATAGAGACACTAATTTTGACCCAAAATTTATTCTGACCACAGGAAATGCAGGGTCCGTGCATAGAGCAGAGAGTGAGGAATGGTCAACCAATGGTTAGTACAGATTGAGATGTCCCCCATGGATCAGCACTGATCCCTGACACTATTAATGACACTCTGCTATGCTTGCAGACAGGAGTCTAGCCTGACATCCCTCTCAGAGACTCCACTAAGCCGCTGACTCAGACAGATGCAAAAACCCATTAGTCAAACCAAGGGTGGAGCTTGGGGACCCTGATGGAAGAACAGAATGAAAAGGATTATGGCCTCTAAGTACATAGGCACTCCACAGACTTGTCTTCACCTGGGTACAGAACAACTACAATTGGGCTTTCCCAAAATATGTTGTCTATAGATGGGACATCTTTGTCTTTTAAATTCATTTATTTATATACTCACTTTACATCCCAATACCGGTGCTCCATATTCATGGGATGCCAACACCCATTGTCTTGGGAACTCGTAAAAAGACAAAGCTACATATTTCCTACTTATGTCCTGGGGGCTCAGGTTCAGTCCAAGTTCACTCTCTGGTTGGTGGTTCAGTTTGGCAAACCCCCAGAATTCCCGTGAATTGACACCATTGGTCTTCCTGTGGAGTCCATCATACCATCTGGGCCTCAATTCCTCACCTGTTTTTTTTTTTTTTTTTTTTTTTTTTTTTTTTTTTTTTTAAGACACGCCAAGCTGCAGGTATTGTTTGGCAGTGAATCTTTTCACTTGTTTTTCTCAGCTGTTGGGTGGAGTCACTCAGAGGACACTTTTGCTAGGATTTTGTCTGCAAACACGGTAGAGGATCTTTACTAGTGTCAGAAATTTGTGCTTGCCCATGGGTAGGTGTCAATCTGTGCTAACCATTGGTTGGACATTCCTTCCATATCTGCTCTATCTATCTTTGTCTCTGTAGGTCTTGTAGGCTGTGTTCATTTTAGATTGAAGGTTTTGTGGGTGGGTTTTTATCCTTGTCACATCACTGGGAGTCATGCCTGGCTACAGAAGTGGCCAATAAAGGATCTGTATCACCACTGATAGAGTAAACCCAAAAGACATCCTGGAGCCTTGCCATCCCAGGTCTCTGGCACTTCCTAGAGAGGCGTACCCCACACTTGTGATTTCCATCCTCTTTTCCCTACTTTCCCTATACCCAATTCCCCCAAAGCCCACTCCCTTCCCTACCTCCCCTCCCATTCAGTTTCCTCCCTCCCTCCCTCCATCCTCCTCAATATCTATTCTGTTAAATGCATTTTAAAGTCAATATTTAGGAAAAAACACTGAGTAAGTATAGGAAGTATTTGATAAGTAATTGTGGTTGATGTTAAGGTAAGATATGAACATATTAAATTTTATAGAGGCCAAAATTGCTACATATAGTTTTAGAAGAGACACTGTATTTATTACTTTCAACATGAAGGAAAACCATTATATATTCTATTAAGTTATACAAGAGAATCTATTAAATGAGTTACACACATCACACAACTTTATTACTTTTAAAGCTCTCTTTATTGCAAATATTTACACAATTTAAAGTACAAAGGTTTAAACTAATGTGAGTGTACTTCGTTGTAAAGATAAAATTTATATATACAGGTTGATGACAACAGTCATCTCAGATTCACTGGGGATAAATACATCAGGGGGTTCTCTATTTCCTTACCTGTCTTCTTTCCTTTATTCCTGATGAAGACTACTCTCATTTGCAGCCCCTGCTGTGAGAGATGTATCGGAAAATGCCTGAGAGTCTACAACCCAGAATCCATCTATAGGAAAGATAAATAACAACACCAAATATTATACGCAATTGAAACTTTCTTGTAGATCTTGAAACAAAATGCAAAGAGAAAACCCACATCCTAGGATATTACAACATATAGGAAACGATACCTTTAGGAAGCATTGTCAGGGTATTTTAAACATCTGCACCTAACACCAAAACTGACCCCATGAAGTTCAAGTTTTATTTCTTTCCAGGAATGTCAGTTTGCCTCTTGACAGATGTGCCGTCTGCCATCACTAGAGCGACGGCCATGTTTATGAATGTGTACAGAAAAACACATACCAGTTTTCACTTCTTCAAAGAATTTCAAGAAGAACCTGAATGAGAATATATAATGTTTTAGAGAGGATATATGGGAATTTAAATTAGCCAGCATAAATATGTTGTTAAAATTTTCTGCCTTCTATTAATAATTTTGACTATTCCTGCTATGAATAGCAAGATGGTTATGTAATGTCTACCAATCCCCAAAGCCTGAAACATTGTTGTAAAACTGTCTTATTCCTCCCTAACTTGGGTCTTTGGCACCATACTTTTCATTGCCATCTAAATTCTCTGTTCCTCAAGTAGATCAGAGGACTATATGAGAGTGTCTCTCTCATATAGAAGACCAAGGTACTCTCTGTACTTGCATGTATTTGCTCTTGGGAGCATGTAAATAAATCCATCTAAATTCTCTGTTCCTCAAGTAGGTCAGAGGACTATATGAGGGTGACTCTCTCATATAGAAGACCAAGGAACTCTCTGTACTTGCATGTATTTGCTCTTGGGAGCATGTAAATAAATCTTTCAGTTCCAAGAACAAAAACATGGCCGTCCAATGGGACCCACATTAAACAAAATCTTTCTTCCTGCCGTTAATGAACTTTAGCACACTTGTAACAATGCTGATAACAATATAATGCAATAATCCTGTAATAATAATAATAATAATAATAATAATAATAATAATAATAATAATAATAATGGAATAATCCCCTCGAGGGATCACAGAATAAGGAGAGTAAATGTTGAGATGTGTTTTTCAAGTGATATTGTATCCTGGAAAGCAAGTTTCATTAGGACAGACTCTTCTACATAAAAATCACTCAACCTGTTATGGCTTCACAGAGAGAGTTGAGAACCAGGGTGGTCTTTTAGGACAAGAGAAATATTCACCAACCTTCTAAAAAGAAAAGAAATCCAGACAGTCTCTGTGAGGATGGTTAGCTTATGCATGACTAACACAAACCAACACAAACACAAAGACACACACACATATGCACACACACAGATACACAGAGACACACACAAAGAGACATAGACAGTTAGACAAACAGACATACACACAGAGAGACACAGACAGACAGACACAGACAAACAACAGACACAGACACACATACACATACACAAACACACAGACACATATACGTATACACACACAGAGAGACACATAAACACATACAGAAACACAAACAGGTACACACACACGTACAAACATATATACACAAACACAGACACACAGATGATAACCAATATACAGATACACACACACAAACACACACATACACAAACACACATACACAAACACACACACACAAACACACACACACACACACACACACACCCTCATCTCTTGTCTCCTTCCTAGAGTGTCCAGGTGCACAACAGGTGTGTAAGGATGGAATGGAAGCAGGAAACAGTCAGTCAGCAGAATAACGGTCTGCCTGCAAGTGAATTTTGGTTTCGTCCAAGGAATTCCGTGTCACAGCTCTGTTAGAAGGTATTCAGGAACACGCTATGGTTGTGTGCATATATTTTACTCAGGGTGAAAAAGGGCTAAACAAACCTTGGAGAGCAGGAAGGGTTTTCTTGTGCATTTACATCAGTTGCAGGTTTAACGTACCAGGAAGTCCTCATTTGTTATATCTTTATAATCTCTGTCCCAGTATCGGTCTGTTGTTCAGGGATCTCCATTTTATTCCTCAGAAATCGACTCCACTGAATGTGCCCCATCCCCACCCCTGACGTCCTATTTGCTCAATTTCAAAGGATTGCAGATTCGTACTGTGCATTCTCTGTCAGATTAAATCCTCAGAAACGTGGCATTCTAGACACCACCAATTAACCATTGTTTCCATCGAGCTTCTGCATTAACCCGTAAGTCCCCTATTCTGGCAGGTTCTCTCTGCACCATGCTATCCCTCCATCTTCCACGCGGACATTCTGCTCCTGTCCTCAGTCGCCCTCACTCACTCACAGAATCTGTTCCAGTTTTCCTTTCAGATAGGTCGATGCTTTACCCCTCATGGGCTTTCTCCTTTCCTTTGTCCTCTCTGCATTTGTTGATTGTAGATAGAATATGATTTATCTCATAGCCAATACCATGCATAGGTAATCACCTGCCATGTTGTGTCTCTAGGGCTCAGTTCCCTCTTGGGCTGATTTCTTTTTCTAGTTTCGTCTATTTTCTCTTAAGCTTCATGATGTCATGACGTCATTCCCCACCCCTAAGATGTCATGCCCCACGCCCATGATGTCAAACCCCACCCCATGATGTCACGCCCCCGTCCCCGTGATGTCATGCCTTCGACCCTTGCTAGAATGGTTGTATATATTCACCAGGTAACATTCTGAATTCTGCCCTGTCACCACACCCCTCCAGGTTCCCTCCATTTACAGTCCCTCCTCCTATCCTCACCCCTTCTAATCTTATTGAGTAGAGGACCCCCCTGGGTGCACCCCCGCCCCTGGCACATCAACTGTCTCCAGGACTAGATTCATCGTCTCCCACCAGGTCCTGAAAACACAGCCCGGATAGGAGAACAGGATCCACAGACAGGCAACGGGTTTAGTCAACCCAAGTGAAGCCGATTGTGCACCTCTTCCTCTCTCAGTCCTTCCCTCAGCTCTTCAGTGAGACTCACTGAGCTCCATCCGATATTTGGCTGTGCGCCTCTGTTTCTGTGTCAGTCGGCTGCTCGGTGGAGCCTTGCAAAGGACAATAATGCTACCTCCCCGTCTGCAAACATAAGAAAGGACCATTAATAATGTAAGTGTTTCCAGATTGCCCATAGGATAAGTCTCACATCCAGCCAGTTATCCTTTGGCCATTCCCTCATTTCCTGTTCCACTTCTGTCCCTGTGTTTCTTATGGTGGAGGCAATTTCTAGGTCAAAATTTTGGGGGTGGATTAGGGTCCTTATCCTTCCTCCTTGGGTCCTCTGTGGCTACAGAAAGTGACCATTTCAGTATCTGTATCCCCACTGTTAAGAGACTCAGCTAAAGTCACCCTCATGTATGCAGGGGTAGCCTCATTCATCCCAGATTGCAGGGAAATCAGAGATATCACCCACCCTGCACAGTCCTTGATTTCAGTTTATTCTCTTGGCCCTCTGTTCGTCTTGCCCGTCTCTCCCAAGAAATGATTCACAAACCCCATTTCTCTTCTCATCCCCTTAGGCATACAATCCTTTCCTTCCATCTGCCTCCTCTCATTAGTTTATTCCTCCTTCTGAGTGAAATTTGAGAATTTTTCTTGGCCGTTTCTACTTGTTTATCCTCTTTGGTTCGCTAAATTTTAGTGTGTGAATTCTGTACTTTCTGGCTAATACCCTCTTTTAAGTTAATATGTACATGTTATTTTGGGTCTCAGTTACCTCATTCAGGACAATACTTTCTCATTCCATCTACTTGACCACAGCTTCTCAATGTTCTTATTTTTCATATGTGTGTAGCATTCCATTGTGTAAATGAACCATATTATCTGTAGCCATTGTTTGGTTGAGGGGCATCTGGCTTATTTCTATATTCTGTTCATTATGAAGAAATCCACTAGGAACATAATGAAATACATGTCCTTGCGGTATTGCAGAGGTCTTTCAGATATAAGACCAGGTGTAGTATAGCTGGGTCTTTAGGAAGAATATTCCTCATTTTCTCAGAATCCACTGGGTAGATATGGAAAGCATTATACGGATTTGCTCTTCCCCCAGCAAATGCAATTTGTATCCTGAGATTTATCTGCTCCCTCAAAGGAAGTTTCCCCGCGACTAGCCCTCTATCATGGACTCAGGTGAACGCATATGAACCTTCTTCCCATTTTAACCGGTCAGTAAATGCTAGAGCCTATTACTGAAAGCTGGAGGGGATAGTTGGTACTGGAGGTTTGACTGTGGGGTTAGGTAGAGAGCCAGAAGAGGGTAAGTGGGGAAGGGAGAAGACTGAAGAAAAAGAGGAGGAAGTAATGATGGAAAGAATCAATATGGCCTGGAGAAAGCACATGTAGCAAGGGGTTTTATGGTTGGGGAATACATTATGATAGCATTAGATCTTCACAAAACACATTTATAGATTATAATTATAATAACAATATTGTGTATTTTCTTTATGGGCAATTGGGTTTGGAAATTCCATCAAGCTTTCATCAACAATATTTCTGGATCAAATTTTATGTTAATAGAGATCTCCCCTTGTAGGGCCTCTAACCATTGCTCCATAGTCCAGTAGACACAGCTGTTTGTTCCTCAGTCATGTCTCTTGTATTTTCTAAGGACATCTGTGTCTTCAGTGACACAGGCCCAGTGTTCCTTTTTCTCGAGGTCTTCAATGATCTCACCCAGAGTAATTTCATGTTTCCCAACTCGTTCCATCTAGTTGACCGCAGCTTCACAATGTCCTTAATATTCATAGCTGCATAGTATTCCACTTCTAATATTTCCTGATAACAGTGAACCGTTGCGAGCAGGCTAAAATTTCCCAAGAAGACATTAAACATTCAGTCTCTAAATCTAGATCTCCACATCCCATGATACTTGGGCTTACTGAATGGCTTGGCATGAGCACTTTGTTCTTACAGATATCAAGGCCATTTCCTTCACGAGTAATGTCTGCCATCCCTCTGTCAGAGATTTTTACCTTGGTTATTTTTGGTGAGTTATGTGATTTAGAAATTGTGACACCATCTGCATGCTAGAAACCAGAATTATTTCAGGTTGACCCTGCTTCCACACCCACTGATGTCACATGTGTCCATTGGGAAACCATGTCACACCCAAACAGCAAGATGTCGTCTTTGACTCCACACATGAGTGCAAGATTGTCTCTTGTCCTGCATGTACTTTGGCAATCATGTCACACCTGACTGGGAGATAGCAACTTTGTATCTTCCCCCAAAAATAAGATTGCCTCCTTGAATCTCTTAATTTGTCCCATCCGTGAGCATGGGAAGTCTTTCTGTCTTCTGCTACATTCCTCAGTTTCTCTCTTCAGAGACTTAGAGTTCACACCAGACATGTTTCTGATGTGCTAGGTTAGAGTTATTTTATATTTCATATTTCATAATATAATATAATATATATATATATATATCCATTGTGAATGGCATTGCTTCCATAATTTCTTCTCAGCCTCTCTGTCATTCACATGACAGATTATTTGCATTTAATTTTTCATCCGTCCACTTGGCTGAAGGTGTTTTTCATATGTAGGTCATTTCTGGTAAAACTTTGGGATCACATATGTTCACTATTATATGATGTGTGAATGTCGATACACTGAGTTCTCCTTTTCCAATATCATCCCCTTGACCTCCTTTGGTTGTCTTATTGCTCTAGCTGGGAATTTAAGGACTTTACTGAAAGGATGCTGCGAGATGAGCACTCTGTTCTCATTCTCCAATTTAGTCGAATTGCCTTTTGCTTTCCCCCTCTTATTTTGATATTAAGTGTTGGACTGCTTTATTGCATTTTATGTAATATTTTTTGTATTTATTTTAGTATTTTATTGCATTAGGTATGTGCCTGACAACCCTGGTCTCCCTGAGACTGTAAATAGGGAAGGACGATGGTTTCTGTTAAAGGCTTTTTCATCATCTAATGAGATAGTCTTGCATTTTTTTCTTTGTTTCTTCAATTCTGCTTCTTCACACCGTTGTGTAATAGTGAATATTATTAATTCATATTAAATATATTAATAATTAATATATTAATTTCGATATATTAATGTAATATATCAGTTACTTTTTATATCACTATTTATTAATTTGATATAGTAACATAATATATTAATATTAGTTATATTTACCATATCAATATAATAATTTAATGTATAATACAATATGTTAATAATAATATAACATTAATATTAGTTATATATTATAATGTTAGGATATAACAATTTAATATGTTACTTTATTAAAATATACATGATATATATATATATACCATGTAACGTATATATATACATATACATATACATATACATATACATATACATATACATATACATATACATATACATATACATATACATATACATATACAATACATATACATATACAATACATATACATATACATATACATATACATATACAATACATATACATATACATATACATATACATATACATATACATATACATATACATATACATATATATATATATATATATATATATATATATATTGCATGATATGCAACTACCAAAAAGTAAAATCAAAGGGGAGCTCCCCCGTTAATGTGAAGTGATGAGGTCAAAGTTTTTTTTTTCAAGTTCAGTTTGTTAATATGGTGGATCACTTTGATGGGTTTTCATAGACTGATCCACTCCTACATCCTCAGGAGCAAGCCTACTAGATGGCACTGGATAACGGATTGAAATGTCTTTGGATTTTGTCTTCGAGCATTTTACCTAGTCTTTTTTCCACCAATGTTCATAAGGGAAATTTGTCTGAAATCTTACTTTGTTGAGTCGTTTTGTGATTTCGGTGTCAGGGCGACAGTGGTGTCATGGAATCAGTTTGGCGATTTTCCTTCTGTTTCTCTGTTTTGGAATAGGTTGAGAATTCATTGAATATCTGGTAGAAGTCTGCACTCAATCAATCTGGACCTGGGGATTTTTTAGTGGGAAAAGTTTTAATTACTGTTTGTGTCTCTTTAATGGTTGTCGAGCAATTTACATATTTTATCTTACTTCAGTTTACCTGTGGTCAGTGTTATCCATCTGCACAATCATACATTTAATTCAGAGATTCTAATTTTGTAGACAGCAGGTTTTTGTGACCTAATGATTCTGTGACTTTCATCAGTGTCCATTGATGTGGCTCCCTGTTCATTTCTGATTTTGTTATTTGGATGCTGTCTTACTTCCTATTACATTATCTGTTTAAGGCTTTGTCTGTCTGCTTCATTTTCCCAAGGAACCAGCTCTTCTTTTTGTTAATATTTGTATTCACTTTGTTTCTGATGGATCACTATTACCCCGAGTCTGATCATTTTTTTGTGTCCCCTCCTTTAATATGTATTTGCTTCTTTTTTATTTCAGAGATTTAGGGTGTGCTAGGAAGTTGCTAGTGTGGGGTCTCTCCGGTTTCTTTATGAAAGCTCCCTGTGCTGCGTATGCATGTTCCTCTTAACACTGCTTTCGTTACTTCCCTTAAGTTTGGAGAATCTGTGCCTTCATTTTCATTAAATGCTAGGAACCCTTTTTCTTTTTCCTGTCTTCTCTGAACTGGTGGTTCTTCAGTTGGGGGCTATTGAATTTCAATGAGTTCATAAACTTTTTCTTATAGTTGAAGTCCAGTTTTAATCTGTGGTGATCTTAGAAGATCCAGTGGTTAGCACAGTCTTTCTGTATCTGTTGTGGCTTGTTTAGAGTGGGAGAACATGGTCAGGTTAGATATTAAAAAGAGAGTGTGTACTTTTGTGTTCGTGTGAACTATTCTGTAGATATCAGTGAGGTCAACTTAATTGAACCCCGTGTTAGGGACATCACTTATTTTTTTTTTTTTAGTTTCTGTTTCAATGGCCTGCCCTTGGAGAGAGTGGGACATTGATGTGCCCCACTATTAATGTGTGAGGTTTGATATGATATTTAAACTTCAGCAATATTTCTCTCACCAATATTGCTGCTTTTGTCTTTGCCTTATAGACATCCAGAATCAAGATGACATTTTGGTGGATATTTCCTCTGATGCATATGAAGTGTCCTTCCCCATCTCTTTTGATTACTTTTGGTAGAAAGTCTGATTTGCTGGATGTTAGAATGGCTACACCATCTTGTTCCTTGTGTCCATTTACTGGGAAAACCTTTTCCAACCCCTTTGTCTGAGGTTGTGTCTATGTCGGTTGCTGGATTGTGTTTCTTGAGTGCACCAGAAGGATGGATCCTGTTTTTAAATCCATTGTGTTATCCTGTGTCCTTGAACTGGTGAGTAGAGGACATTAATGCTTAAAGGTATTAATGAGATGTTGCGCGAGCAGGGTTTTTTTGCTTGCACGTTTTTTTGGTTTTTGTGTTTTCGATTGGGATGTTTGAGTATGTATGTGAGTATTACATCTGTTCAATAGGGTGCATTTTTTTTTCTTTGTTTTTTTTTTGTTTTTGTTTTTTTGGGGAGCTGTTGTAGTATGCATGTGAATGTGAGATCCTTTCTGTAGGTTATGCTGTGTAATTATTAATTTCTAGTGGGAGGCAGGGATGGTTCAATTTCTGAAAATCCATCAATATAATTCACTATATAACGAAACTGAAAGAGGAAAATCACATGATAATCTCATTAGATGCTGAAAAAGCTTGCAAAAATATTCCAACCCCCCTTCATGTTAAAAGCATGAGAGCAATCAGGGATAAGAGTCCTATGGAGAAATGTAATAGAGGCAATGGACAGCAAGTCAATACCCAACATCAACCTAAATGGAAAGAAATGTAAAGCAATTCAATTACAGTCAAGGACAATGTAAGGCTGCCCACTCTCCCACTCAGTATAATATTTGAAATTATATTCAGGGTAAAAGCATGATTCAAATTTGGTTCTGACATGGAGTATTGCCAAGACCTGTGAAGGAGGAATGACACAGAGCTTTAGAAATTCTGGGATATGGCCCACTCTTCAGCACAGTGTCCTTGGACCTTGGTGAGTCATGAACCCCACGAGGACTTCAGGCAGAGTGTCACTCAGTTATTGCACTCATTCTCTCTTAATCTAAGAAGTGGATGAAAATCCTCATGGAGCTTCCAACCACTCAGAGGGCAGTGTCATTGGCATTTGCAATAACAGTGGTCCAGGTCTTCTAGCAATTGCTTCTGGTACATATCAGTTTTTCTATATGTGCCCGAAGAAATGTAGAATGGTCAGCGAGGACCACAACCTTTAAAAAGCATTTGGAAAAAATAAAATTGCTTGTGAATCTGGCTAAGATCTTTTCCCTACTGACTCTGATATAAAAAAAACAATGTATGGGACAATTTGTAGTTCAGAAAGGCTGGGACATTTTAAGGTCAGGGATCAAGAAAAATGGCAGCACAGACTAATGGTGTGAGTGTCACAAAGGCTGGACTGTTGATGACTGATTTATGACCCAGTTTTACACTCAGCTTTCTGATAGGATTTAATAAGGATTGCCAATCACAGATGTGCATTCTCTCATATCCTGAATAGCTCTTTCTTTTTCTATGATGTCACAAGTGTTTTCGTGACAACAACTGCCTCTCAGATATTATTTCCTTACCTCTAGCAATTGCATATTGACCTCTACTTCAGAGTAAACAACCATTTGTCAGGGAGAACAAAGAAGAAAAGGGATCAGAGATGGGGAGAAGGAACCTTGCTTTCTGTCTTGGTATTAAAAAAGGAAGAACTATGTGGTCAATGGGAAAGCTCAGTGAGTTCTGTGTAGGGGTTGAGTGGAATCGATGAAGAGATAGCCTACACCTGAGCCTTCCACCTATGGGAATAAGGAGATTGGAGCCTCTAAGTAGCATCTGGACTTCCCTGCTTGTTATGGTTCCTGGAAATCAGAGAGTTTATATCATTACTTTCTTTGTTCCAAAAGACAGGTTTTCATCTTGGCACATTTGTTTTCCAGACAGCTCATGACTTTTACTCATTTAGTCCAGAAGAAAAACCTCCTAAGGAAGAAGAGACAGATAAGTATTGTTTCCTCAGCTCAGAGTAAACTCCTCCATGCTTTGGATACCAATAGTGCAGTTTGTGCCTGACACCAATATCTGGGAGGGAGAAGTGCTTCTGGTTGAGACTTCATCATCTCAATCTTTCGACTAGTATTACTCTGACTACCATTCCCTGACAGTGATTCTTTAGATTTCTGAGTCCATAGATGTAGTAAGCTGGAATTTCTCTTTTTTTTTATTTAGTTCATTTTTCTTTTAATTTTTAACAAAATTTATTGGTTTTTTAATTGGATATTTCTATATTTACATTTCAAATGTTATTTCCTTTCACACTTTTCTGTCCATAAGACCCCTAACTGGTTCCCTTCCTTCTTCTCTAACTCCCCTTACTGTTCCTTGACATTACCTTGAACTATCAATCAAACCTAGGCAGGACCTAGGTCTTCTTCCATTGGTGCCCAACAAAGCCATCTTTGCTACATATGCATTTTGCGCCAAAGGTCTGTCCATGAACACTCTTTGATTATTGTTTTAGTACAAGAACGCTCTGGTTCATTGACATTGTTGTTCTTATGGGGTTGAATGCACCATCAGCTCATGTAATCCTTTCTCAAAATCTTCCAACAAAAGGTACATTTTCAGTTCACTGGATGCCATTAGCATTCACTTCTGTATTTGACATGCTCTGGCTGTGTGTGCCAGGAAAATTCTATATCGGGTTTCTGGCAGCATGCACTACTTCATAGCTTCATCAATCTTATCTTGTTTTGTGGAGCTTATATATTCTCTTGTAATGCTCTGACTATCATTCCCTGATAATGACCCTTTAGATTTCTGAGTCGATAGACATAATTAGCTGGCAGTTTTCTATTCAGGTATATTATCATAGGCTAGCTATGGAAGAGGCTTTGATGAGGGACAAGCTCACCTACACATCTCCTCCCAGCACAGGTAAGGATATTTTCTTCCTTCAGTCAAATGAAGCCAAAATTCTTTTTTTTTATTAACTTGAGTATTTCTTATATACATTTCGAGTGTTATTCCCTTTCCCGGTTTCCGGGCAAACATCCCCCTCCCCCCTCCCCTTCCTTATGGGTGTTCCCCTCCCAATCCTCCCCCCATTGCCGCCCTCCCCCCATAGACTAGTTCACTGGGGGTTCAGTCTTAGCAGGACCCAGGGCTTCCCCTTCCACTGGTGCTCTTACTAGGATATTCATTGCTACCTATGGGGTCAGAGTCCAGGGTCAGTCCATGTATAGTCTTTAGGTAGTGGCTTAGTCCCTGGAAGCTCTGGTTGCTTGGCATTGTTGTACTTTTGGGGTCTCGAGCCCCTTCAAGCTCTTCCAGTTCATTCTCTGATTCCTTCAATAGAGGACCTATTCTCAGTTCAGTGGTTTGCTGCTGGCATTCGCCTCTGTATTTGCTGTATTCTGGCTGTGTCTCTCAGGAGCGATCTACATCCAGCTCCAGTCGGTCTGCACTTCTTTGCTTCATCCATCTTGTCTAATTGGGTGGCTGTATATGTATGGGCCACACGTGGGGCAGGCTCTGAATGGGTGTTCCTTCAGTCTCTGTTTTAATCTTTGCCTCTCCCTTCCCTGCCAAGGGTATTCTTTTTCCTCATTTAAAGAAGGAGTGAAGCATTCACATTTTGATCATCCGTCTTGAGTTTCGTTTGTTCTAGGGATCTAGGGTAATTCAAGCATTTGGGCTAATAGCCACTTATCAATGAGTGCGTACCATGTATGTCTTTCTGTGATTGGGTTAGCTCACTCAGGATGATATTTTCCAGTTCCAACCATTTGCCTACGAATTTCATAAAGTCATTGTTTTTGATAGCTGAGTAATATTCCATTGTGTAGATGTACCACATTTTCTGTATCCATTCCTCTGTTGAAGGGCATCTGGTTTCTTTCCATTTTCTGGCTATTATAAATAAGGCTGCGATGAACATAGTGGAGCACGTGTCTCTTTTATATGTTGAGGCATCTTTTGGGTATATGCCCAAGAGAGGTATAGCCTGATCCTCAGGCAGTTCAATGTCCAATTTTCTGAGGAACCTCCACACTGATTTCCAGAATGGTTTTACCAGTCTGCAATCCCACCAACAATGGAGGAGTGTTCCTCTTTCTCCACATCCTCGCCAGCATCTGCTGTCACCTGAGTTTTTGATCATCTGCTGTCACCTGAGTTTTTGCCATCAGTTGCTGCCTTATCCCATGAAAGACCGTGACTAAAAGATTCTCTTGGCCATGTGACAAATATCACTTCAACCTAAGACAGACAAAGTTCTTGAGGGGTTCATTCCAGAACAAGCACGGCCATTTGACACCGATTCATTTGACTATAAGGAAGGAGTAGATGTCGGTAGTGATGCCATTAAAGCCCTACGTTTTTAATGCTATTATTATGGTTAGAATAAAGTATGACCGGGTTCATGGAAAATCCCCAGCCGGGAGCAGGAAACTATTACAAATGTGCTGGTCAAGAAAAATAATAATGTGATAAAGTTGTCCTGATTACTAATAATATGACAAATCTGTGAACTTTCTGACATCCTGTCAACATCGGCGATTCCCTTACCACCCAATTATTGTGTCCTTTGCCTGCATAAATGTTTCTTACTTCCCCCCTCCCACTGTTACCCCTGTTATGGTATAAATTCAGTCAAGTAGAAAAATAAAATAAAATTGAAGCGTGGTTCTGATTCTTGCCTTGGCAGCCTTCTTCGCATTGCTTGTCCCCAATTCTCTTCCAGGTGGTCTCAGACCCCTCACTTACACAGCTCTTTTAAACCTTTCTCAAAATCAACCAACAAGAGGTGAATTTGAAGGTCACTGGTTTGCAAATATCACTCAGTTCTGTATTTGACATGCTCTAGCTGTGTTTCTCAGGGAAGATCTATATAAAGTTCTGGGCAGGATGCACTTCTGAGCTTCATCAATCGTACCTAGTTTGGTGGCATATATATATATATATATATATATATATATATATATATATATATATATATATATACACACACACACACACACACACACACACACACACACACATTTGGTGGCTCCTACAATTTGGAGGTTAAGTGGAATTTTTTTTTATTATCTTGAGTGTTTCTTATTTACATTTCAAGTGTTATTCCCTTTCCTGGTTTCCAGGCAAACATCCCCCAAATCCCTCCCTCTCCTCTTCTTTATGGGTGTTTCGCTCCCCATCCTCCCCCCATTGCTGCCCTTCCCCCAACAATCACGTTCACTGGGGGTTCAGTCTTAGCCAGACCAAGGGCTTCACCTTCCACTGTTGATCTTACTAGGATATTCATTGCTCCCGATGAGGTCAGAGTCCAGGGTCAGTCCATGGATAGTCCTTAGGTACTGGCTTAGTCCCTAGAAGCTCTGGTTGCTTGTCATTGGGTCTCAAGCTCCTTCAAGCTCTTCGAGTTCTTTCTCTGATTCCTTCAATGTGGGTCCTGTTCTCACTTCAGCTGTTTGTTGCTGGCATTCGCCTCTGTATTTCCTCTATTTTGGCTGTGTCTCTCAGGAGCGATCTACATCCAGCTCCTGTCGGCCTGCACTTCTTTGCTTCATCCATCTTGTCTAATTGGAAGGCCTTATATGTATGGGCCACATGCGGGGCAGGCTCTGAATGGGTGTTCCTTCTGTGTCTGTTTTAATCTTTGCCTCTCTCTTCCCTGCCAAGGGTATTCTTGTTCCCCTTTTAAAGAAGGATGAAGCATTCACATTTTGATCATCCGTCTTGAGTTCCATTTGTTCTAAGCATCTAGGGTAATTCAAGAATCGGGGCTAATAGCCACTTATCAATGCGGGCATACCATGTGTGATTTTCTGTCATTGGGTTACTTCACTCAGGATGATATTTTCCAGTTCCAACCATTTCCCTATGAATTTCATAACGTCATTGTTTTTGACAGTTGAGTAGTATTCCTTTGTGTAAATGTACAACATCTAATGGTTATTATTTCAGTACCTCATGTTTTAAATTTATATATATATTGAAAAAATAGCCATTGTGGCATACCTACCAATGTTCCTCCTGTGGCCCATTTCAAGTCTTCAGAAAATGTTTGATTCTACACACTGATTTTCCCTGTGATTCATGTTTACCAGTTCTCCAAAAGGGTTGTTAAGCAAAGCAAGCCACCTATATGAAATGCATCATTAGATGATTACATATGCATATCAATGTAGGCAATGCTAAATTGAGAATGTACCATATTATTTAATGTCTTTTCAACAAGACAGGTGTATAAAACGAATCACATGTAGTAAAATACATTATACCTCCTGAATCATTAAAAATTAATATACTTCTTATTAATGTACTATTTTAAAATATGCCAGAAAAAATAATTACCAGAAAACACGTAACATGGTGTGTGTGTGTGTGTGTGTGTGTGTGTGTATGTGTGTATGTGTGTGTCCATGTTGTCAAAATAATATTTAAGAACTGAAGCCAACTTTGTAACAATTAGGTAAAAGTCTAAAATTCTGGAAGTTGTAGAAATAAAGAATGGTAGTAGGTATTTTATATGCATGCTGTATGCATATATGAAGTAAATATAATTTTTGTTTTTTTTTAGAATTTCTATTGTTTTTTTCTTTTAGAACTTCTAAACTTATACAGATTGTGATCCCTGAGGCACAGTCCCAAAAAGTGTTAGGAGTACTAACATATGCAATGTTACATCATTTGTAGTAGAAATCAAGCCTATCCCCACACCTATCTTGATATAACCCAGGGCAAACATGAAATTAAGTCTACGGAGCTTTTTGAAAATCTGAGTTTCCCTCTAGATCCCAGCTCTCAGCACCAAGAGCTAGTACATGTCTTGTGAGGGCTGAGGATTGATGGCTGTCAGGGTGGTCAGCAGCACCAGGTACGCTCCTTTCCAGTGAGGCTCGAGTATCTGGGTTCGGTGCGATCGTATGTAGCCGCATCTGCGACCTGGAACTGATGAGATAGATGTCTCAGGGGTTCGCAGGGCATAGGCTGCTCCCAGATCTGAGCAGTTTGTTTCTGTATCACCTGTAGGTCTTTTAGTCTGGCACACAAATAATTATTATTATGACATGTTGGTTCAGGAGATGAGTGTAAATTGTGTCAATTGCTCTTTTTGGCAGGGAAAGGGCTTGTCTGTCAAATGCTTTCCAATTGCCAAGAACTTTGAGGTTCCTGGAGAATGCTTCCTCCTGTTCACCCTCATTCTGCTCTCATAGCCTTTGCTATCTGCACCAATCCATCTCTACACACCCCCATGTACTTCTTTCTGGCGAACTTATGTATCCTGTAAATTGTATTAAACTGGCTCTGTCATACCCAAGATATTTAGATCCTTGTGAGTGAGATCTGAGGAATCTCTCAGGAGGGATGTGCGACAGAGAGGTTTTTCTTCACACTTTTTGGGACAACTGAGTGCTGCCTATTGGCAGCCATGGCCTTTGGCCACTGTATGGCCCTGCTTCACTATGCAACCCAAATGAGTCGTGAGGTATGTGGCCCTTCGGCAAATATTTCATGGGGAATAGGTTGCCTTGTAGGGTTGGGACAAAACTACTTGAGGCCCAAATCTAACCACCCACAAAGAGTTGATAAATTCTTGGTCATCTTCTATACCACAGTGACACCCATGCTGATCCTCATCTTCTATAGCTTAAGGAACCAATATGTCAAGGCAGCACTGAGAAGAACTCTGGGTCTGAAGAAAGTTCTGATAATAAATAGGTAATTAAGGATCCCAAAGTGCTCTTTCAAAAAGGTGCAAAATATGTGAAAGAAAGAAAACAAAATCATTGTGCTCTTTCTGGCTGTCTTGAAACAAACTTTAAAAAACATTTCTCTGTTTTAGATTGTTCTCTTTATTCGCCACCATGCTTAATTGCAAACAATTGTAAAGTATGCTTTCTACTAAATTACTTAAGTAGATTAGTCCAGTACTTAAATATTTTCATCTGGGCAGATTTTACAACACATGCTATGTCTCAGTGGCCTTAAAAATTCTCTGTATCCATTTTCAGCTCTTTGGAAATCTTCCAGAAATTGTTTGTAAATGATCTCAGCTCTTTATGCTACAATTCCATATTCCTCAGTACATGTAAATTCATTTCATTGGACTGGAACTGCTAAGTAGTTCTCAGGACAATGAATTGTTAGTCTCTGCTTTCTGTACCATTTGGTCAGTCCATACTTCAGTTCTGGGCACCCAGAGTCTATGATTTTGGAACAGGAGAAGTCTTTCCTCCACTTTTTGATTTCTAATAGGGCGGTGGAAAATAATTTCAGCCAGGTGATTCTCAATATCAATATCATAGTTTCACACACACACACACACACACACACACACACGTACAAACACACGTACAAACACACATGCACACACACACACATGCACACTCACATGTACAAACACACAGAAACACACACACACAAGCATGCATGCACACATTATACAGGAATTGAAGTGGGTTTACAAGCGACAGAATACAAATGTAAAAGTCAGCTAGTGTCAGATAATTATATTCAGGTTGGAGTTCAACAAGAAAATAAAATAGCACAAAATTTGAATCTTGAGTCTATATGAGTATAATGAAACAAAAATAAAATTCCGTTTAAGTGTGCTGAAAATATGGAAGACATTACAAAAATTACCATGACACTTAAACTACAGTATAGTTTTAAGCATGAGTCACCCATACAGAAAGACAATAATTATATTCTCCTCGGACTCATTGTTCTGAGTCTACTTACATACAGTAAGGACTATTCAGGTCAAAATGTTCTTAAACAGTGACCGAGATGCTGAAAGAAAGCCTAAAGTTTGAAGAGACACACAGTCTTAACATAGGCTTTAAGTAATTCTCCTATTACTTCTATTATTTTAAAACGTAATACAAAAGAAAATACATTAAAATATTTTTACTACAAAAGGAAATTAATTTAAAATAATTCCATTGCTCATAATTGGGTGTTGTTAAGATGACAGGCATCCTTCTAATTCTTAACTGCGATATGCAAAGCTAGAAACACTTTTTGGTATCGGTGTCAATTACATATAATCTCAACCTAAAAGAGAAAAACCACTGAGTAAATCCATATTCACAGACATTCTAGCAAAGTAATTATTTATCTTCAAAGTGTGGTCACAGAAGATGAAAATAGTAATGAATTATCACAGAATAGAATGACATAAGATATGTAATAACTAAATGTCAACTGGATTTCTGGAATGGATACAGGCATAGAAAGTGTACACTAACAGAAACATTGTTGTTATGATTTGGTCAACCTACTGTGTTACTTGTAACATTTTTTTTCAATTTTCTGATTTTTGAGAAAGAGTCATTAGATAGACTAAAGTATATAAAATTAAGGAAGTAGGTTACGATACAAAACCATACTGTTTCATATCAATTAAATTTGATTTTCCTGTATAGTTTGACTTCTGCTTTATATTTTGTATTTATTTATTTTATTTATTTATATCGCAAATGCTGTCCTCCTTCCTGTTTTCCCCCACAGAGTTCCTTACATTAAATACCATCCCTTTCTGACTTCTTCTTTAAAAAGACAAAACAAGAGTAGTTATAAAGCATGTTTAGTGCCTGAATTGCTGTTCATTTGGCCACGCATTGGAAAATCTACAACACTGATAGTGCAGATATCAGGAAATAGCTTCAAAAATGGTCTTCAAAAATTAAACATTCTCCAATTATCATCTATCAGCTATCAGATTCAAAAAACTGGAAGAATCCAAGAACAAAAATATCCTTGTAATGTACATAGAGAAAATTGATCAGACAAGAAGGTAAACGAATAGCAACCTTCCTGGATTCAACACAAGAGAGACTAAGTTCCTGTAGTGTATTCTGCATGAATTTATAGAGTTTATTGGCTAATAACTGTAAATGAACTCCTACAAAAACCAACAACAAACTAACCACAAACTGCAATATTTATTAAAGCCAAACAAATAGGAGGAAACTATTTTTTCAGCTCTATATGAGAATATTAATGTTTATTAATTTGTATATTAATAAAATTTTAATTTCATTACTGCAAATTTTTATTGCAACTTTTTTTTAAATAAATAGATTTATGTGACTCATGTGATCATTAAATTTTAGTGGCTTTAATTCCATTATAAATCGATAAAGTGTTTATTTGACTGTGATAATCACTATGAATATTCACGAAAACAAATTATGTCAACCAGGAACTTTCTTCTATTTTTATAATTTTTGTTGTACATATGTAAGAGTTTTATGTGCTTGTTCACATGTTCAGAACATGCATGCTTAATATCCAGGATGTTGAAGAGGGAGTGAGATTCCGTGATGCTGAAATTGCAGCCGCTTTTGAGCTGTCACTCGAGAGCTAGGGATCGGTTCCGGATTCCCTGGAAGAAGAGATAATGCTATTTATTAATCACCGAATCGTCTTCAGACAACCCCATTTTTTTGTAAATATATTGCCTAAGCTGTCCTGTCTTCTGCATAGATCACTGTTTTCTCAAATGTGATAATTTAATATTAAACACACACCCACCTGCTTCTTACGCTCATATATATATGTATATATATATATATATATATATATATATATATATATATATATTCACACAGCCACACACACTTACACACACAGACAAACATACACACTCACACACACAGACACATGCACAACTTCTCTTTCAAGTTTACTTACACACCCACCCACCCACCCACACACACACACACACCTGATACTTACCTTCAAGTAGATTTAGTTATTTTCATAGTTATTTGTTTATTTATTCCCTTTACATGCTGCACACTGCCTCCATCCAGTTCACCCTTCTCACAATCCTTCCCCCATTCCTTTCTCCTCTGAGCAGGAGGGGACCCCACGGGTATTTCCTCACCTTATATATCTGGTCTCTGTGATCACATTCTCTGCTAGTGACGCCTGACGCAACAGCCTAGATGGATAGGGGTGGGGAGGTAGAGGTCATATCCAGAAAGAGGCAGAGAGCTAGGGTAAGAGATGCCCATCAATCAATGGGTGTTTCTTTAGCTGAGACTCACAGCCTCAGTGATATGGACCTGAAGAAGCCATCTCCTGTAGCCGCAGAGCAAACCAAATGGAATGATAGAGACATCAACTTTTGACCCAAAATTTACTCTGACCACAAGAAATGAAAGGGCCGTACATAGAGCAGAGAGTGAGGAATGATCAACCAATGGTAGTGCAGATTGAGGCCCACCCCATGGATGAGCAACAATCCCTGACACTATTAAAGACACTCTGTTATGCTTGGAGAAAGGAGTTTAGCATGGCTTCCCTCTGAGAGATTCCACTAAGCTGTTGACTCAGACAGAAGCAGACATCCACTAGCCAAACCACAGGTGGAGCTTGGGGACTCTGACAGTAGAAGAGAATGAAAAGGATTATGGCCTCTAAGGGCATAGGCACTCCACAGGCTTTATCTTCAACTAGAACAACTAGAATTGGGCTTTCACAAAACATGTTGTCTATAGATGGGACATCTGTGTCTTTAAAATTCATTTATTTATTTACTCACTTTACATCCCAATATCGGTCTCCATCTTCAAGGTACGCCAACACCCAATGTCGGGGGAACCCGTAAAAAGACAAAGCTACACATTTCCTACCTATGTCCTGGGGGGCTCAAGTTCAATCCATGTTCACTCTCTGGTTGGTAGATCACTCTTTGGCAAACCCCAAGAGTCCCCGTGAGTTGACTTTATTGGTCTTTCTGTGGAGTCCCTCATATCATCTTGGCGTCAATTCTTCACCTGTTTTTTTTTTTTTTTCAAAAGACTCCCCAAGCTCCAGCTAATGTTTGGTGGTGAATATTTACTCTTGTTTCTCTCAGCTGTTGGGTGGAGTCACTCAGAGGATCGTTATGCTAGGAATCTGTCTGCAAGTGTGATAGAATATTTTTAATGTGTCAGGGATCAGTGCTTGCCCACGGGGTAGGTCTTAATCTGTGCTAACCATTGGTTGGATGTTCCTTCCATGTCTGCTGTATCTATCTTTGTCTCTTAAGATCTTGTAGGCTGTGTTCATGTTTGATTGAAGGTTTTGTGGGTGATTTTTTTTCCTTGTCACATCACTGGGAGACATGCGTGGCTACAGAAGTGGCAAATTAAGGATCTGTATCCCCACTGCTAGAGTCACATCAATAGACACCCTGGGGATTTGCCTTTCCAAGATTTCTGGCACTTCCTAGAGATGTGCACCCCACACTTGTGATTTCCATTCCCTTTCCCCTGCATTCACTATACCAAATTCCTCCAAACCCACTATACCTAATTCCTCCTACCCATTCCCTTCTCTACTTCCCCTCCCATTCAATTTCCTCCCTCCTTCCTTTTGCCACAATATCCATTCTGCTAAATGCATTTTAACTCAATATTTAGGAAAAACACTGAGTATGTATAGGAAGTATCCCATAAGTAATTGTGGTGGAAGTCTAGGCACGATATGCACATATTCAATTTTTTTTTAATGTTTTTTTTTATTTTATTTTTTTTTATTAACTTGAGTATTTCTTATATACATTTCGAGTGTTATTCCCTTTCCCGGTTTCCGGGCAAACATCCCCCTCCCCCCTCCCCTTCCTTATGGGTGTTCCCCTCCGAATCCTCCCCCCATTGCCGCCCTCCCCCCATAGACTAGTTCACTGGGGGTTCAGTCTTAGCAGGACCCAGGGCTTCCCCTTCCACTGGTGCTCTTACTAGGATATTCATTGCTACCTATGGGGTCAGAGTCCAGGGTCAGTCCATGTATAGTCTTTAGGTAGTGGCTTAGTCCCTGGAAGCTCTGGTTGCTTGGCATTGTTGTACTTTTGGGGTCTCGAGCCCCTTCAAGCTCTTCCAGTTCTTTCTCTGATTCCTTCAACAGGGGACCTATTCTCAGTTCAGTGGTTTGCTGCTGGCATTCGCCTCTATATTTGCTGTATTCTGGCTGTGTCTCTCAGGAGCGATCTACATCCGGCTCCTGTCGGTCTGCACTTCTTTGCTTCATCCACCTTGTCTAATTGGGTGGCTGTATATGTATGGGCCACACGTGGGGCAGGCTCTGAATGGGTGTTCCTTCAGTCTCTGTTTTAATCTTTGCCTCTCCCTTCCCTGCCAAGGGTATTCTTTTTCCTCATTTAAAGAAGGAGTGAAGCATTCACATTTTGATCATCCGTCTTGAGTTTCGTTTGTTCTAGGGATCTAGGGTAATTCAAGCATTTGGGCTAATAGCCACTTATCAATGAGTGCATACCATGTATGTCTTTCTGTGATTGGGTTAGCTCACTCAGGATGATATTTTCCAGTTCCAACCATTTGCCTACGAATTTCATAAACTCGTTGTTTTTGATAGCTGAGTAATATTCCATTGTGTAGATGTACCACGTTTTCTGTATCCATTCCTCTGTTGAAGGGCATATGGTTTCTTTCCATTATCTGGCTATTATAAATAAGGCTGCGATGAACATAGTGGAGCACGTGTCTCTTTTATATGTTGAGGCATCTTTTGGGTATATGCCCAAGAGAGGTATAGCTGGATCCTCAGGCAGTTCAATGTCCAATTTTCTGAGGAACCTCCACACTGATTTCCAGAATGGTTTTACCAGTCTGCAATCCCACCAACAATGGAGGAGTGTTCCTCTTTCTCCACATCCTCGCCAGCATCTGCTGTCACCTGAGTTTTTGATCTTAGCCAATCGCACTGGTGTGAGGTGAAATCTCAGGGTTGTTTTGATTTGCATTTCCCTTATGACTAAAGATGTTGAACATTTCTTTAGGTGTTTCTCAGCCATTCGGCATTCCTCAGCTGTGAATTCTTTGTTTAGCTCTGAACCCCATTTTTTAATAGGGTTATTTGTTTCCCTGCGGTCTAACTTCTTGAGTTCTTTGTATATTTTGGATATAAGGCCTCTATCTGTTGTAGGATTGGTAAAGATCTTTTCCCAATCTGTTGGTTGCCGTTTTGTCCTAACCACAGTGTCCTTTGCCTTACAAAAGCTTTGCAGTTTTATGAGATCCCATTTGTCGATTCTTGATCTTAGAGCATAAGCCATTGGTGTTTTGTTCAGGAAATTTTTTCCAGTGCCCATGTGTTCCAGATGCTTCCCTAGTTTTTCTTCTATTAGTTTGAGTGTGTCTGGTTTGATTTGGAGGTCCTTGATCCACTTCGACTTAAGCTTTGTACAGGGTGATAAGCATGGATCGATCTGCATTCTTCTACATGTTGCCCTACAGTTGAACCAGCACCATTTGCTGAAAATGCTATCTTTTTTCCATTGGATGGTTTTGGATCCTTTGTCAAAAATCAAGTGACCATAGGTGTGTGGGTTCATTTCTGGGTCTTCAATTCTATTCCATTGGTCTATCTGTCTGTCTCTCTACCAATATCATGCAGTTTTTATCACTATTGCTCTGTAATACTGCTTGAGTTAAGGGATAGTGATTCCCCCTGAAGTCCTTTTATTGTTGAGGATAGCTTTAGCTATCCTGGGTTTTTTGTTATTCCAGATGAATTTGCAAATTGTTCTGTCTAACTCTTTGAAGAATTGGATTGATATTTTGATGGGGATTGCATTGAATCTGTAGATTGCTTTTGGTAAAATGGCCATTTTTACTATATTAATCCTGCCAATCCATGAGCATGGGAGATCTTTCCATCTTCTGAGGTCTTCTTCAATTTCTTTCCTCAGTGTCTTGAAGTTCTTATTGTACAGATCTTTTACTTGCTTGGTTAATATACACATATTCAATTTTATAGAGGCCAAAATTACTACATATATTGTTAGGAGAGACACTGCTTTATTATTCAGCATGAAGGAAAACCATTTATATATTCTATTAAGTTATACAAGGGAACCTGTTAAAAGAGTTACACACATCACACAACTTTATTACTTTTAAAGGTCTCTTTATTGCAAATATTTACACAATGAAAAGTACAAAGGTTTAAACTCATGTGAGTGTACTCTGTTGTAAAGTTAAAGTTTATATATACAGGTTGATGACAACCGTCATCTCAGATTCACAGGGGATAAATACATCAGGGAGTTCTCTATTACCTTACCTGTCTTCTTTCCTTTATTCCTGATGAAGACTCACCTCATTTGCAGCCCTGGCTGTGAGGGATGGATCGGAAAATCCCTGATATTCTACAACCAAGATTACATTGATAGAAAATATAAAAGACAACATCTCCAAATAGTATACACAATCGAAACTTTCTTGTTGATCTTGAAACAAAATGCAAAGAACAAACCCACATCCTAGGATATTACCTCATATAGGATAGACTACCTGTAGGAAGCATTCTCAGGGGATTTTAAACGTCTGCACCTAAGACCAAAACTGCCTCCGTGAACATGCAGATTTATTCCTTCGGCATGAAAGTCAGTCTGTCTCTTGACGGTCGTGTTGTCTGTCCATCACTAGAGTGATGGTCATGCTTTATGAATGTGTACAGATAAACACATACCGGGTTGCACGTCTTCAAAGAATTTCAAGAAGAACTTGAAAGAGAATATATAATGTTCTAGAGACAAAATATGGGGATATAAATTAGCCAGTATACATATGTTGTTAAAAATTTCTGCCTACTATTATTTAATAATTTGACTATTCCTGCTATGAATGAAAAGGTGGTTATGTAATGTCTACCAAATCCCAAAGCCTGAAACATTGTGAAAAACTGTCTTATTCCTCCCTAACTTGGGTCTTTGGTCACCAACCTTTTCATTGCCCATCTAAATTCTGATTCTCAAATAGATCAGAGGACTACGTGAGGGTGTCACTCTCATGTAGAAGACCAAGGAACTCTCTGTACTTGCATGTATTTGCTCTTGGCAATATGTAAATAAAAATTTCAGTTTCAAGAACCAAATCATGGTCATCCAATGGGACCCACGTGAACCAAAATCTTCCTGCCATCAGTGAACATTAGCACACTGGTAACAGCACAGACAATAATATAATGGAATAATCCTGGAATTATAATAATAATAATAATAATAATAATAATAATAATAATGGAATAATCCCCTCAAGGGATCACAGACTAAGGTAAGTAAATGTTGAGACATGTTTTTCAAGGGTTATTGTATCAATGAAAGCAATTTTCACTTAGACAGACTCCTCATACATGAAAATCACTCAACCTGTCATGGCTTCACAGAGAGAGTTGATAACCAGGGTGGTCTTTCTAAGGACAAGAGAAAGATTTGCCAACCTTCCAATAAGAAAAGCAATCCAGACAGTCTGTGTGTAAGGATGGTTGGTTAGCTTGGGCATGACTAACACAAACAAACACACACACACACACACACAGACACACACACACATGCAAACACACACAGACACACACACAGACACACACACATACACAAAGACACACAGAGGGACACAGACAGACAGACACACACACAGAGACACACATAGATGCAGAGAAACACACACATACACACACATAACACAGACATACACTCAGAGAGACATACAGAGACACACACATAAACACTCACACACATAAAAATACACACACACAGACACACACAGACACACACAGACACACACAGACACACATACACACACACACACACACACACACACACACACACACACACACACACACATGTCTGATGAATGCTTCCTAGAGTGTCCAGGTACAAAAGGATGAAGTGGCCCCAGGAACTAGTCGGTCAACAGAATATTGGTCTGCCTGCAAGTGAGTTTTGTAGTTGCTCCAAGTTATTCAGTGTCACAGCTGTGTTAGAAGGTATTCAGGGATGCGCTGTGTGCATTTATTTTACTCAGGTTGAACAAGGGAGAAACAAACATTGGAGAGCAGGAAGGGGTTTTCCTGTGCATTTACATCAGTTGCAGATTTAAGGTACCAGGAAGTCCTCATTTGTTATATCTTTATAATCTCTGTCCCAGCATCGGTCTGTATTCAGGGATCTCCATTTGACCTCCTCAGTAATTGACTCCACTGAATGTGCCATCCCCACCCCTCACGTCCTACTTGCTCGATTTCTAAGGATTGAAGGTTTGTACTCTGCATTCTCTGTCAGATTAAATCCTCAGGAACGTGGCCCTCTAGACACCATGAATTATGGAGTGCTTCCATCAGGTTTCCACATTAACCCATATGTCCCTTATTTCTGGCTGGTTCTCTCTGCATCGCGCTATCCCTCCATCTTCTCCGCTGACCTTCCACTCCTGTCCTCAGTCGCCCTAACTCACTCACAGGATCTATTCCAGTTTTCCTTTCAGATAGGTCGATGTTTTTCCTCTCACGGGCCTTCTCATTTCCTTTGTTCTCTCTGCATTTGTGGATTGTAGATAGAATATGATTTATCTCACAGCTGATACCATGCATAGGTAAAGGCCTGCCATGTTTGTGTCTCTAGGTCTCAGTTCCCTCTTGGGCTGATTTTTTTTCTAGTTTCGTCTATTTTCTCTTAAGCATCATGATGTCATGCCTCGATCAATATGATGTCATTCCCCACCCCTGCGATGTCATGCTCCACCCCCATGATGTCATGCCCCACCCCCATGATGTCACGCCGCCACCCCCATGACGTCATGCCTTCGACCCCTGCTAAATTGGTTGTATATCTTCACCAGGTAACATTCTGAATGCTGCCTTGCCACCACACCCCTCCAGGCTCCCACCATTTACAGTCCCTTGTCCTATACTCTCCTCTTCTAATCTTATTGAGTAGAGGTCCCCACTGGGTGCAGCCCTCCCCTGGCACATCAAGTGTCTGCAGGACTAGATTCATCATCTTCCACCAGGTCCTGAAAACGCAGCCCGTGTAGAACAGGATCCACAGACAGGCAATGGGTTTAGTGAACCTACCTGAAGACCATTGTGCCCCTCTTCCTCTCTCACTCCTTCCAACAGCTCTTCAGTGAGACTCACTGAGCTCCATCCGATATTCGGCCGTGTGCCTCTGCTTCTGTATCAGTCGGCTGCTCGGTGGAATCTTGCAGAGGACAATAACGCTACTCTCCGGTCTGCAAATATATGAACGGACCATTAATAATGTCAGTGTTTCCCGTTTACCCATAGGATAAGTATCACATCCAGCCACTTATCCTTTGGCCATTCCCTCATTTCCTGTTCCATCTCTGTCCCTGTGTTTCTTATAGAGGGGGCAATTTCTGGGTCAAAATTTTGGGGGCGGTATTGGGTCCTTATCCTTCCACCTTGGGTCCTCTGTGGCTACAGAAAGTGACCATTTCAGTATCTGTATCCCCACTGCTACGAGTCTCAGCTAAAGTCACCCGCATGGACGCCAGCGAAGCCTCAGTCATCCCAGAGTGCTGGCAAATCATAGAGATAGCACCCACCCTGGACAGTCACTGAATTAGGTTATTCTCTTGAACCTCTGTCCCTCTTGTCTGCTTCTCCCAAGAAATGATTATCAAACCCCATTTTCCTTCCCATTCCCTCAGCCAACCAATCCTTTCCTTCCATCTGCTCCTCTCATTATTTTATTCCTCCTTCTGAGTGAAATTCAAGCATTTTTCTTGGGTTTTTCTTCATGTTTAGCCTCTTTGGTTCCTCGTAGTGTGTGAATTCTATACTTTATGGCTAATACCCTCTTTTATGTGAGTATGTACATGTTATTTTGGGACTCAGTTACCTCATTCAGAACAATACTTTCTCATTCCATCTACTTCATCGCATCTTCACAATGCCCTTATTTTTCATAGCTACGTAGTATTCCATAGTGTAAATGAACCACATTTTCTGTAGCCATTCTTTTTTTAAGGGACTTCTGGGTTATATATATTTTCTGCTCATCATGAAGAAAGCAGTTATGGAGCACATGTCCTTGCGGTATGGCAGAGGTCTTTTCAGATATAAATCCAGGAGTAGTATAGCTTGGTCTTTAGTAACAATATTCCCCATTTTCTCAGAATCCACTGAATAGATATGCAAAGTCATTGTTCGGATTTGATCTTCCCCAAGCAAATGGTATTTGTATTCTGATATTTATACTTCCTCAAAGGAGGTTGCCCCTACTTAGACTTCTATCATGGATTAAGGAGATTGCATATGAACCTTCTGTCCATTTTAACTGTTCAGTAAATGCTAGAGCCTATGACAGAGAGTCAGAGGGGAAAATTGGTACTGAGGATTGAAGGTGGGATTAGGTAGAGAGTCTGAAGAGGGTAAGAGAGGTATAGTATTATTACTATATAATAATTTAATATACTAACATAATATATAAATATTAATTATATTGTATCATGATATTCATATTTAATAATTCAATATATTAATATAACACGTCTATATTTATTATTTATTATAATAATATAATTCAATATATTAATATGGTATTGTAATATTTATATATATTATCATAATGTTGATATATAACAATTTAATATGTTAATATAGTATATTAATATTACTTATATTATTGTGTTAGTATATAATAATTTAATATGTTAATTTATTATATAATATTTTATATATGTATATACACCCACACATATATATAAATATACTGCCTGGTATGCAACATACACAAAGTTAATTCCAAGTGGAGCTCGCATGTTAATGGGAAATGCTGAGGGTAGAATTTTTTTTTTCAGTTCAGTTTGCTTTTATGGTGTATCACTTTGCTGGGTTTTCATAGATTGATGCACTCCTGCAACCTCAGGAGGAAGCCTACATGATGGAACTGAATGGCAGTTTTGATATGCCCTTGGATATTATTTTAGAGCATTTTACCTAGTATTTTTTCCACCAATGTTCGTAAGGGAAATTCGTCTGAAATTCTTCCTTTGTTGAGTCGTTTGTGATTTTGGTGTCAGGGTGACAGTGGTGTCATGGAATCAGTTTGGCAATTTTCCTCCTGTTTCTGTTTTTTGGAGTAGGTTGAGAATTCTTTGAAAATCTGGTAGGAGTCTGTGCTCAAACAATCTGGCCCTGGGGCTGTTTCAGTGGGGAAACTTAATTAATGTTTGTGTCTCTTTAGGTTTTGCTCAGCTATTTACATAGTTTATCCTGCCTGAATTTACCTGTGGTCAGTGTAATCAGTCTATACAATCATTCACTTTGTTCAGAGCTTCTAATTTTTGAGACAGCAGGTATTTGAAGTGAGACCTAACAATTCTGTTACTGTCATCAGTGTCCATTGATACGGCTCCCTGTTTCATTTCTAATTTTTGTTGTTTGGATGCTGTCTCTCCACCTATTACATTATATGTCTATGTGTTACTCTGTCATGTTGATGTTCCCAGGGAACCAACTCTTGATTTTTTTTGTTCTTTGTATTCTCTTTGTTTCTGATGGATCAGTTTCACCCCGAGTCTGATCATTTCTTGCTGTCTCCTCCATTAATGTGTATTTGGTTCTTTTTATTTTAGAGATTATGGTGTGCTGGGATGTTGCCGGTGTGTGGTCTCTCCGGTTTCTTTATGAAAGTCCCCTGTGCTGCATATGCAAGTTCCTCTTAGCACTGCTTTCCTTATGTCCCTTAAGTTTGAAGAAGCTGTGCCTTAATTTTCATTAAATTCTATGAACTCTTTTGTTTTTCATGTCTTGTCTGAACTGGTGGTTCTTCAGTTGCGAGCTATTGAATTTCAATGAGTTCATACACTTTTTCTTATTGTTGAAGTCCAGTTTTAATCCATGGTGATCTGAAAAGATGGCATGGTTAGTGCAGTCATTCTGTATATGTTGTGGCTTGTTTAGAGTGGGAGAACATGGTCAGTTTAGGATAAGGTTCAATGAGGTACTGAAAAGAAGGAGTGTACTTTTGTGTTCGAGTAAACTATTCTGTAGATATCATTGAGGTCAATTTAATTGAACCCGTGTTAGTTACATCATTTATTTTTTTTTAGTTTCTGTCTCAATGGACTGACCTTGGTGAGAGTGGGACATTGATGTTCCCCACTATTAATATTTGAGGTTCGATGTGATATTTAAGCTTCAGCAATATTTCTCTCACCAATAGTGCTGCTTTTGTCTTTGGCATATAGACATCCAGAATCGAGATGCCATTTTGGTGGATTTTTCCTCTGATGCATATGAAGTGTCCTTCCCCATCTCTTTTGATTACTTTTGGTTGAGAGTCTGATTTGCTGGATGTTAGAATGGCTACACCATATGGTTTCTTGTGTCCATTTGCTTTGAAAACCTTTTCCAACCCCTTAGTCTGAGGTTGTGTCTATATCAGTTGGTGGATTGTGTTTCTTGAGTGCAACACAAGGATGGATCCTGCTTTTAAATCCATTGTGTAAGCCTGTTTCCTGTTACTGTTGAGTAGAGGCCATTAATGCTTAAAGGTATTAATGAGAAGTGATATTTAGCTCATGCTATTTTAATGTTTCGGTAGCAGGGTTTTTTTGCTTGGATGTTTTTTGGTTTTTATTTTTATTTTTGATTGGGATATTTGAGTGTGTTTGTGAGTATTAGATCTGTTCTGTAGGGTGCATGGTTTCTTTGTTTGCATGTTTTTGTTTTTGTTTTTTTTTGGGGGGGGAGCTGTTAGAGTGTGCGTGTGAATATGAGACCCTTCTTTAGGTTATGCTGTGTAATTATTAATTTCTAGTGGGAGGCAGGGATGGTTCAATTTCTGAAAATACATCAATATAATACACTATATAATGAAACTGATAGAAAAATCACATTATAATCTAATTAGATGCTGAAAAAGCTTGCAAAAAGATTCCAACCCCCCTTCATGTTAAATGCATGAGAGAAATCAGGGATACGAGTCCTATTCAGAAACATAATAGAAGCAATGGACACCAAGCCGGTACCCAACATATCCCTAAATGGAAAGAAATGTAAAGCAATTCCATTAAACTCAAGGACAAGAAAAGGCTGCCCACTCTCCCTATTCATTATAGTATTTGAAATTCTATCCAGGGTGAAAGCATGGTTCAAATTTGGTTCTGACATGGAGTATGCCCAAGGCCTGTGGAAGAGGAATGGCCCAGAGGTTTAGAAATAATGGGGTATGGCATACTCTTTAGGACAGCCTGGTTGGACCTTGGTGAATCATGAACCCAACGAGGACTTCATGCAGAATGTCTCTTGGTTATTGAACTCATATCTCTCATAATCTTAGAAGTGCATGAAAAATCTTCATAGAGCTTCCCACCACTCAGAGTGCAGCACCATTGGCATTTGCAATAACAGTGGTCAAGGTCTTTTGGGAATTGCCTCTGGGGCAGATAAGTGCTTCCATCATTGCCTGAGGAAATGTAAAATGGTCAGCGATGACCACCAACTTTAAAACGCATTTGGAAAAGTAAATTGTTCATAAAGCTGGCTAAGATGTTTTCCCTGCTGACTCTGATATAAAAAAAACAATTTATGGAATAATTTGAAGGATGGAAAGGCTGAGACCTTTTAAGATCAGGGATCAAGAACAATGGCGGCACAAGCTAATGGTGTGACTGTCACAAAGGCTGGACTGTTGATTTCTGACTGAGTTTTACCCTCAGCTTCGTGATTGATTTAATAAGGATTGCCAATCACAGATGTGCATTCTGATCATTAAAAGCAGATATGACATTTTTAAACAGATGTTTAGATTTCTGTTTTTTTTAAAGATTCTTATGAGTAGTTTTAAAGATAAATAATACAGTACTTAACCATTGCTCTGTAAATTCAAATTGCTTACTTATGAAGTTACGTTGGCCTTGGGAGGAATTTGTTTTCTATTGGTGACTATCTAATATTTGTTCTAATACACGATTGGGTATCACTTTTTTCAGCACTAAGCAAGAGAAGAAAACTAGACCATGATCACATTTGTGTAATACAATATTAAATAAATTAATGGTCTATAGGGAAAATACTGCCTGTTGGGAAAGATAGAAAACCTAGAAAAGTGAACTGTATGTCACAGGAATGAACCTGGAATTTAAAATATTATCTAGAAGAATCTCCTATACTTTATGTTCCTAAATCATTTCTACCCATGCCAAGCCCCTGACTAACTTTCTCCATTCAGAACATGTAACCACTAATGAAGAAAAGAGAATTCTCTAGATTTAGAGAGATGGTGTACGTAAAGTTTTCCACTGTGTCACAGTTGAGTCTCCTGGAAAGGGCACCCTTGGATCTGGTCAATGAAAGGAAAGCTGTTCAGCAGGTAGGCCATGGCAGTGCTCAGTTACATCATCATTAGGCCTTCCCTGAATAATCACTTGCATCCTGGAGAGCCCTAGCTTCTTCTGTGATGTCACAAGTGTTGTCGTGTCTTCAACTGCAACTCGGATATTCCTCTAGGAATATTTGGTTTACCAATTATCCTACTGTTCAGAGTAAATAGCCATTTTGGAGGGAGAACAAAGAGGATGAAGATATCAGACATGGAGAGAAGGAAGCTGGCCTGTCTTGCTATAAAAAAGGAAGAAATATGTGGTCCTTGGGAAAGCTCAGTTATTCCTGTGGAGGGGTTGAGTGGTTCCACTGAAGAGATAGCCTTGATCTGAGCCTTCCACATACGGGAATTGGGAGCTGTCATTCTCTTAGAAGCATCTGGATTCCCTTCCTTTTAATGGTTCCTGAAAGTAAGAGGGTTTAAATCATTAATTTCTTTATTCCAAAAACCAGGGTTTGGGATGGGCACAGTTGTTTTCCTGTGAGCTCATGGCTTTTATTATTTTCGAGCCTGAAGAAAAAATGGGCTAAGGAGGAAGGCAAAGACAAGTATTGTGTCCAAAGCTCAGTGTAAACTCCTCCATGCTTTGGATTCCTATAGTGCAGTTTGTTTCTGACACTAACATCTGGGAGAGAGAAGTGCTTCTAGTTGAGATTTCATCATCTTAGTCTTTCCACTACTATTACTCTGATTACTATTCCCTGACAGTGACCCTTTAGATTTCTGAGTCAATATGTGAAATTAGCTGGCAGATTTCATTTCTTTAATTTCTTTCATTTTTTTAAAAATGTTTAGCAAATTTAATTGCTTTTTTAATTGGATATTTCTATATTTGCATTTCAAATGTTATTTTTCCCCAATTTCCTATCCATAAGAGCCCTAACTGATCTACCTAACATTCTTCTATAACCTCTTTTAATGCACCTTGATATTCCCTTGAACTGAGAGTTAATCCTAGGTTGGACCAGGAACTTCTCCTTCCACTGGTTCCCAACAAGGCCATCCTCTGCTACATATGCAGTTGTAGCCATAGGTCTGTCCATGTACAGTCTTTGAATATTGGTCTAGTAAGAGAATGCTCTGTTTATTGGCGTTTTTGATCTTATAGGATTGAAAAGCCCTTCAGTTCTTGTACTCCTTTCCCAAAATCTACCAACAAGGGGTCCGTTTTCAGTTCACTGCTCTGCCACAAGCATTCACTTTGGTGTTTGACAGATTCTAGCTGTGTCTCTCAGGAAAGATCTATATCTGTATCCTGGCAGCATGCAATTCTAGTTTCTTCATTATTATCTGGTTTTTGTGACTCACATGCACACACACACACACACACACACACACATACACACACACACACACACACATACACACACATATATACACACACACACACACACACATATATATATATATATGTGTATATATATGTATATTACATATTTTCCAAGTGGACATAATGCTCAGAATGGGATTCCTTCAGTTTCTCCTATAAATTCATGGATATTTTGGTTCCCTCTTTTAAAAAGGAGTGAACCATGCACATTTTGAGTGTCCTTCTTGGGTTTCCAGTGTTCTGTAGTCTGCATCTTCGGTAATTTAAGCTTTTATGGCAATGTCTATTTTCGGTGATTTCATACAATGTGTGTTTTTCTGTGTGTGTTATCTCAGATAGTATTATATTTTCTAGTTCAATCCATTTGTCTATGAATTTCTTGAAATTATTTCTTTTGATAACTGAATTGTATACCATTGTGTAGATGTACTACATTTTCTGTATCCATTGCTCTGATGAGTGCCATTAGGGTCCTTCTAGCTCCTGGTATCATGAATAAGGCTGCTAAGAACATAGTTGAGAATGTGTCTTTTTTGCATGTTGGAGCATCCTTTGGTTATATGACCAGGTTAGGTATATCTGGGTCGTAAGGTAGTGCAATTTCCAATTTTCTGAGGAATCTCCAGACTCATTTCCAGAATGGTTGAACCAGTTTGTAATCCTACGAATGAAGAAGGATCATTACTCTTCTTTGACATCTTTGTCAACATCTGCTGTCTCTTGAGTTTTTTTTTTCACACATTCTTAAATGTGTGAAGTGGAATCTCAGGGTTGTTTTCATTTACATTTCCTTGATAACTAAGTATTTTGAACATTTCTTTACATGCTTCTCAGATATTTGATTTTCCTCAGTTGAGAAATCTTTGTTTAGTTTTGGAACATAATTTCAATAGGGTTATTTGTCTCTCTGAAGACTAATTTTGATTTCTTGTATGTATTGGATATAGCCCTCTATCAGATGGTGGATTGGTATAGACCTTTTCCAAATCTTCCTTGCTGTTTTGTCCTAACAGTGTCCTTTGGCAGGCAGTTTTCTATTACAGTGAAGAACTGTCAGTTAGTAAACTAGAACACGGACCGGCTCCTTCCTGACTTCCCTATGTGTTCTGAACAGAAATTGGGGGAACTAAACAACCATGCTATACCCATACAAGGCATGCCTATCTAGAGTCATGGGTCTAGAGAGACCTATCAGTGATTCTGGACATCTGTCAAAGAAATGTAGGTGGGTGGAGTTTGCAGTTTTCATCCTGGCTTCTGTAATTACAGGCTATGGTGTTGTGAAGCCAAGATACACCATATGCAGTTGTGAATAGACCTGAGAAGGCTGAATCCTTGGATTTCTGAAGCATTGCTGAGGGATCCAGTGGAAATCAGCCCCCCCCTGCACAACAGAGCTCTGGGAATGCTGACACCCTTGCTTCATCTCTATATGAAGCTAGGTCAAAAATCATCTGTCAGGAATGTTCTTGAATATCCTTCAGTGTGCTAGCATTGGACTGCAATGAAATATTATGCAGGAGAGGTGTGGAAAACACCTGAACTCTTCCATTAGAGATCAGAGAGATGAGCTATATTCACATTCAATTAACTATGTATGTTCCTGGTCTTTGGCTTTGATCATGTAGATCTATTCTGTCATACTTCATTGTTCATGTGGCCAAGTTGTGGGGAAAAGCACTACTCACAATTGTTTCCCATCCTTATTCATAGGGTAATAGATTTTATTGCAACACTTCACTCTAGATTAACTGACATAACTTTTCTTCAAAAAAGACATCTCTCTTATACCAAACTGTGTTTGTGTGTGTGTGTGTGTGTGTGTGTGTGTGTGTGTGTGTGTGTGTGTTTCGGTTTGTGTGCTTAAATGGTTACTTTGCATACAATTTTACATAAACCTTGTCACGGAAAAGAATCTTTGTAAGAATTCTGCAAACTCTGGATGGGGCAGAATCCAAATGATCTACCACAACATGGCCTTCTGGGAAGAGTAGCATAATCTGGTAGAAGAGAATACACTTGAGAGTAATACTTGTAGGAAATGTCCTGGCATGTCTAAACTATCACTGTGAACTGTAACATTGTTCTCTTGGCTTCCATGTACAGAAATGAGGGCTCTGAAACCAAGTTGCATCCTGTTGAGCTGTGTATAAGCTTGAGGAGGCTGTCAACTCGGTCACATGACACATGTGAAAGGAATGAGAAGGCAGTAGACAGACATTATGACACTACCCTCCCAATGGAAACATGGAAGTGTTGACAATCACAGAGTGGGAGTCTCATGCCTGAACTTTGACACCCTGCTAAGCAAAGTCTAATCTGTCTGTTTATTTACTGAGTACCATCCACAAGTAAAGGTAGGCTCAGATGAAGCACTTTTGAAGATAGGTGCTGTCCCTTGTGTGCTGCTGGACCTTGTGCCCAGGATATGTGGAAGACCATTCAGCCTCATGAGACATGGGTGATCAGAGTAATGAGATGCAGCCAGAGGGGACAATTCTATGTTTGATTTACTGGGCCACCACAACTACATTTTCCATGTAATGGTTTGCTCATAGAAATCTAATGTCTCACACAGGTAAAGACCAAGCTGTATGAAGCCTCAATAACACAACTGGCTCCAGGGTTCTTTCTTAGTTACTAGTATTTTCAGGAAGACATTTATACCTTGCTTATATATTCAAAACTTATTTTTTGCTTCATATACACAAGGCATATTCTTTCATGCTCTCTCTGGGTATGTGTCTTTCTCTCTCTCTCTGTCTCATCTCTCTTTCTCTGCCTGTCTTCCTCTCTGTGATATTTCTACTATTTTCTACAGCATTATTTACAAATGATAACATATTTCATGCCAGTTTATGAAATTTCTTATATCATAAACCCAGTGTGATCTGAACTTGATGTCCTCTGGAGAACCACGATTAGAAATAGAGTTGACATCCAACTCTACTAGACTAGAACTTTAAGAACTGAGAAGATGTAAAATATTCAACAATTACCAAAAAGCCTAGGGCCCAATAAGCATGTATGGAAAGTAAATTTTCAGAGATCCAAGAAATGCATGGCAGGTTGACCATGGGCTGGGTTCTCTTTGCTGAGACTGCCAGCATCAGGAGAAAGGTAACATGGGGCTTTAATAAACCTGTATAGTTTAAGAGTACTAAGTCTCCGGGTTGGGGATTTAGCTCAGTGGTAGTGCGCTTGCCTAGGAAGTGCAAGGCCCTGGGTACGGTCCCCAGGTCCGAAAAAAAAAGAACCAAAAAAAAAAAAAAGAGTACTAAGTCTCTACCCTTAATTTACCATTCCCTGTCTGTATGTTCCTAATTGATGTTGTACATAAATGTAGTAGTGATTGCCTTTCAGGAGTATAGAAGTTGCCACATGTGGCACCCAACAGAAGAATTTAACTTTTTATCCCTGGTTGAAGCTCCTTACTCTTTTTCCCTATGACTGCTGCTTTGCTGTTGTTGTTGTTGTTGTTGTTGTTGTTGTTGTGTGTGTCTGTCTGTCTGTCTGTCTGTCTGCCTGTCTGCCAGTCTTTCTGTCTTTGTCTTGGACTGTCTGTTTTCTCGACATGATTCCTCTCTATAGTTCAGCTTGACTTGTTAATTGCTCATTCCATGATTGACCCATCATGCTTTCTGTGAGTGTTTGGTTTTGATGACTCAAATTGTACCTGTATCCAGAACTGTGAACAGCTGATCACATCAGTAATAACCTCTTGGATAAAATAAGTTATTATTGAGGCTCTGAGGAAAGTTTTTATCAGAATTTATGTAAGTTTTCTTTATGTTTTACTTTCCCATACAAACTGTACTACTCTGTGGATCTTAGCGAAGTCTTAGCCTAATTGTATTTATTCATGTACCTGGCCTGCTGGGAAGGCAGCATCCCAACTCTCCAATATCAACTATCAGGACCAATAGATGAGGAATTTGAAGAAAGTGGACATTTAGCAAAAGAAGATGTTCCCTGAGATGGATTAACTGTGTGGAATCAATGCTTAACTGACAATCATCCTGACCTAAGTTGTCAGCTTCCTTTCTGCCTTGTCATTTAGTGTGTGCTACCTAAGGTGGGGAGGAACCATTTCTGGGCTGTGTTTGAAAATTGAGTCTTCACTATTCATGCATGAAAGTGGGAAAAATTTCAATAAATCAGAGATATCTCTTGGTTTGAAGAGAAAGTGATTGAAAGTCTTCACTTGTGTCTCAGGCAAAGATACTGGAAAGGGCAACTTCGCTTGTTGATTTGGAGAAGAGTTAGTTAATGGGTAGTTATGTGCTGTTGAAAGGGACTCTCTTCTGGATACTCTAATGTATGCTGGAATTTCCATGGTATTCTCTGTGATGTCAGTAGTGTTATGGAAACAGAAACTGCCCTTGTGGCATTTAGTAAGTGCTTAATGGTTTACCCACATACAATGTTTCAGGGTGATCAAGCTATTAACAGAAAAAACAGAGAGCATGGAGAGAAGAGAGAGAGAGAGGGGAAGAAGAAATTGGGATTTCTTTATTGTTATAAAAGTGCAAAAAAAATGATCTGGTGGAAAGCAGAGGGAGTAAGCCCTTGGCTTGTACTGGGGAGCTTCCTGGAGGAAGTGGTCTGGGCTTAGGCCTTCTAGGAGTAGGATTTTTGTTCTGAAGCCTCTGGATTCCTAAAGAAGAAATCTAGAGACAAGAATATCTGATGAATGTTTGGTAGAGAGCAGTTGGAGTAGTATGAGCTCTTTAATTGCATTCTTAGTGATAAAGAATAACAATAAGAACATTAACTTTCATCTTTAGAGGATTCCTGGACATGTCATTGGAATTTTTTGACAAGAACTGAGAGGGCTACTCCCATGGACATGCATCAAGGTCTCTGACTCTTTGTCTTGAAAATACATAATTAAGGTTGTGGTCCTGAGCACTATGGACCCCAGGACTTATCTGCATCACATCAAATACAAACTGAAAATGTCCTCCATTTCTTCATGTCTTCGCCAGCTCTTGCCGTTTAGGGCCAGAGGGACTACAGAAATGAGTGAGGCATATGTCTACCAGTCATGGTTAGTAGCAGGAAAGTAGCTAATAGATCCAGCTTGAAGAGAGCTTTCCTCCACTTTCAGTGCTTCAAAGTGTCTATAGATTCCCCCTTTCATCCGGCTTCATTGGGGGAATTAGCACGGTCTCTCCTGTGCCTGGGCCATTCCTATGCATTTTCACTGGTGTTTATCTACAGGATATGCTGGGAAGCCATCATCCCAACCTTCCACCATCAGTGAGCTAGTACAGCCGATTTAGAAGTTGTAGAAACTGACTAATGAGCTCCAGAAATGACCTGGGTTTTGGGCAAACTCTCAGGAATACTGACCCATTGTCCCAACAGGATTTGAATAATAGATAGCCATTAAGCCCAGTTCTTTGTTGACTGTCTTGACCCCACTGTGTTAATCTGAGTTTTCTCACATCACAAGAAACAGCATCTCCAATGAGCCCATGCATAATTTAATTTTATCACGTGCCTCTCAGTGGTAGAACATGAAGACAGGACAGGAGTGTGATGGGAAGCTATTTCCTTTCTCAGAATAGCAGAAGCTGTGATTTGAATAGCAGTCTTGAGATATGGCAAGTAGTTTGTGAGTTCTTGTCATGGATTTAAATGGACATAGAGTGCATCACCTGTTCTCAGAGGAACAAAGAAAGCTGGTCAGCAACAGTAGCACAGTAACTTAGACTTAGGTAGGTAAAGTTTTATTAATTAATTAATTAATTAATTAATCATTTTAAAGAATTATTTTAATTGCTTAATATGAGAATGTTGTAGCTCTCAACCACCCCAGAAGAGGGAATCAGATGCCATTATAGATGGTTGTATGTCACAATGTGTTTACTGAGAACTGCTCTCAGGATCTCTGGAAAAACAGTCAATGCTCTTAAATGCCGAATCACCTTACCGGCCTAAAGTACTTTTGATTATAATAATAATAATAATAATAATAATAATAATAATATTTAAGATTTTAATATTTAGAGGAAACAAAGTTGTGTTAGATTGCTTTTAATGGATATCATTCTGAGGAGATAATTGGGCCTTAGTAAAGAATGCCCACAAATATGATACACTGCTATGCTTATTATTTTAAATTAATAATAATTGTAGGAGCCAAAAGCTATATGAAGTTTAATCAAGTATTCCATGTGTAGAGATTGGATATGTCAGAGATGAAAAGGGTTATCTTCGGTTCCTTATTGAATTTTATTTAATTAAATGAATGTATTCAAAAATAAATATTAAAGAATATAGCCATACCTGAACAGATTTTTGTCACAGGTTTTGTTAGTTTCTCATTCTGTGTAATTTCACTATAGTGTCAAGCAATATTGTCAGTATACATGAGTCATTCATCACATTTTATCATCCTATAACCTTCAGCACGTTGAAACTGACAACATCCATATTGAAACCTGTACCAACTTTTAACTTTATTTCCTTTTCTGCCCTAATACAATTTGATGCCATTTTTCTAGTATTTACCATGGATTTATAAATAAACCTGCTTATGTTGTCCACTCAGAATCACTTGTATATATTCTTCAACAACTTTCACTCAATATGAAAGTTTAGTTCAAAAAGTTTTACACTTTTTGTTTACAATTGCATGAAGCACTTCCCTTCATGAGGTCTTCTACAAGCTCTGCTTTCTCTTCCAGAAGTGTTCTTCCTATGCTTCCTGTCACATAGACAGCTTTCAGTTTAGGTCTGAATAGAACTAGCACTTTCTAACAACTTTGTTTTTCTTGTCTAAAGTTTCAATGAACAAACTGTTGGTAGATAGTTTATTGAGGGAAAAATTGACCATTTTATTATCTCATATAAAGAGCAATTATAAAATGGTTGATGTGTAGCTCAGGCTGGCCTCGAAATCATGATCCTCATGCCTCTGCCTCCTTCAGCAAATCTCTCCTTAGAGACACACCCAGAATACAGCAATTACATAGGCGAATGCCAGCAGCAAACCACTGAACTGAGAACGGGACTCCTGTTGAAGGAATCAGAGAAAGAACTGAAAGCGCTTGAAGGGGCTCGAGACCCCATATGAACAACAATGCCAACAAACCAGAGCTTCCAGGGATTAAGCGACAACCCAAAGACTATACATGGACTGACCCTAGGCTCCAACCTCATAAGTTGAAATGAATGGCCCAGTAATAGCACCAGTGGAAGGGGAAGCCCTTAGTACTGTCAAGATTGAACCCCAGGTGAACGCAATTGTTAGGGGGAGGGTGTTAATGGGGTAAGGATGGGGAGGTGAACATCATATAGAGGAGGAGGAGAAGGAGAGGTTATGGGGATGTTTGCCTGGAAACCAGGAAAGGGAATAACATTCGAAATGTAAATAAGAAATACTCAAGTTAATAAAAAAGAATGATTGATGTTGAAAATAGTACTTAACACACGGAAAGGGTAGTGGTCATAATTGTATCAGATAAATAACAGTTACCTGTATGAGAGCAATGTTATTAAAGATAAAAAAGGATGGATCGTGATCAAATTTCATGATAGCACCTTAGGATCTGTAATAGACTTAAATATAGTGATAGGATTTGAGGTAGAATGCAGAACATGGTGGAAAGTGACTGAAGATTTGAACATGCAGAAAAATTATGATGTTGTGCATTTAAGTAACAAAGACAAGATGATGATAGAATTTGACAGGTTAATGCAAAGGAAGTTAAGTATTTTATTTCTGTTATCTACCTGTGTGGAAGTGTCAAATAGACATTTTATTTTAAAGATTATGGCTGATTTTCTAAATCTTGCTTTAGGTTTTAAAATATGAACACAATTCACATTTAAAATTTTGCTCCATATTAGAAGATATTTTTACATGTCAATACTAATTATTTCATGATTGATGATTCTGAGTTTGTGTTATTTGTCTACTTATCATCTATGATCTTTCATCAATGTTACTATGCATGCATGTATGTGTGTATGTATGTATCTATCTATCTATCTATCTATCTATCTATCTATCTATCTATCTATCACTCTGATCTGTTACATATGCCAGTCCTTTGATATATTTTCTACTTCACATAGGTCTAGTAGTATCCTGAAATTTTATCACATGCTGGAAATGCTAATTAGTAATAACTCATGCTAAAACATATATAAAGTCAAATAACTAAAGTAAATATTTGTGTTTTTATGAAATAGATGAAAAATTTGATAGTATAAAAATCAATTACCTATACTGAATCTATTTTCTGAACTGTAACTTTAAAATGAATCAAAATTTATAAAGCAACTTTTCAAATTCTTGAGTAGTAATGTATATATGAGAAAAGTTTCATAAAATTAGAAAATATAGAGCATTTGTATGTTACATTTATATACACATATTCACATACAAATATATATACATATGTATACCTGTGGCCACATACACATATGTACACATATACACATATATAAACATATGTCCTTATGTACATGTTCATACATCGACATATATACACATACATAAATGCATACATACATACATACATACATACATACATGCTTTTACACAGCACAATCCTTGCTTTAAAAGATTTTGCCTGAGCATGATGTATATGGTTCAGCCAAATAAGAGAAAAATGATGTTATTGCTAAATGGCTCTGTCTGAGTACTCATTTCTGCTTGTTTAACATGATGATGGTTTACCAATCTGACTTCTATGTACTTGAGGATTGATATGATGTCCTTTGCTTTGCTAACCCATTCATACAATTTCTCCAAAAATAAGTGACTTCTTATCCCTACAACTAGATGGCGCGTGCTTTTAGCCAAACATAATAGGAAAATTAACAGAGGAGCTTCATGTCTTACGCACATTATTTTATGAACATTCTTGAAATCGTAGTTTTGATAATTATCATCTTGACCAAAGGCACCATCAGTCTTACACATTCAAAAACACCTTGTTATCACATTTTTTTAAAACTAACTGTATTTTATTTCATACAAGAGTAAGAATAATTAACTGCTATTGAGGTGGTTTTTATGAGTTTGCAGTACCATTACAGCTCACAGATTGTAGGAGTTTTTACACTTTTTATACTGGAAACATGGTCAAAGGATCTAAACTGTATTGATTTTTCTCCTCTGATCACATATTGGATTACCCATTTCAACATTTGTGGCAATAGCTGTAAATGATTGGAATAGTCTCTATCCCTCTGAGGAGAAAAAGATGTACAAGATTACTCAGCTACAGTAATGTATTTGTAGCAGCAGCAAACGTTTCAAACATCTTATATTTTTCCAAGGGAAAGTTGGCTACACAGACTATGGTAAACAAATAAAGCAGCAGCCACAATGTTTGTGGATCTTACGTCCCTGCTGATTTCAATTCCATGAAATGGGCACAGCATAGAACTTCTCCCTTTCTTTGCTACTTACAGAAACCTGGCTGTTTCTAATAGGTTGTGCCATTGCTGCTGTTTCCTGTTTGTTATAACAATTCTACAGAATGGAACTACTAGTGTATTCATGAAATGTATGCTAATGGAACAAGCTGCCTCTGCTAACCTGTGAAAGGAAATTCTGCATTCCAGACAACACAGATGGTGGTTGCTCCAATGAACCGTTTTTAAACAGGTACAACCACCACTACCCCCAATGCCCCCATCCTTTTTTTTTAACTTGGGAGGGAGGAGGGATACAAAGGATTTTAAAGCTTTTAAAAGTCATCATCAAACGTTGATATTTGGAAAAAAATAAAGTTTTAGTTTGAAAATTTATCAGCTGTGGTCTGTCCTTTGGGTGTAATATCAAAGAGGCATGTGATGTATGCTGCATGGAAGGACCCTCAGAATGCCAAATTAACTGCAAAAAGACAGGTATTTTCTGGTTCTGCATATATCAGTAAATATAAAGTTTTTATCAAAACTGGTAAGAAGCAGGAGTTTTGGGGTATAGGGAGAGGGAAAAGGAAGATGGATACTATGTGTAAAATGCATGGCATCTCACCTTCATAAATTCAAAGAGATCTGGTTAAGAGAGGGAGTGAGAGACACACACCACAGAGGCTGAGCACTATACCAAAAAATGGTAAAGTGGTAAGTTTTGTGCTGCATATATTTTGATACCAAACAAAAGAAAACAAAAACAAATAAAGAACCAATAATGAGTGTGCATAAAGGTCTGACTGGACGAACTTTGGCTGAGGAACTCAATGTTCAACACTAAATAAACAATCTAAAATAAATGATGACTCACTCATGGACCTGGCCAACAAGTAATCTTGGCAATAGTATTTTGAAACAGCATTGAATCCCATAGCAAGTGTTCATTGCACAATATATGGAAAATATTTGCATGCTTTTTTTTTATTCAGTGGGAACCAAGCTCTGGTTACATGTGTTCATGTATTTGTGTGAATATTCAGCTTCCTGAGGTCCAGCCTCACTGACCAAGACTTCCTTGTGGAGGACAGTACTGAGAGCAGTGAATCATAAGAAGCTGTTGTCCAGTTAATGAAGAAGGAAGTGAGGGACTAAATACCAATCAAAAGTACCCATATAGGTATCCATGGCTTCAGCCACATATATAGAATAATATGACATTGTCCACCTTAAATAGGAGGAAAGACCGTGGTCCTATGAAGTCTGGTTTCCTTAGTGTAGGGGAATGCCAGAGTGTGTTGAGGTGTGAGTGGGCAGGCAGGATCGGTAGCAAACTCACAGAAAGAGGGGGAGGGTGGATGTGAGAGAGGGGAACCAGGAAAGGGTATAACATTTGAAATGTAAATATATAAAATATCCAATTATAAAGAAGGAAATGAGTGAGAAAGGAACAAGAGGCTTAACTCAAAGGAATGAAAGAGCTTGTAGATGCTGGTAAAAGTTAAAAGATTCCAGCATTTTTGTTATGTATGAAAGACAAGGGTCAGCAGACTATAGTATTTATGTTTTAAAGAAAAGCAAGTGAAATAATAGTTCCATTTTCTTGTAGTAACATAAAGAATAATTAGAAAGATAAATAGACAACTGGTGATTTCATTGGATAATGCATCATTGACGTATCATCCAACATAGCTTAAACCAATATCAGAAAGGTTTTCATGGGATAAGGTAGCAATAGAGTGTACTGGGTCAGTGTTGGGATACAGATATCTCCAAAGTATTTTCAGTCACATACATTCATTTACACTGTGAAAATATAAAATTAATCGATTAATTAATTAATATTAATTGACTGAGTGAAATTCTAAAATATAATTCCTTACATGAAGCAGTAATGTCTGTGGATATGACTCACACTTAGAACAATATTAGGAGATGAATTCATTTAAAAAATTTGAAGAGTGCTGTCTTATAGTTCTGGAATACAGCATCTTAAGACTTAGTGTCTTGGATAGAATACTGACACTCAATCGTCTAATCGCAAAAAAAAAAATAAGAATGTAAAGTGACAAGTGCCTCTGACAAAACACTCATTATACATTCAAAATACATTCAAAATATACATTCAAAAGAATACTATAAATATTCTAGATCTTCTTATAAGACATAAGGATGATCATTTTAGAACGGGTTCATATTGCCATACAATATATTTTATTTAAACTTTGAAGTTCGCATGTGTAAGTTTTCTTTGGTTCGAACTGTTATCCAGCTAGTATGCATTAATCTCCTACCCGACTTACCACTTTAATACTATTTGACTGATTTTTCTGACAACCTTTCAGTTGCCCAATTTTTTTTGCTCTATAATAGCAACAACCATTTGTGTGCGGATGAATTTTCAAATGTGTGGAGCCAGAATAAATCTGATGTGACATGGTGAATGGAGTTACGACAATAGCGAATGTTTACAGGATATATATTAATATTAAGTATAGGCATAAAGGAAACACTGTAGTACATATATTTTTACAGAATTTATTTGTAAATAATTTGAGATAAAAATGCAAAAGCATGTTATTTCACAAAATGAGAATACCCGATTGCTAAAATGCCAGAAAATATAAGATACATATTCTGAGTTGCAAGGGAATGCAAAATCAAAATTAACAAAAGTAATTTGATGGGATGGCTATGGTATATGCAGTATTTCTATGTCACAGAATTATTCCTTTACATTAGTACTCCTTGGTACTTTAAAAACCAAAATAAGCAAACAGCATTTTATATATAGTAAGACAGCTTAAAAAGAACCCAAAGGCTATCCTTTTAAATTCTTTAAAAATTATACACCATTAGATAAATATCTCCTTCAATAACAGTATAATACCTTTTTTTCTAATGTATTTTGCTTATTTGAGACATTCAAAAATGAATTTTGCTTTCTTTTTCCAAAAGCAAATTCCAATGTACATGAAGAAAGGTCATCAGTAGTGAGAAAGATAATTGCTGCAATTTTTCAATAGTAATTTCCTTTGTTAAGTGGAATTTTATCCACTATGTTTAAGAATTAATCCAAATAATGTCATTTCCATCAGTAGATATAGAAGAAACCATGATTTAAATAAATGAAATACACTGCTACAGTACAATCCCATTTAAGTAAAACAATATGTGCTAGCTAAAGGAACATTTCCAAGTAATTCAAATTGACATTCTTTTTTTTTCCTTTTTTGGAGCTGGGGACAGAACCCAGGGTCCGGTATATGCTAGGCGATCGCTCTACCAGTGAGAATAATCCCTAACCCCTCCAATCGACACTGTTTCACAATTTATTTTTAGATTAACCACAGTATACAAAATACCCCCATACTTACAGTAATATATTCAAAGTTAAGTTCACATTAAATTCAAAATTTCACTCTAGATATAGAGTCTTATTAATTAATCCATTATTCATTTGGAAGGAATAAAAGAGAATATGGATTGTGTTGGGAAGCAGGCCAAAATCAGAAGCATCAACCTCTTTATGCTAATCTGATAGATATGAATTTCATTTCTTCCAAGAATGTTTAACAAGATTCTCTCCTTTTAGTATTCCCAGTCTCTTGATATCTCTTTGGATATCACAGATCCCATAATAATTGTGTTAAAAATGTTCACTATGGCATGATAATAAACTTAGTCTTAGAAATTCTTTGTTGGTTGCTAATCTCTGAATAAGGAAGTTTGAATCAGATAAAGTAACTTCACTCCACAGAGATGTCATCCTTCACTAATTAGCATTTGCACACTTTTGCCCATAATATCATGTCTCAGCCAGAGTTTCCATTGCTGTTATGAAATACCATGACCAAGGAGAAAAAAAAAGAAAGTTGGGGAACAAAGTGTTTATTATAGTTTACATTTTCTTTTTTAAATTTTTATTTAATATAATTTTACAGTCCAGATTTCATCCCTCTCAAAGCCCATATTCTGTTCTACAGGCAGTCATATCAAGTCCGTTTTGTGAACGTGACAAGGCATGAGTAATACTATTTGGAATTGGAGGCCTCTACTTAATGTGGTTCCCAGATATGGTGTGTCACTGGAGTTCCTTTTCCTTAGTCTCTACTCTGGTTTTGTCCCTGAGGTTCTTTCAGACAGGAACAAAAATGGGTCAGAGTTTTGATTTGTGGTTGGCAGCCATATCCCTCACTAGATGTACTCTCTTCCTCCTTGAGTCAGACTCTACGAGTTCCCTCTCCCCGCACTGAGACCTGATAGTCTCCTAAATCTAAGGTCTCTGGAATATTCTAGAGCCACCCCCCCACCTCCAACCTGTTAGCTCCTGAGGTTGCCTGTTTCCATTCATTCTGCAGGCACTCAGGGATTCAGTCCTACTCCCCATCAATACCTGACTATGTTCCCCTTTTCCCCTCACTGTCTCCATTCTCACACAGGTCCCTCACTCTCCACTCCTGTGGTTCATTTCTAGTCCCTCATAAGTGGGATTGAGGCCCCCTCTCTTTGGCTGTTCAGCTTTTAAACTTTTTTTCCTTTCTTTAAAACTGAATATGTTTTGTTTTCATTTCAAATTTCATTTACTTTCACAGTTTCCAGTCATAAGTTTCCTAACCCTTGCTCCTCCAGTTCTTCTATAATGATGTTCCCCCTCATCAGCCACCCCCATTTCTGCCACCCCTGTCATTCCCCTACACTGGAAATCCAGCTTTGGTAGGCCAAAGACCTTTTCCTCCTATTGATCCACAACAAGACCATCCTCTGCTACATATGCAGTTGGAGCCATGTGTCTGTCCATGTGTACTCTTTGGATGGTGGTTTACTCCCTGAGAGCTCTTGTTTGATATTGTTTTTCTTATGAGGTTTCAAGTCCCTTCATCTCCTTTAATCCTTTCTCTTTTTCCTCCAACTGGGACCCTGTTCTATACTCAATGGTTGGATGCTTGCATTCACCTCTATATTTGAGAGGCTCAGGCTGTGCCTCTCAGGAGACAGTAATATCTGATTCCTGTCAGCATGCACGTCTTTACTTCATCGATCTTACCTTGTTTTTGTGGATATATATATATATATATATATATATATATATATATATATATATTCTCCAAATGGGGCAGGCTCTGAATAGTCATTCATTCACTCTCTGTTCCAAACTTTGTCTCCATATACCCACCTATGAATATTTCCCCCATTTAATAAGGACTGAATCATATGCATATTGATTTTCATTCTTCTTTAGCTTCAAATGGTCTGTGAACTGTATCTTGGAGCTTTTGAGCCAATATCCACTTATCAGTGAGTGCATATCTTTTGTATTTTTTCTCAGATTTCTCATTCGGGATGTATTTTCTACTTCCATCAATTTACCTATAAGAACAACAATACCAACAAACTAGAGCTCCCTGAGTCTAAACCACCATCCAACTCGTTCACATGGACACACTAATGGCTCCATCTTCATGGGAAGCAGAGTATGGCATTGTTGGGCATCAATGAGAGGAGAAGTCCTTAGTCTTGTCAAGGCTTGACCCACTCTGGTAGGGAAATGTCAGGGCAGGTAGGCAGGAAGGGTGGGTGTATGATAGGGGCATCACCCTTATAGAAGCAATAGGAGGGGCATGGGATAGGGTATTCATGGATGGGAAACAAGGGAATAGGAAAACATTTGAAAGGGAAACATATGTGCAGTAAAAAATGAATTTGATAGTTTCTGGGAGAAGGAAAGACAATTTTCTTGTTAGTAAAAAAATTACTTTACTTGTTATCATATGTATATCTGTATCATATATATTTGAATATGTGCTGTGTGTAGGTGACAATGGACCTGGAGGCACTGGATCCCCTGGAGCTAGATTTAGAGGCAGTAATATGTCCATGACATGGGTACTGGGAATCCATCTTGGGTCACCTGGAAGAGTAAAGTATGCTCTTAAACACCAAGTATTTCCAACACACAAAAATTATTAGTTGTTTTCATCGGTGTGACTATCTCTTAGGCTAGTCACAATCTAGGCCAAATCCAATTCTAAATTGTTGTTGAGAAACACAAATTGAACATGATGTTTGTTTTTTAATAAAAATAAAAACTCAAAAGTAGAAAACATTAGTTTCAGAGCTTAACAATGAATTCTCAATTGAGGAATGTTGAATGGCCTAAAAGCACCTAAAAAAGTGTTCAACATACATAGTCATCAGGGAAATTGATATCAAAATGGTCTTGAGAATCCACCTTACAAAAATCAGAATGGCAAAAAAAAGCACAGGTGACAGCAGATGCTGGTGAGGATATGGAGAAAGAGGAACTCTCTTCAAGGCTTGGTGGAATTGGAAGCTGGTACCAGTACTCTGAAAATCACTGTTGTGCTTTCTCAGAAATTTGGGAATAATTCTATCTGAGGACACAACTATAACAGAACTGGACATATATTTAAAAGATGCTCAAAAATACAAGAAGGACAAGTGTTCCACTATGCTTATGGCAGCCTTATTTATAAGAGCCAGAAGCTGGAGAGATCCCAAATGTCTCTTAACAAAGAAATGGATACAGAAATTATGATACATTTACACAATGATCTACTATGCAGCTATTTCAAAAAATGACTTCATGAAAGTGTTAGGCAAAGGAATGGAACTAGAAAATATCTTCCTGAGTGAAGTAACCCAAATACAAAAGGAGACAAATGGTACAAACTCACTAATAATTGGATATTGGTCCAAAAACTCATAATACCTAAAAAACAATTCACAGACCATATGAAGCTCAAGAAGGACAACCAAAATTTAGATGCTTCAGTTTTTCTGAGAAGGGCTAGCAAAATATTCACAGGATGAAATACAGAGACAAAGTATGGAGCTGGGACTACAGAAAAGGTCATCCAGAGACTGACCCTCCTGGAGATCCAACCCATAAACAGATACCAAACCCAGTCACTGTTGCTGATGCCGGGAGATGCATGCTGACAGGAGCCTGATATGGGATTCTCCTGAGAGGCTTTACCAGTGCTTTACTGATACAGATGAGGTTCTTCACATATAACCATCAGATTGAGCACAGGGACCCCAATGGAGGAGTTAGAGAAAAGAGAGAAGGAACTTAAGAGTTTTGCAATCCTGTAGGAAGAACAACAACATCAACCAATCAGACCCCATCGAGAACTCCCAGAGATTAAACCGCAAACCAATGTGTACACATGGCTCCACCTGCATATGTACCTGAGGATGATCTTGTCTGGCATCAATGGAAGGAGAGGCCCTTGACCTAGTGATGGCTGCTTCCCCAGTGTAGGGAAATGTCAGGGCATTGAGGTGGGTGTGGGTGGGTGTAAGGGGAGCATATTCATGGAAGCGGGGGGATTGGGAAAGGAAAATAGGAGAGGGTGACACAGCAAAAGGGATAATATTTGAAACATAAGTACATAATTTATTCAATTCAAAAAGTATAAGAAATTGAAAAAACTTACAACTGTTATGCATTTTCTTTCTTTTTTAAATGTTTTTGTATATGTTCTTATTTACACTTCAAATGTTATTCCCATTTCAGGTTTCCTACCCATAAACCCTCTATCCCATCCTCCTAATATCTTCTTTAGTGAGGGTGTTCCCTCCAACACCACCCCTTCTGCCTCCCCACCCTGACATTCTCCAATGCCTAGCCTTTTCAGGACCAAGGGCTGTTTTCTCATTGGTGCACAACAAGGCCATCCTCTTCATATGTATATGCACCTGGAGTCATCGGTCTGTCCATGTGTACTCTGTAGGTAGTGTTCAATATTTTTACTATTTACTTTTACACTCCAGTTTTTATTCATCTCCTGGTCTACTCCCTGACATTTCCACATCCCAATTCCCCCCCCCCAATGGTTAGACACATCTTTTCTAACTGAAACCAGAGCCAGGAGCCATCTCCTGTATGTGTGGTGGAGGCCTCATCTCAGCTGGTAAAAGCTGCCTGGTTAGTGAGCCAGTGTCTGAGAGATGTCAAGAGTCTAGGTGGTCCTCCTACAGGGATGCCCTTCTCCTCAGCTTCTTCCATTTTTTCTCAAATTTAACCAGAAGACTCAGCAACTTCTGTTCAGGGGTTGGGTACACATATGTGGATCTGACTCTTATAGCTGCTTGTTGGTTGTTTTGGGGGAGGCAGTCATGGTAGTTTCTTTTTTTCAACATCCCATAGCATCAGTAATGGTGTCTGGTTTTGGGGCCTCCATTTGAGTTCCTCAGGCTCTTCTTCATTCCCATCCCTGCATTTCTTTCAGACATGAAGAATCATGAGTCAGAGCTTTGTCTGTAGGATAACAACCCCATCCCTCACTTGATGACCTGACTTTCTGATAGAGGTAAGTTCAATAAGTTCCCTCTTTCCACTGTAGGGCATTTCATCTATGCATGCCTCATTGAGTCCTGAGGATATCTCACTTTCCAGTTATCCAGTACACTCTATAGAATCCTCCTAAGTTCCTCCTTCATTGGGTCGCCTATTTCTCTTCTTTCTGTTGGCCCTTATGTCTTCAGTCCTTTTTTCTCACCCAATAGAATATCATGTCCTGTCTCCCAAAACCTCCATCATTTATCGCTCCTCAGTTCCACCTTCTATCTCTTCTTCTGGTTTCTTTCTTCTCCCTCCAAATTGGGATTGAAATGTTTCCATTTGGACCCTATTCCTTGATGAACTTTTTGAGTTCTGTGTCCTGTGTCCTGAGTATTCTTTACTATTATTGGATACTATCTCTATATTACTGAGAATATACAATGATTGTTCTTTTGGTTCTGAATTACCAAAGACAAACTGATAATTTTTTAACACAAAATAGTTAATTCCATCCATTTGCCTACAAAGCTCAGGATGACATTTTTTTTTTGGTTCTTTTTTTCGGAGCTGGGGATCGAACCCACGGCCTTGCGCTTCCTAGGCAAGCGCTCTACCACTGAGCTAAATCCCCAACCCCTCAGGAAGACATTTTTGAAATAAATTTATTAGATAATTTTCTTACTTAACATTTCAAAAATAATTTCCCTTCCCAGATTCATGTCAAAAATCCCCCATCCATTCACCTCCCACTCCCCCATATGGGTATTCCCCAAACACATTCTGCTTAAAACCCCCGATATTACCCTGTACTGGGTTCAAACCTTGGCAGGAACAATACTTCCCTTTCCACTGGTGCCCCAACTCGGCTATTCTTTGCAACATATACAGTTGGAGCTCAGGGTCAGTCCATGTATATTCATTCAGTAATGGGTTAGTCCCTAGAATCTGGTTGATTGTCATTTTTGTTCTTCTGCAGATGCAAGCTCCTTCAACTCTTTCCATGCTTCATCTAATTCCGCCAGAAGGTCCATTTCCCTGCTCAGTTGTTTGCTACTAGCATTGACCTTTGTATTGGACATGCTCGGAGATCTATATCTGGTCCCTTCCACTATGCATTTTTAGCTTAATCAATCCTATCTAGTTTGGTGCAGATATCTCTCTCTCTCTCTCTCTCTCTCTCTCTCTCTCTCTCTCTCTCTCTCTCTCTCTCTCTCTCTGTGTTTGTCTGTGTGTGTGTGTGTGTGTGTGACATGTGTGTCAGGCTCTGAGTGGCCATTCCTTGAGTCGATGCTCTAAAATTTGCTTCCATATCCCCTCCTACTTATATTTTTTTTCTGTTTCTAAGAAGGAGTGGGAGCATCTGCACTTTCGTCATTCCTTCTTTGAGCTTTCTGAAGTGTCTGTATTCCATCTTGAGTAGTTTGAGCGGTTTGGCTAATATATATTTATAAATAAGTACATACCAACTGTGTTTTTCTGTGATTGAGTTACCTCATTCAGGATGATTTCTTTTTTTTTTTTTTTTGGTTGACTGGAACAATTATATTTACAGTAATCATAATATAGGATTGCTGAAATTACATGTTGGAGAAGGCAATCATTTATTTATAAACATTGTAAACACAAAATACTACAGAAGTTTAAACAGTTAACGCAAGAAAAATACTGACAGTTCATAACACTAAAAATCAACTGTTTCTGATCGAAGGTATCTTAAATAGCAAACTAATATGAATTCCCTTACAACTTTTGGCATCTATATAAGTCTTTTTCCTATTTGTGTTAGTTCTAATTTATTCTTTTGATATACATGTCTGGGCCAGTAAAGTGACTTTCGAAATGCTATGACAATCTGCAGTTTTTGAGATGATGTTGATGTCTGTGAAACCCAGTCATATCTTCAAGAGACTGACTGACTACTTCAGCTTCCCTCTCTCCTTAAGGTAGGCGAATGCCTTCTTCATCTCCATGTGACCTTCACCCCATACTTCTCAAGGATGTCCTTAACCACAACAGGCCCTAGCTCTGTGCTGTTGGGAGGTCTAAGGCCAAGGATGCAGCCGGGGGGGGGTGCTGCTTTCCCTCTGGTCTGGAGAAATAAGATATTCTCTCGCAGATGGTCCCGGGAGGTCTGGATATCAGGGGCCATGAACACATATGATGAGCTCTGAAGCGCATGCGCCGACAGTTCTCCAAAACTCTGGGACTGAAAAGTAGTACAGGCCTTCTAGAAGTGTCCTTCCCCGACACTTCCGTTTAAGGGTATCACAGTGTGTCTAACCCAGCAAACTATGGACTTTCGAAGTTTAGCCAAGGAATCTTGCCAGGAGATTTTCTTTCTTTTTTTTTTCCTTTTTTTTTCTTTTTTTTTTATTATTAACTTGAGTATTTCTTATATACATTTCGAGTGTTATTCCCTTTCCCAGTTTCTGGGCAAACATCCCCTCCCCCCTCCCCTTTCTTATCGGTGTTCCCCTCCCCACCCTCCTCCCATTGTCCCCCTCCCCACAACAGTCTAGTTCACTGGGGGTTCAGTCTTAGCAGGACCCAGGGCTTCCCCTTCCACTGGTGCTCTTACTAGGATATTCATTGCTACCTATGAGGTCAGAGTCCAGGGTCAGTCCATGTATAGTCTTTAGGTAGTGGCTTAGTCCCTAGAAGCTCTGGTTGCTTGGCATTGTTGTACATATGGGGTCTCGAGCCCCTTCAAGCTCTTCCAGTTCTTTCTCTGATTCCTTCAACGGGGGTCCTATTCTCAGTTCAGTGGTTTGCTGCTGGTATTCGCCTCTGTATTTGCTGTATTCTGGCTGTGTCTCTCAGGAGCGATCTACATCCGGCTCTTGTCGGTCTGCGCTTCTTTGCTTCATCCATCTTGTCTAATTGGATGGCTGTATATGCATGGGCCACACGTGGGGCAGACTCTGAATGGGTGTTCCTTCAGTCTCTGTTTTAATCTTTGCCTCTCTCTTCCCTACCATGGGTATTCTTCTTCCCCTTTTAAAGAAGGAGTGAAGCATTCACATTTTGATCATCTGTCTTGAGTTTCATTTGTTCTAGGCATTTATGGTAATTCAAGCATTTGGGCTAATAGCCACTTATCAGTGACTGCATACCATGTATGTCTTTCTGTGTTTGGGTTAGCTCACTCAGGATGATATTTTCCAGTTCCAGCCATTTGCCTACGAATTTCATAAAGCCGTTGTTTTTGATAGCTGAATAATATTCCATTGTGTAGATGTACCACATTTTCTGTATCCATTCCTCTGTTGAAGGGCATCTGAGTTCTTTCCAGCTTCTGGCTATTATAAATAAGGCTGCAATGAACATAGTGGAGCACGTGTCTTTTTTATATGTTGGGGCATCTTTTGGGTATATGCCCAAGAGAGGTATAGCTGGATCCTCAGGCAGTTCAATGTCCAATTTTCTGAGGATCCTCCAGACTGATTTCCAGAATGGTTGTACCAGTTTGCAATCCCACCAACAATGGAGGAGTGTTCCTCTTTCTCCACACAGGATGATATTTCTAGTTCATTTCATTTGCTTGTGAATTTCATGAAGTCGTTGTTTTTGATACCTGAGTAGTATTCCATTGTGTAGATGTACCAATTTTTTTTTTAAATTCCATTCTTCTCTTGAATGACATCTTGGTTCTTTCCAGGTTCTAGCTATTATAATTAAGGCTGCTATCAACACAGTGGATCCTGTCTTTGTTCTGTGTTGGACCATCTTTTGGTTATATGCCCAGGTGTGGTATAGCTGAGTTGTTAGGTACTGTAATATCCAAATTTCTGAGGAGCCTGCAGACTTATTTCCACAGTGATTGTACCAATTTGAAATCCCACCAACAATGGAGGACTGTTCCTCTTTCTCCACATCCTCACCAACATCATTGACCCCTGAGTTTTTTTTTTAACTTGGCCATTCTTACTGGTGTGAGGTGTAATCTCATGGTTATTTTGATTTGCATTTCCCTGATGAGTAAGACTGTTGAAAATTTCTTTTGGTGCTTTTTGATCATTTGATAATCCTCAGCTGAGAATGTTTATCTTTGTACCCATCTCGTTGGATGCAAAATAATCAATACCTCTTCATGTTAAAAGTCTTGCAACAAAAGCTTCTGTAAGGCAAAGGACACTGTGGTTAGGACAAAACGGCAACCAACAGATTGGGAAAAGATCTTTACCAATCCTACAACAGATAGAGGCCTTATATCCAAAATATACAAAGAACTCAAGAAGTTAGACCGCAGGGAAACAAATAACCCTATTAAAAAATGGGGTTCAGAGCTAAACAAAGAATTCACAGCTGAGGAATGCCGAATGGCTGAGAAACACCTAAAGAAATGTTCAACATCTTTAGTCATAAGGGAAATGCAAATCAAAACAACCCTGAGATTTCACCTCACACCAGTGCGATTGGCTAAGATCAAAAACTCAGGTGACAGCAGATGCTGGCGAGGATGTGGAGAAAGAGGAACACTCCTCCATTGTTGGTGGGATTGCAGACTGGTAAAACCATTCTGGAAATCAGTCTGGAGGTTCCTCAGAAAATTGGACATTGAACTGCCTGAGGATCCAGCTATACCTCTCTTGGGCATATACCCAAAAGATGCCTCAACATATAAAAGAGACACGTGCTCCACTATGTTCATCGCAGCCTTATTTATAATAGCCAGATAATGGAAAGAACCCAGATGCCCTTCAACAGAGGAATGGATACAGAAAATGTGGTACATCTACACAATGGAATATTACTCAGCTATCAAAAACAATGAGTTTATGAAATTCGTAGGCAAATGGTTGGAACTGGAAAATATCATCCTGAGTGAGCTAACCCAATCACAGAAAGACATACATGGTATGCACTCATTGATAAGTGGCTATTAGCCCAAATGCTTGAATTACCCTAGATGCCTAGAACAAACGAAACTCAAGACGGATGATCAAAATGTGAATGCTTCACTCCTTCTTTAAATGAGGAAAAAGAATACCCTTGGAAGGGAAGGGAGAGGCAAAGATTAAATCAGAGACTTAAGGAACACCCATTCAGAGTCTGCCCCACATGTGGCCCATACATATACAGCCACCCAATTAGACAAGATGGTTGAAGCAAAGAAGTGCAGACCGACAGGACCCGGATGTAGATCGCTCTTGAGAGACACAGCCAGAATACAGCAAATACAGAGGCGAATGCCAGCAGCAAACCACTGAACTGAGAATAGGTCCCCTATTGAAGGAATCAGAGAAAGACCTGGAAGAGCTTGAAGGGGCTTGAGACCCCAAAAGTACAACAATGCCAAGCAACCAGAGCTTCCAGGGACTAAGCCACTACCTAAAGACTATACATGGACTGACCCTGGACTCTGACCCCATAGGTAGCAATGAATATCCTAGTAAGAGCACCAGTGGAAGGGGAAGCCCTGGGTCCTGCTAAGACTGAACCCCCAGTGAACTAGTCTATGGGGGGAGGGCGGCAATGGGGGAAGGGTTGGGAGGGGAACACCAATAAGGAAGGGGAGGGGGGAGGGGGATGATTGCCCGGAAACCGGGAAAGGGAATAACACTCGAAATGTATATAAGAAATACTCAAGTTAATAAAAAAAAAAAAAGAACAAAAAAAAAAAGTCTTGCAACATATCAGAAATTCAAGGTCCATCCATAAATATAGTAAAAGCAGTATTCAAAAAAAGCAGTAGCCAACATCAAACTAAATGGAGAGAACCTTTAAGCAATACCACAAAAATCAGGGAATAGAAAAGATTTCCCCTCCACTTACTTCTTTAATATAGTTCGGGAATTCTTAGCCACAGAAATTAGACAACAAAGGAGATCAAAGGGAATTCAAGATGTCCAAATATCACGATTTGCAGACGATAAGATACTATATTTTAGTGACCCCAAAAATTTCACTAGAGAAATCCTTCAGCTCATAAAAAACTTCAGCAAAGTGCCTGTATATAAAATTAACTCAAACAATTCAGTAGCCTTCCTCTACGCCTTCATCTACTTCAAGGATAAAAAGGTGGAGAATAAATTAGGGAAATGACAGCCTTCTCATTAGTGACATATAATAAAAAATTCGCAAGTGTGACTCTAACCAAGCAAGTAAAAGGTCTGTATGACAAGAACTTCAAGTCTCTGAAGAAAAAAGTGAAGAAGATCTCAGACGATGGAAAGATCTTCCATGCTCATGGATTGCTAGAGTTATTATGGCAAAAATGGCCATCTTGCCAAAAACAATCAACATATTCAAGGTAATCGCCATCAAAATTCCAACTCAATTCTTCATAGAGTTAGATAGAGCAATTTGAAAATTCATTTGGATAACAAAAACCCCATGATAGAGAAAACTATCCTCAGCAATAAGAGAATTTCTTTGGGAATCACTATCTCTTACCTCAAACTGTATAACAGAATAATAATGATAAAAATTGTATGGTAATGGTACAGAGACAGCAAGGTAGATAGAATTGAAGACCCAGAAATGAGGGCACACACCAGTGGCCCATTGATATTTGACAAAGGAGCCAAAACCATCCAATGAAAAAAGCACACACAGTGCTGTTTTGACTGGAGATTAGCATGTAAAAGAATGGAAAACAATCAATTTTTTTTTGGTTATTTTTTTCAGAGCTGGGGACCGAACTCAGGGCCTTGCGCTTCCTAGGAAGCACTACCACTGAGTTAATCCCCAACCACTATTCTTATCACCATGTACAAAGCTCAAGTCAAAGTCGATCAAGGATCTTCACATAAAACCATATAACCATAAACTAATAGAAGCAACAGTGGTAAAGATTCTCGACCTTGGCCACTGGGGAAATTTCCTAAACAGAGTACCCATGGCTTATGCTCCAATATCAAGAATCGACAAATGGGACTTCATAAAATTGTAAAGCTTTGGTAAGGAAAAGTGCACTATCATTCAGAATAAGGGGCAACCAACAGATTAAGAAAAAAAAATCTTTACTAATTCTTCATGTGATAGAAGGCTAAAATAAATCTGTACAAATACTCAAGGACTTAGAGTCCAGAGAATTAAATAGTCCTTTCAAAAATGGTGTATAGAGGTAAACAAAGAATCCCAACTGATGAATATGAACATCCTTAGTCACTGGAGAAATGCAAATCAAAAAAAAATCCTAAGATTACACGGGATACAGTCTGAATGGCTAAGATTAAAAAAAAATCAGACAAAAACAAAAGTTTGCAAGGATGTGGATAAAGAGGAACACTCCTCCATTGTTGGTGGGATTGCAAGTTGGTAGAACCACTCTGGAGAATAGTCTGGAATTTCCTCAGAAAAGCGGATATAGTACTACCTGAGGACACCACAATACCACTTCTTGGTTATAAACACAAAAGATGCCCAACAAGGAACAAGGACACATGCTGCTATATGTTGATAGTAACCTTTTTTATAATAACCAGAATCTAACAAGAACCCAGTTGTCCCTCAACAGAGTAATGTATAAAGGAAATGTGTTACATTTACATAGCTTTGTACTTGTAAGGTATTAAAAAATGTTTACATGGGGTTGGGGATTTAGCTCAGTGGTAGAGCGCTTGCCTAGGAAGCGCAAGGCCCTGGGTTCGGTCCCCAGCTCTGAAAAAAAGAACAAAAAAAAATGTTTACATGAAATTCTTAGGATGGAAGTTGAATATATCATTCTGTGTGAGGTAACCCAGTCACAAAAGAGCAAAAATGGTATACACTTATTGGAAGTGGGTATCAGCCTAAAAGTGTGGAATACCTAAGAAAGGATTCTCAGGTCATATGAAGCTTAAGTAGAAGGAAGACCAAAATGTGGTAGGGAGAACAAAATATTCATGGGAGGAAATAAAAGGACAAAGAGTTAGACAGGGACTGAAGAAAGGGTCAACCAGAGACTGCCCAACGTGGGGATCCATCCAATATGCAGCCACTCTAACCAGTCACTATTGCTGATGCCAACATGCCCTTTTTGAGAGGAGTCAGATATGGATGTCTCCTGAGAGGCACTGACAGAACCCTACTGACACTGATGAGGATGGTTGCAGCTAACCATTTCATTGAACAAGGGGGGATCAATGGAGATTTTAGAGAGTATACTTAATGAGCTGAAGGTGTTTGCAAAACCCTGGGAAAAACAACAATATCAACAAAATAGACCCTATCAGAATTCCCAGGAATTAAACCAGCCATGTGTGAGAAAACACTGAGGGACCCATGACACCAGCCACATATGTGGCAGAGGACTTCACTGTCTAACACCTTTGGGAGGAAAAGCCCTTAATCCTGTGAAAACTTGTTTCCCCAATGTAGGGAAATGCCAGGGCATTAAAGTTGAAGTGGGTTGGTGGGAATGGGAAATCCTCAGCGGTGCCATGTATTAGGTGGGGGTTATGGGAGAGGGAGGAAAAGAGATAACATTTGAAATGTAAATACATAAAATAGTCAGGAAAATTATTAAATAAAAATGACATTTTGTCTCATTAAATTAATCATACAGTGAAATATCATTTCCCATTTCAGATATTGTCACAAATGTTAGAGTTTGGCATTAATTTCATTTGGTCTCTTTTGCTGTCTATAGCCAAATGTCCCTTTTTGTTATGACTTATATAAACAAAAATCTATTTTGCAATTTAAAGGAATATTGATTGAAAAAATTACTGATATCATTTGAGAATCAATGATACTAACAATTTTACTATTCTTCCCTTCATTAAAAGTTAGTCAACTCCTTGAAGAAACTTCAATGGATAATATCAAAATATGTTTATAGTAACGGTACATTAAATACTTTTTGTTAATAGCCACAAACAAGAAAGTTTCTGATATTTATGCATTATGGTATTTGATTATGGAAGAAACTGAATGATCTTAGATTTTGAAATAATGTATATAAAACATTTATATTTAATTTTTGTTGACAGAAAGAAATTATCAACGAATACATACATATATATATATATATATATATATATATATATATATATATATATATACACAATGTGGCACACACTTATAATATAAATAGAGCAAATTAAATATATAATTAATGAACCAAAGGTGAGCAATCATGTATAAAAGCAAGATATATCATTGAGTCTCCCTACAGTTGGAGTTAAGAGATGATTCATGATTCCATGTATTTCTTTCTAGACACCTAATAAGATAAAATTAATGTTGGAAAATTCTAAACCTGCAATTAGTAGGTTTGATCGAATATACACATTTAAACATTGCATTTGAAGAAATATACATAATGGATTTTTAAGTTTATATGTACAGTATGTACAAAAATTTACTATGTCCATAAATTAACAATATGACTCAAGCAATTTATCTGCTCATATTAAAGTTGAATTATCAAGCATACATATACATGTATATATGTATGTATGTATGTATGTATGCACGAACACAGGCACACACACAATACTCCTAAAAATTTCAAACAAATTACCAAATAATAAATTCATTTAGAGAAAACCCATGATCTAAATTTCCAGAATAATGCTCTCCCAAAAGAATACATTCTAGCATATAAAACATTGTCTCAGGATTTTTAAGAGAAATAAGTATGTGGGCAATATATGTAATCAGATACCAATTGGACTTATCACTCAGAATTGAAGTAGAAATTGAAGTGAAAAATATTAAATAACAGGTTTCACTATACTTTTTCAATTATAAAAAAGAAAAATTTGAGAAAAGGTGAAAGGACACAACATGTAAGATTGCTTTCTATTAAGCATTGATATCTAAGTTTAGTCTTTATAGTCTATATAATAGACAGAGAAAATTAAATCTTACAAGTTGTTTCTTTACTTTAACACATTTTTTCTTGGTTTGGGAATATACCCATATCCATTCAAGACAATGAAAAGGGATAGATGCAGTGGTTCAACAAGTAAAAGACCTTTTGTTTATTTACTAGTTATAAATGTATTTTTGTGGCATTTCTTCCCAGGTTTCTGTTGGATATTTTATAAACCCATTCTTTGGTGTGGTCGGTGGTTAAATTTAACTGAACATGGCTGAATATGACGATATAATAGAAATGGATCCTTGGGGCAGAGAATACCTTTGGGATCAACCTGGTTTTAATGAAATGGTGGCCAGAGTTTGCACAACCAATCAGAAGGTAAGAAACTGGATTCAGGTACTGGTCTCTTTATGAGATTTCCCTTTGTAGTGTTGGCAGAATTGTTCCGTGATATTATGAGATTGTACAGTGAACTGGCCTTTTCTTTACTCCTGCCATGAATGCAAATATTTGTTATTTTCACTTCCTTCAGAGAGCTTGCTAGGTGACTAGATCAATCAGCTACTCGGGATGAGGGAATTAGATGTGCAAAATATGTTGTAGGTATTGGATTTCTTCTAGGTACTTCTAGGAAAGTAACTTCATAAGATATGGAATGTAATCAGACAAGAGCTTGTTAAAGATGTAGAAAAGCACTGGGTGGGGTGGCACAGGCCTTTACTCTTAGTACTGAGTAGGCAGAAGCAGGCAGAAGAACTCTAAGGTCAAGGCCAGCTTGGTCTACAGAGAAAGGGAGAGAGAGGGTTCTGGTACTGCCAGGGATATAAAAGAAACACTGTCTCGAAATAGTAATAAATCTTGACTAATGTATCTGCGCTTTCTCATCGTTATTCATAAAGAAATCTATTGCTGTTTTATTGAGAGGAGTAAGGAACGTTCATTGATAGGTAGATAGGCAAGATTGACACAATATACACAATGGTATTTCATTCACCTCTAGGAAAAATAAACTATGAAGTTTCAGGAAAATAGATGTAACTAGAAAATATACCGAGTAAGGTAACAAAGACACAGAAGGAAAAATACCATGTGTTCTTTCTCATGTAGTAATAGAATCAAATTTCCATATATTTGTATTTATGTGACGTTGTGAGTGGTTTGAGTTCATTACACTGGAATGTGTCTCATGAGATTAGAAAGTAGGGTTTTAAACAGTGTGGGTTGGAAGTTATTGAACATGTGGGATAAGAATGTAGAAGTAAGAATAACACAGAGTAGTATAAGTGTTAGGGACATAGTGGGGTGGGGAAAAAGAACTGAGGAAGGGAGGATGAAGTTGAATGTCTACAAACATGACATAAGGCACCCTGTTACTTTATAGGTTAGGTTAAAGTAAATATTAAAATTTAAAACAGATACCTTAATTTTTAATTCTTTTCTTTTTTTTTCGGAGCTGGAATAATAACTTAATGTTTAATGGAATATACATCATGTTTGAAGACAAATGCTAGCAAGTGATATCAAAACAATATATTTATCTTATTTGACCTTAGTCATACTATCCGTAATTATTTGTTAAAAACATCACTTACCTGCCAAAAATGGTATCTTTTAAAAAATAGCCTGTGAGGTAATAATCACTTATGGTAGTAGAGTATTATTATTGTCAACTGGTAAATTCTGTGATTTGATCTATGTTTTAAGTTGCTTTTTGCTTGATTTTTGCCTGTACTGACATTCACTCATCCTGAACTATAAATTCCAATGTTGAATACTGGTACAGAGACAGACAGATAGAACAGTGGAACAGAATTGGAGACACAGAAATGTACTCACACACCTATGGCACTTGATTTTTGACAACGGAGCCAAAACCATCAAATGGAAAAAAGAGAGCATTTTCAGAAAATGGTGCTGGTTTAACGGGAGGTCAACATGTAGAAGAATGCAGATCGATCCACGCCTATCACCCTGTACAAAGCTTAAGTCCAAGTGGATCAAGGACATCCACATCAAACACTCAAACTAATAGAAGAAAACTAGGGAAGCATTTGGAACACAGGGGCACTGGAAAAAATTTCATGAACAAAACACCAATGGCTTATGCTCTAAGATCAAGAATCGGCAAATGGGATCTCATAAAACTGCTATGCTTCTGTAAGGCAAAGGACACTGTGGTTAGGACAAATCGGCAGCCAACAGATTGGGAAAAAGATCTTTACCAATCCTACAACAGATAGAGGCCATATATCCAAAATATACAAAGAACTCAAGAAGTTAGATCGCAGGGAGACAAATAACCCTATTAAAAAAGGTGGTTCTGAGCTAAACAAAGAATTCACAGCTGAGGAATGCCAAATGGCTGATAAACACCTAAAGGAATGTTCAAAATCTTTAGTCATAGGGTAAATGCAAATCAAAACAACCCTGAGATTTCACCTCACACCAGTGAGAATGGCTAAGATCAAAAATTCAGGTGACAGCAAAGGCTGGCGAGGATTTGAAGAAAGAGGAACACTCCTCCATTGTTGGTGGGATTGTAGACTAGTACAACCATTCTGGAAATCAGTCTGGAGGTTCCTCAGAAAATTGGACATTGAATTGCCTCAGGATACAGCCATACCTCTCTTGGGCATATACCCAAAGGATGCACCAACATATTAAAAAGACACATGCTACACTATGTTCATCGCAGACTTATTTATAATAGCCAGAAGCTGGAAAGAACCCAGATGCCCTTCAACATAGGAATGGATACAGAAAATGTGGTACATCTACACAATGGAATATTACTCAGCTATCAAAAAAATGCCTTTATAAAATTCACAGGCAAATGGTTGGAACTGGAAAATATCATCCTGAGTGAGGTAACCCAATCACAGAAAAACACACATGGTATGCACTCATTGATAAGTGGCCGTTAGTCCAAATGCTTGAATTACCCTAGATGCCTAGAGCAAATGAATCTCAAGATGGACGATCAAAATGTGAATGCTTCCCTCCTTCTTTAAAAGGGGAACAAGAATAACCTTGACAGGGAATAGAGAGACAAAGGTTAAAACAGACACAGAATGAACACCCATTCAGAACCTGTTCCACATGTGGTCCATACATATACAGCCATCCAATTAGACACAATGGATGAAGCGAAGAAGTGCAGGCTGACAGGAGCCGGATGTAGATCGCTCCTGAGAGACACAGCCAGAATACAGCAAATATAGTGGTGAAGGCCAGCAGCAAAACACTGAACTGAAAATGGAACCCCCTTTGAAGGAATCACAGAAAGAACTCAAAGAGCTTGAAGGAGCTCCAGAGCCCTTATGAACAACAATGCCAAGCCACCAGAGCTTCCATGGACTAAGCCACTACCTAAAGACTATACATGGACTGACCCTGGTCTCTGGACTCTGACCTCATAGGTAGCAATGAATATACTAGTAAGATCACCAGTGGAAGGGGAAGCCATTGGTTCTGCTAAGACTCAACCCGCAGTGAACATGATTGTTGGGGGGAGGGTGGCAATGGGGGGAGGATTGGGATGGGAAAACCCATAAAGAATGGGTGGGGGAGGGATTAGGGGGATGATTGCCCAGAAACTGGGAAAGGGAATAACACTCGAAATGTAAATAAGAAATACTCAAGTTAATAAAAAAAATATGATTCTTCATGTTTGGGGAAGTTGTTCAATTACAAGTTAATAGTATCCATAAACTACAGGATACCCCCCACAAAGCTTATAGATCCAAAGAAGATAAACAAGAAGGAAGGCCCAAGTGCAGATGCTTGACTCTCACTTAGAATGGGGAATAAAATAGTCTTGGAGGCAGATTGAGGGAAGGAACTGGATGGGAGAAGGAAGGGAGAGGAGAATGGATTAGGTGTGGGAAGGCACAGAAGATATGGCCAGGGAGTCATGAGAAGGAATGGGAATCTGGAACTTATGGAGATGAGGAGGTAAGGGAAATCTCCAGGATGAGAAAGAGACCTGGGATAAGGGAGGTACCCACGAATCAGTGGGGTGACCTAAGCTATGACTTACATTGGTGATGTGGAACATGAATAGGCCAACTCTTGTCATCAGGAAGGACCACCAGTGGAGGAATAAAGACACAAGTACACTCAAAAAATTTCTACAGACAATTTGTCAAGTCTAAAAGAAAATCAGGGACTGAGTGAATTGCCAGTCCAAATTGGGACCCATGCCATGGGAAAGCACCAGGAAGACCAACAGTGTCAATGAACCTAGACCCCTGGGAGCTGTAAGAGACTGAACCCCTAACCGAAGATCATGCACAGGCTGGACCTAAGCCCTAGTGCATATGTAGCAAACATGTACATCAATCTTCATTTTGGATGAGAAAAAATTGAGTGGGTGATGTATTGTTATAGTCATGTTGTAGCCTGACTGAGGAATCTGTTCCCAAACAGGGTTATCTTATCTGGCTGCAGTTGGAGAGGATGTGCCTAATCCTGAAGTGACTTGATGTTTCAGAGTTGCTGCCAAATCTAGGCATGTCATCATCTTAGGAGAGAAGAGGATTGGGTCAGAGGCTCTGGGAGGAAGGGACAAAAGAAGGGACAACGTTTGGATTGTAAATTTAAAAAACCTAATTAGGATTGGGGATTTAGCTCAGTGGTAGTGCGCTTGCTAGGCCCTGGGTTCGGTCCTCATCTCAAAAAAAAAAAAACCTAATTACTAAATTTGCTATATCTTTAACAGTAATCTCCTAGATTATAGTCTCACTGTACATTATCACATTATTACTGTGCTCTTAAATCCAATCTCTACTGGTGGACTTCTATTTGGATAGATGTTTAGCTTCTCTCTCCTTACCACCTGAGTTCATAAATAGGTTATTGGGAATGCGATTTTCTTCAGAAGTAAAGCATAGATGTATCATACACTAGGAGAGTAGGCAATTGAAATATGACTGAGTATTGAGGATTGAGCTATAATAGAGAACATAAAAGAAATTTCCCATTTAATAACATGCTTTTAGTCATGAACAAATACAGGAACAGAGGATCCCATATATTTAACATATAACATAATTTTGGTCTTACATTTTCCTCTCCTTCAACTTCTCATCGATATTTCTAGATTATATATATATATATATATATATATATATATATGTATATATATATATATATGTATATATATATGAACAGCACTTGAAACTCAGTAGAAGAATCAGTGCAATGATGGTGCAATTTACCTTATAATAAAAGAATGTGTTTTTCAAATCTTTATCTGACATAGGGATCTTATCCATAACATAAGGCCCAATAAATTTTTTCTTCAGAAATATGTTACATATTTGAATAAATGCTTAAAATAATTGCACAATAATTATCAAACAGTACATGAAAAATACTAAACGCACAAATCATTGGTGAAGTTTAAATACAAATGAAAATACTTATACTGTGTTGCTGGAAAAAAGAAGCCTAGTATACAGTTGCTTAGACTAAATTTTAATATAGCTATTATATAAATCGATATAGAAATTAAAACCTGAAATCACTTGTGATTCAATAGTACCACTGATGAAATATGTACCTGAAGGAATCTATCTGTATATTCCTGTGATACCTTCATTAAATGAGTTTATCTTCTAAGTTTTCACAATATTCATGTTACAAAATGGGATGGATAACATATACAGACACTAGATCTTCATTCATGCATGAAAAGAGCAAAATTACAATATTGGCATGGATATTGATACAGCTAGATATCATTGTCCCGTTGGAAAAAACAAAACTATGAAGACAAATATCTAAGTCTTATGAAAATAGGGAACTACTATTTGTTTGATTTTAAGCCTCTTCTATAGAAGGAAAGTCAGATGTCATATTATAAACACGTTCAAATTTACCCATGGCTCCGATGGCCATAAAGAAGATCCTACTATTCCTGTTTTGCTGAATGCCCAGGTTGTCAAACTGCCTTCCAATTCTTACTGTTTTTGTCCATAGATTACAGCTTTCATGAGCTCTGGTCAGAGAAATGTATAGGTGTACTGTGCAGCAATTACTGCAGATATGTGTAACTGGTATAAGTGCTAAGACTGTTAGAAGAAGAAAGCTGAGCATAAGGCTGAGGAAACACTGCAGAAAAGGAGATGGCAGAATGTGAGGAGAGGGTGGATGCAATTGTGACTTCTGGACATGACACAGTTATTGAACCTATAGAGTCAATGCATCTACACTCGTATGCAAAAGTCCTGCATATGATTAAGACAACAAGATTAGGCAACATCCCAGTAGGCAGTACTCAGTGAAGCAATGGATTACAAAGGAAAGAAAAAAGGAAAATATAAAGAACATGAAACTGGAATGAGAATATTCTGAAAAGAGTAGAACCAAGTTAAGGATAGGTGTGATCCAGGTACATTGTATATATGTGTAAAGAATAAATAAAAATTCCAAAATAAGAAAAATTTCTGACAATCTATTAAGAATTTTTGTATCCTCTGCAAGTCACTTTTTCCCCTAAAAGTAAAATAGAGTATCCTAACTTTTGGTAAGTTGAAGGAAAGTCAATGAAAATGGTAATTACATTATTAGTTCAGTGCATGCTGTCTGCATTATGGAAATATCAAACTGAGGGTCATTAATCTGTACAGTTAAATTATGTCACCTGTTCAAAGAAAATAACATTAAACACTGTGTAATGATCCACCAAAACCAAACTGCACACTAGAAAGGTAAATGCTCCCTGAAAAATGTCCTCTTCTTAACCTCAACCATTTTAATCTTTGAAACTCTGAAAACATATGAATAAAAAAGGTCTAACCTGATAGACAGCATATAATATGATGTCTTTGTTACTTATAGGGCAAGACATTCAGGGTTGAACATTGCCATCAATTATGTCATTCATTTTAAAAATCCTAGGATACCAAGACCTAAAATCCATGGGCTTTGGTCCTGACAGCGATGGATTGCACTCTGTCCATGATAACTTTATGTATATTATTTAAACTCTGCAAGGCAATTTTCTGCCTCACAAAATTAAATCGATTCATTGCAATGGTTATGATAATGATTTCTTGTAGAATAGTTATAAATTTCTCATGACAAAATTTGCTTTCTCTTCTGGTGATTTGTCAGCTATTAATGAGTTTATACCTCTTCTCCCCAACATAGCACTTACTATAGATTATTTTTCAGTGTCAATCTTATATACAGTAAAGATAGGAAAAACAATGAAAATAGTATGGGCTTTGTTTTCTGTCCCAAAAGTTCTTTTTTGACTTTTTCTTCATCATCTTCATCACCACCACCACCACCATCATCAATGCCATCATCAATATCATCATCTAATTTACATGAAACTGAATTTGAAATTCTGTTACCCAAATAATGAAATGAGATGTATTCTGCTTGAAGCAGATATATGGATGAACACTAACTCCTGTGCAGTCATTTTAGTGTTATAAAGACATTGCCTAAATTGCTTCAGATGATTGATTGATATGCTAGCACTCTTTACAACATGTTTTGAGAGTCCCTGAGTGAGAGAATGGTCTTTTACAGCAAGACCTTCATAAACAGGCTTTGATTTAACCCATCAACCTACAAAGTGAAATTGTCCCAGAAATACAATAGTGACTCTCCAAAAACAGCTTTTATCCACTGATACACATCTACTTCTATTTCTTAATTTTCATGTTGATATCGGCTTAGGATACAATATATTCTGATTTATTAATGATATTTTAGTATTATTTGGGTTAATTTTGAAAATTTCAAAGGAACATACCTATTCCATGATTGTATCCCATACAACTTTTAATTTGATCTTGAAGAGTTTCATGAAAACTGAAGTATCGAAATTGTATATCTTCCAATTCAAAATTTGTTACATCCATCATGTGAAACTCCCACAGAACCTCAGTGGATTGATGTCTCTGAAAGCATTTAAAGACTCTCCTACTCCATTCTTGCAACTCAACAGAAGCTTCACTCCCATAGTGGCAGTTCCAGGTTGGCTGTAAACAAATCATTTTCTGTGCTTTGGAAAGGGTTTAAAATATTTTCATTAACTTTTGATATGAAACTACTTAGGATTTTGAGAAAAGGGTGGCAGAAAGGCCCTAGAAAGTATGTTTTTAAAATTCTTTTCTTAAATTATACTTTTTCATGCAATATATTTGAATTGTAATTTCCCTTCCCTCTATTCCCCCCTTCTATACTTCTCCAGTCATCTGTATCTACATTCTTCTGACTCTCACTAGAAAACAAACAGTCATCTAAAGGATAAAAGTAAAATGAAAGTTAATGAACTGGAGTAGAACAAAACAAGCAGATAGAAATGAGCCAATGCAGGCTACAAGAATCAGATACAGACACAGAGACCCAGACTTCCATTCACACTCTCAGGAATTCCATGGAAACATAAAACCAGGAAAAAATATATACACAAAATATACCGAGTAAAAATTAATAGATAAATAAACAAATAACAAAAGGAAAAAAGCATTCTGAAGAAAAAGTCTTGACCCATTATGAGACAAGAATCCTCCAAAGATGATGTTCAGTTCTGTTAGTACTTTGTATGCAGTTTACACTTAAATTACTTTGTGTACTCAGTGAGATTCCCTTGGAGAAAACTACGTTTTCATTTTCAAATAATTACCCATTGGAAATAACTTCCAATTTAGAGATAAGTTGATATGCAGGGTTTGACTTCTTTCAAGGGCTAATTAATAGAAAAGGAGATCTGTGAGATGCTGTCCTCTGAGCATGATACAGTTGTGTCACTCAGGAACTCACAATAGTTACATCTATCTGAACAGACCCTATATAATATTGTCCCTGCCTATTCAAAGGAACTAAGTAAGCATAGTGCTGGAGAATAGAAAATGATGTAGCCACGGGTCTCTTACCAGTTGTTACGTGTATAGCTTCATGCCCATGTTCAAAGAAGAGGCTCAGTTTAAATCCAGGGGGTCATGAAGCAAAAAAATAAAGGCATGCATGTTCTATGGGGATTTGGTCTAAAGAGGGTATGTTGGTTGGGGCAGATAGGAGATTGGGAGTGTAGAGGGCTTCAATACATGTGTTGTGCATGTATAGAATTGTCAAAGAATAATGTGCTTTCTTAAAACTTCCAAATGTAACCAATAAGAACAGTTTGGCAGACATTCTTTCAAATCTGATCAATTTGTATTTAAAATTGGGTCTCATTGTGTAGTTCAAATTGATCTAGAACTCCCAGTGTTCTGTCTACTGCTACCTCTTGTAGCAGGTTTACTCTACATTGACATAATTATAGAATATGTGTAAATCTTCTGTTTGTAAAGTTTGATTATGTAATGCAATATTCTTTCTTTTGTTTTTCATTTAACAATATATCTTGAGTACATGTGCATGGGGAATTTCTTCATGGAACATTTAAGAAATTGTAGTATACTCATTTGTTTAAATAATAACGTAATGGTGGCTTTCAGATGATTTTCATTTTCATTAACTAAAGTTCGCTACAGAAAATCAGCAAGAACACTGACTCAGGCACCTTACTCAGTGGTGATTATTTACATTATATTTTGTATAAATTACAAAACATGTTGTAGGAATGATGTCAAGGCTGTTAAGTAATGTAATACTTGTATAAATACTGCCAAGTTTTCATCTCAGAAGACTATAATAAATACATATTGCCATCAATTTTATATGAAAGAAGCCATATTATAACATTCAAAATTAAATGATACATATATTTTAAAATGGTATCCGTCTCTGACTTCTGTCAGTTGTTGAATTAGGGGAAGGATTGACGAAGTTGAAGCGGGGAGCAACCTCTATAGGAAGATCAGCAGTCTCAACTACTCCGGACCACTGAGATCTCCGAGACACTGAGCCACCAACCAGGCAGCATACACAAGTTGGTCTGATGCTCTGACACATGTATAGCAGAGGACTGCCTGGTGTGGCCTAATCTTTGAGAGACTTGAGCCCACTGGGATTATGGTGCCTGGCAGTATCTGGGGAACATCCTCTTGGAGTCAGGGAAGGAAGAGCTGGAATGGGATGAGGAACAGTGTGAGGGGACCAGGAGAGTGTACAATGGAAGGAATGTAAATAAATATAATAATTTATAAAATAGTTTCACTCATAAATTCAAATGCTCGTTTCTTTTTAACATCTACATTGCATTTCAATCATGAAGTTTAGCCTTTTGTGCTTACTGAACTGTGTAAGCATTAATCCTGAATTTACTCTTCATACTCTTTGCAAATTGTCTCCTTTCTGATTATATTGCATCAATTGTGTTTGCATATGCAGTAGGCTTACATTTATAATTTGTGCACAAAATACATTAATGAATCTTTTTAATGATCTGTTATGTGTGATCGTCTGTGTATAGAGTTGTGCACATGAACACAGGCACTTGGGGAGACCATAAGATATCAGATCCCCTGGAGCTGCTTTTACAGCTAGTTGCAAGTGGCTTGATCGATGTTGAAAACTGGACGTGTTTGTTCTAAAGAGCAGTAAGTGTTCTTAACCACTAAGCTAATACTACAATAAATTATTCCATAATAAACTCAACCTATTTATAATTTTCTCATGTATTTCAGGGTATAATTGAAAGAGACATCTTGCCACATTCTAGGTTCTGAGACTATATTCAGGCATTAAGTTTTCCATATTTCTTTCATTTACCATAGTAAGATGTTTTGGATTGAATATGTTAATATTATGCAGTAAATCCTCCAAATGTTTACTTGTAGAACCTTGGCTTAGTGTCTGTTTCTTTCTTTTGCAATAACTATATTAATTTTACAGTTTGCAGTTCTCTCTTTCTTTACACAATCCATCTGCTGTGTTTTTCTTTCATATACAATGAAGCAAAAGTCTATTAGTTTTTCTTTGAATAGTCAATGTACTAAGAAAATGTGTTGAGCTTCCCATTTTAAGAACAATACAGTACATTATTTCTTTAAAATGTTCCTAGAGTTTTGTTTTTACTTTTTCTTATTATTATTGATCTAATTAGTCTCTTTATTAATATTCTGTGTAAGCTTTTATGTGTTTAGATCATGTAGTGAATATGGAAGGCTTCCAAACATATATGTGTTGGTATCAAATTTATGTTTTTGGTTTTTCATGGCATGAAATTTTATCTGCTCGGTCAACTCACTGGAACACACTATAAAACATTTAGGTGAAATATAGCTCCAGGCTGCTTTTATATATACAATGTTTTCATCATTTTTCTTTTAATAAATATTTTTGATTATTCTAATATATTTTGTTTTCCATATCCAGTTGGTAAATCTAGTATGCTTATTTTAATATTTAGTTAATAATTTAATCATAATTATTATGCATTTGATACCTAGCTAATATGATATTATCTTAGATACAATTGAATAAATGTAACTAGTTACCTTCAGCATGAAGCTTGGTACATAATTTTGTTCATTATTACTATGCATTTGCATAAAACAGAGAATATTTCATTGTCCCTATCCTGATGCCAATTTTATTCAGTATGAGAGCTACCAACTACATGTGACGTATAATGATTTAAAAGAAGTTAGGGTTATATTGTTAAATGATATTTCCACAACATCAAGTAAGTAGAATTTTTTTTGCTTTAATAAATTAAACGCGCTATAGCAGGAAAAAGTTTAATTTCTTTTTGTTACATTAAGACCAAATTTAAATTTTTCATTCTCCTGCCTAGCAGAAAGTCAATATTGTTATACAGGAAGAAGTGCCAAGCACAGGTCAATTTCTAGTATAACATGTAATTACAATCATCAGTCTTGTCAGTTTCAAGTGATTGTTCACATCATGCCTGTAAAACACAATGATCAACATGGCAGGATAACCATAAGGGCAGTGCAGTGGCATAAATAACTTGGTGATAGCCAACAGCTCTCTAATTATGCTTAAGTCCTGTTCAATGAACATGGATGGTACTAGTAATTAAGCCACATATATAAGGCTATTGAAGCTGTGGTTATGGGAGAGAATGTACATCCCCTTATTTACTTAAGCCAGTATCTTACCTAACAACAATCATAGCCATGTGTCCTTATATACAGAATTAATTACAGTCTCTGCCATAAAGATCACAGTAAATATCTCAGCGATTCAAAATGCAGGATAGAAACTTCAAGTTCACTCTCAATGGCTCTATCTACAAAATGTCACTAGATTCAAGGATGAGGAACATTATAGAGGAGGGTGAGAGAAAATTGTAAAAGAGTAAAGTTTACTATGAGATGGTTTCTCAAAGTAATACCAGAAATTACACTCATAACGTCTTACTAACATGACTGCCTAAACAACAGCTGAGGAAGAGAGGGGATGGGGAAGAATTAAAGTTTAGTTTTCCTTCTGTTTCATTTCTTCTTCTTCTTCTTCTTCTTCTTCTTCTTCTTCTTCTTCTTCTTCTTCTTCTTCTTCTTCTTCTTCTTCTTCTTCTTCTTCTTCTTCTTCTTCCTACCTACCTCCCTCCCTCTCTCTCTCTCTCTCTCTCTCTCTCTCTCTCTCTCTCTCTCTCTCTTTTGTTGTTGGGTACTTCCTATTTACATTTCGAATGTTATTCCTTTCCATTTTCTAGTCCATAAGCCCCTTAACCCTTCCTCCCACCCTTCTATAATGCAGTTCACATATTCACCCACGGCCTCCCCACTTCCCCACATTCCCCTAAACTGGGGGGTCCAACCTTGGCAGAAGCAAGAGTTTCTCATTCCATTGTTTCCAAGAAGGCCATCCTTTGCTACATCCATTTGGAAACATGGGTCAGTCCATGTATAGTCTTTCTGTTGTGGTTTGGTCCCTGGAAGATCTGGTTGGTTGATATTGTTATTATTATGGGGTTGCAAATCCCTTCAGTTCTTTCAATCCTTTCTCTCATTCCTCCAATAGGGGTCTGGTTCTTAATTCAATGGTTTGCTGATGGCATTTCCTTCAGTATTTGACATATTCTGGCTTTGTGTATCAGCAGGGATCAAAATCCAGTTATTCTCAGCCTGCTCTTCTTAGCTTCATCCATCTAATCTAGTTTTGGTGTATGTATATGTATGTGCTACATGTGAGACAGGCTCTGAATGGCCTGTCCTTGTGTCTCTGCAATAAACTTTGCCTCCTTATCCCCTCCTATGTGTATTTTTGTTCCCCTTTAAAAGAAAGAGTGAAGCATCTGCATTTTGGTCATCCTTCTTGTGTTTCATGTGATCTGTGCATTGCATGATAGATAATCTGATCTTTTTGGCTAATATCCACTTAACAATGAGTGCATATCAAGTGTGTTTTTCTGTGATTGAGTAACCTCACTCCGAATGATGTTTTCTAGTTCATTCCATTTACCTATGAATTTCCTAAAGTCATTGTTTTTGATAGCTGAGTAATATTCCATTGTGTAGATGTACCATAATTTCTGTATCCATTCCTCTGTTTACGGGCATCTGGGTTATTTGCAGCTTCTGGCTATTATAAATAAGGCTGCCATGAACATAGTAGAGCATGTGTCTTTGTTATATGTTGGGGCATCTTTTGGGTATATGCCCAAGAGAGGTATATCTGGATCCCCAGGTAGTTCAATGTCCAATTTTCTTAGGAACCTCCAGACTTATTTCCAGAATGGTTGTACCAGTCTACAATGCCACCAATAATGGAGGAGTGTTCCTCTTTCTCTGCATCCTTCCCAGAACCTTTTATCACCTGGGTTTTCATCTTAGCCATTCTGTCTGGTGTGAGGTGAAATCTCAGGTTTGTTTTGATTTGCATTTCCATGATGACTAAGGATGTTGATCATTTACTTAGGTGATTTCCACCATTCAATTAATTTCAGCTAAGATTGTTTTGTTTCTTGCTGTACCCCATTTTTAATAGGGTATTTTGGCACTCTAGAGTCGAACTTCTTAAGTTCTTTGTATATTTTGAAGTGTTCCCACTATCAGATGTAGGATTGGTAAAGATCTTTTCCCAATCTTTTGGTTGCAGATTTGTCCTAATGACAGTTTCTTTTGCCTTACAAAAGCTTTGCAGTTTTATAAGATCCCGTTTGTCGATTCTTGACCTTAGAACACAAGGCCTTGGTGTTTTGTTCAGGAAATTTACTCCAGTCCTCATGTGTTCAAGACTCTTCCCCACTTTTTCTCCTATTAGTGTGAATGTATCTGGTTTGATGTGGAGGTCCTTGATCCACTTGGACTAAAGCTTTGTACATGGTGAAAAGCATGGATCCATCTCCATTCTTCTACATGCTGATGTCCAGTTGAACCAGCACCATTTGCTGAAAATGCAATGTTTCTTCCTTTGGATGGTTTTATCTCCTTTGCCAAAGATCAAGTGACCATAGGTGTGTGGGTTCATTTCTGGGTCTTCAATTATGTTCCACTGATATATCTGTGTGTCTCTGTATGAATAGCATATAGTTTTTATGACTATTGCTCTGTAATACTGCTTGAGTTCAGTGATAGTGATTCCCCCTGAAGTTCTTGTATTTTTGAGGATACTTTTAGCTCTCCTGGGTTTTTTATTGTTCCAAATGAATTTGCAAATTGCTCTTACTATCTATATTAATGAATTGAGTAGGAATTTTGATGGGAATTGCATTGTATCTGTAGATTCTTTTGGCAAAATTTCCATCTTTACTATATTAATCCTTCCAATCAATGAGCATGGAAGATCTTTCCATCTTCTGAGGTCTTCCACAATTTCATTCTTCTGAGACTTGAACATCTTGACATAAAGTTCTTTCACTTGCTTGGTTAAACTCACACCAAGTTATTTTATATTATTTGGGACTATTGTGAAGTGTGTGATTTCATTATTTTCTTTCTCAGCCTGCTTATCCGTTGAGTAGAGGAAGGCTACTGGTATGTTTGAGTTAATTTCATATGCTGACTCCTTGCTGAAGTTGTTTATCAGGTTAAGAAGTTCTCTAGTGGAACTATTTGGGTCACATAAGTACACTATCATATCATCTGCAAATAGTGATATTTTGATTTCTTCCATTACAATTTTTACCCATTTGACCTCCTTTTGCTCTCTGCTTGCTCTGGATATGACATTGAGTCCCATATTGAATACTTAGGGAGAGAGTAGACAGCCTTGTCTCGTCCCTGATTTTAGTGGGATTGCTTCAAGATTCTCTCCATTTAATTTGATGGTAGCTACAGGTTTGCTGTATATTTCTTTCACTAAGTTTAGATATGGGCCTTGAATTCCTGATCTTTCCAGGACTTTTATCCTGAAGGTTTGTTTAATTTTATCAAATGCTTTCACAACAACTAATGAAATGGTCATGTGGTTTTGTTCTTTCAGTTTGTTTATATAATGGATCACGTTGATGGTTTTCTGTATATTAAAGCATTCTTGCATCTGTGGGATGAAGCCTATTTGATGGATGATTTTTTTGATGTGTTCTTAGATTTGGTTTCCAAGAATTTTATTGAGTATTTTTGCGTCAATATTCGTAAGGGAAATTGTTCTGAAATTATCTTTCTTTGTTGGGTCTTAGTGTGGTTCAGGTATAAGAGTAATTGTGGCTTCATAGAAGGAATTCGGTATCACTCCATCTGTTTCAATTTGGTGGAATAGTTTGGATAGTATTGGTATGAGGTCTTCTATGAAAGTCTGATAGAATTCTGCACTAAACCCATCTGGACCTGGGCTCCTTTTGGTTGGGAGACCTTTAATGACTGCTTCTATTTCAGTTATGGGGTTGTATTTATTTGTTACTGATTTGACTTTGCTACCTGGTATCTGTCTGCAAAATTGGCCATTTCCTCCAGATTCTGCCGTTTTGTTGAAAATAGGCTTTTATAGTAGAATCTGATGATTTTTTTTAAATTTCTTCAGATTCTGTAGTTATGTCTCCCTTTTCATTTCTGATTTTGTTAATTTGGATACAGTCCCTCTGACTTCTAGATATTCTGGCTAAGGGTCTATCTCTCTTATTGTTTTTTTCTCAAAGTAACAGCTCCTGGTTTTGTTGATTCTTTGTATAGACCTTTTTGTTTCTACTTGGTTGATTTCAGCCCTGAGTTTGATTATTTCCTGCCTTCTATCCCTCTTTAGATTACTTATTTCTTTTATTTCTAGAGTTTTTTACATGTGATCTCTAGCACCTTACATATGCTCTCTGTTGTTTCTTTTCTCAAGCACTCAGAGCTAAAAGTTTTCCTCTTAGCTTCTCTTTCATTGTGTCACATATGTTTGGGTATGTTTTATCTTCATTTTCATTAAGTTCTAAGAGGTCTTTAATTTATGTCTTTATTTCTTTCTTGACCAAGTTGTCATGGAGTAGAGCATTTTTCAACATCCATTCATAGGTGGTCTTTCTGTCATTATTGTTATTGTTGAAGACCAGTCTTAGTGTGTGGTGATTTGACAGGATGCATGGGATTATTTCTATCTTCCTGTATCTGTTAAGGCCTGTCGAGTGACTGATTATATGGTCAATTTTAAAGAAGGTTCATGAAGGTTCTGAGAAGAAGTTATATCCTTTTGTTTTCGGATGGAATGTTCTATAAATATCTGTTAAATCCATTTAGTTCAAAACTTCTATTACTTTCACTACATCTCTGTTTAATTTCTGTTTCTATGATCTCTCCAGTGATGAGAATGGGGTGTTGAAATCTCCTACTATTATCATGTCAGGAACAATGTGCACTTTGAGCTTTAGTAAGGTTTCTTTTATGAATGTAGGTGTCCATGCATTTGGAGCATAAATACCTATGATTGAGAGTTCAGCTATGCGGATTATTCCTTTGATGAATATGAAGTGTTCTCCCTTAACTTTTTTAATGACTTTTGGTTGAAAGTCAATATTATTTGGTATAAGTATGGCAAATTCAAATTGTTACTTCATGCAATTTTCTTGGAAAGTTGTTTTCCAGTCATGTACTCTGAGAGAGTACCCATCTTTGTCTTTGAGGTATGTTTCCTGCATGCAGTAAAATACTGGATCATCTTTATGTATCCATTGTGTTAGTTTGTGTCTTTTCATTGGATAATTGAGTCCATAAATGTTGAGAGATATTAAGGAATAATATTGGTCACTTCCTGTAATTTCTGCTGATAGAGATAGAATTATGTTTGTCTTTCTTTTGGTTTCATTGCTGGGAAATTATATTCTTGCTTTCAGTATGGTGTATTTTCTCCCCTTATGTTGGCGTTTTCCATCTATTATCTTTTGTAGGCATAGATTTGCTGAAAGATATTGCACAAATTGTTTTGTCATTGAATATCTTGGTTGATCCGTTAATTGAAAGTTTTACTGGATACAATACCCTGGGCTGCCATTTGTGTTCTCTTAGAGTCTGTTTGAAAACTGTCCAGGATCTTGTGACTTTCATAGTCTTTGATGAGAAATCTGGTGTAATTCTTATAGGTCTGCCTATGTATGTCACTTGACCTTTTTCCCTTACTGCTTTTAATATTCTTTATTTTTGTGCATTTGGTGTTTTAACTGTCATGTGATGGGAGGAATGTCTGTTCTGGTCCCATCAATTTGGAGTTCTCTAGGCTTCTTGTTTGTTTATGGACATCTCATTCTTTAGGTTAGGGGAGTTTTCTTTTATAATTTTGTTGAAGATATTTACTGGCCGGTTATGTTGGGAGAGTCAACGCTTTCTTCTATACCTATTATCTTTAGGTTTGATCTTTTCGTTGTGTCTTGAATTTCCTCTATGTTTTGTGTCAGGAGCATTTAGTTTTACATTATCTTCATCAGTTCTATCTTTTCTATGGTATCTTCTGCCCCTGAGATTCTCTGTTCTGTTTCTTGTATGCTTTTGGTGTATTGCTTTTCAGGTGTCTTTAAATATCCAGTATTTTCTTTGGTGGAATAACTGGGCTCTGTGGATGCCAAGTAGTATTAGTTTCTGTTGCTTAGCTTTCTACACTTGCCTCTAGTCATTGGGTTGTCTCTGCTGTTTGCTTGTCTTGCTGCTTCTGAGAGTGACTTTTCCTTGCATTGGCCTCTGTATAAGAACTTTTGTAGAACTGTTTTCCTGTCTTCTTTCAGCCTTTCCTGAGAACAGGTGTTCTGATTTCATGTGTGTAGGCTCTCCTGGAGACTGTTTTCCACCCCTAGGTGCAGGCAGGAATTTAGGATCCAGCTATACTTCTCTTGGGCATATACCCAAAAGATGCCCCAACATATAACAAAGACACATGCTCCACTATGTTCATAGCAGCCTTCTTTATACTAGCCAGAAGCTGGAAAGAACCCAGATTCCTTCAACAGAGGAATGGATACAGAAAATATGCTACATCTACACAATGGAATATTACTCATCTATCAAAATCAATGCCTTTATGAAATTCATAGGCAAATGAATGGAACTGGTAAATATCATCCTGAGTGAGGTAACCCAATCACAGTAAAACACACATGGCATGCACTCATTGATAAGTGGCCATTAACCCAAATACTTGAATTACCCTAGATGCACAGAACACATGAATCTCAGGAAGGATGACCAAAATGTGAATCCTTCACTCCTTCTTTAAAAGGGGAACAAGAATACCCTTGTCAGGGAATAGGGAGGCAAAGTTTACAGAAGCTAAAGGAACAGCCATTCAGAGCCTGTCCCACATGTGGCCCATACATATACAGCCACTGAACTAGATAAGATGGATGAAGGAAAGAAGTGCAGGCCGACAGGAACCGGATGTAGATCTCTCCTGAGAGACACAGCCAGAATACAGCAAATACGTAGGCAAATGTCAGCGGCAAACCACTGAGCTAAGAGTGCAAACCCCGCTGAAAGAGTCAGAGCAAGGCCTGAAAGAACTAAATGGGATTTAGACCCCATATGAACAAAAATGCCAAGCAACCAGAGCTTCCAGAGACTAAGTCACTACCCAAAGACTATACATGAACTAACCCTGGGCACCAAAATCACAGGTATCATTGAATGCATATTAGGGCCACCAGTGGAAGGGGAAGTCTTTGGTCCTCCCAAGACTGAACCCCCAGTGAGTGGCATTGTTGGGAGAAGGGCAGTAATGTGGGGGTGGATCGGGAGAGGAACACCGTATAGATGGGGAGTTGGAGGGGTTAGGAAAATGTTAACCTGGGAACCTGTAAAGGGAATAACATTTGAAATGTAAATAAGAAATACCCAAGTTAATAAAGATTGAAGAAAAAAACACTCCTTCTAGAAGAAGAGAATGTATGATTTTCCGGTCAGGATCTGTGCGAAGAATTTTGGACACCTGGTCAAATGTGGAAAAAACCCTATAGAACATTAGAAACATTTGGTTATGTCCGGAAAGTTTTGGGTTGGTAGGAACACGTTGGATAAAAATGGGAGATCAAAGTTCTTCATGTCTATATAGGGAAAGATGTTGGGAAACTGGAATGTGTGGGGAAATTACCTGTCCCAGTTTGTCAGAAGAAGAGTCAGCAAAAGTTGGCCCAGGCACAGTGTGATCTTCTTTGAATCTTTCACTGTTCTCTCCAGTACTGTGTTTTGTAGATGTTGCAGGCACTCTGGCTACCAACTCGTCAGAGTTCATATAATCTTCAAACCCAGTAGACATAACCCGCTTTTTTTCCACCTTCCCAATAATGGGCACTAAAGATGAGGCCACTCTTTTTCTGGTAGCAGGATGTAAAGCAGATGTTCTGGTATCCCTGGTCAGTGGGTTACTCAGTGATCTGCTATACTAGGTCTGTGGATTACTCATGACCTCAGGAACCCTCAGAGGGAGTGGAACTGTCCATTTCTTGTTCTCTGTCAGTTCCCTTCTGGGGTCTAGGTCCCTCTTATTGACTGAAGCCCTTATATGATCTTTGATTTTATGTCGATTTTCTGTAACACGAGCCTCAGGTTTTTTGTATCTCTGGTCTTCATAGGGTTCTGTGCATCTGAACTTGTGCCGAGTCTAAGTTTTCCTGGAGGTGCAAAGTCCCTCGGGTCTCTGCTGTTCAAGTGCTTCCCCTGTTGGGGTAGGATGTTGTTATCTGGTTGGAGGACACTGAAGGGGGTCCCAGGCCATGGAGCCTGGGAAATCGGCGGTGCATGGTCAGAGGGTAAAGTCCGGGATGAGGCTTGCTGGCCTCTCTCCACCCGTTTGGCCATTTAGTCGCTAAGGAAATGGAACAAGAAATGGCAAATGGGCTACTACCCCGTGAAGGGGCAGTGAACGTATTTGCCAATGGTGAGTCATGGTGAACATCAGTTAAGCTGTATCCTTTGAGAGTGGCTCTCTCTCCCGAGAACCGTGGACACATCCTGAACGGGAAGCAGGGCGAACTCGGTTGAACATTGATCTCGTGAAACAAGCAAAGCTCAAGGGCTGTCCTGGAAAGCGCACGGCCACTCAGAAGCTGCCTCACTTGTCAGTTCTGCTTGTTGTAGCGGGGCAATCATCCATGCTTTCTGAATGAGGAGGAACCCTGTCGAGTCTTTTCCTCTGAGTCCAGAGTGCTACCTGCTCTTGTGCCCATTGTCAGGGGCCAAGACAAGGGATTCTGGAAAGAGCAACATGATTGGAAAGGACAAGGGGTGCTTAGGAAACTGTGCGGTCCAACGACTACTAACAAGGGTAGATCCATCTAACTGGAGGCCATCAGTGGTGCAGTGATGTGTGTTGGAGCTTCATAACCAAATGGGAAAGGCTGGTCCAGACCTTTCCTCCTCAGAGACCGCAGGTACTGGAAAATCACGGGTGGACCGTGTAAGGGAATGAGCATGTGATAGGATTTGAATAGAGCATAGAATGTGTGGGATCGATATTAGAATTCCATGTGAGTTCCAGGTGTAACTGTGATGCTTCTGCCTTGATGTCTCACTCACTATTTTTTCTTGACCTAAAGCTCTTTATATACTTTCCACGATGATATTTTTGAAATATTGAGTATGATACACAATGGAAAGTATTTTATCTAATCACTTATATTGAAATGCTAAATGTCTTTTGACACACTATGCAGTTGCCTGACCAGAAGTCCTGGGATGCTTTCAATACAGGTAAGTTGATTGAACACAAACTGTTTGTGTTACAAGCTTTGCTTGTAAGTAATTCTTTTGGTGACCCCCAATTAGATTGAACAAATGTCTCCTGCCTTTTACAGTAATATCTACAATCACCCTTGCTTGGAGAAAGGAGTTAAGTGTTATGCCTTCTCTGAATGAAGAGAAAGACCAAAGTCTACACTCCTCAGAGAAACAAGAAATCAGGAACTGTAGGAAGAAATATGCATCTAGGGAACAATAAGTGTTCCAAGCTAACCTGTGCAGTAACATAATGTATAGAAAATACCACTCCTTTATTATTAGTATTATTAATCATTGTATTTGTTTTCATTTCAAATATTAACCCCTTTCCAATCCCCATTAATAAAACCCACCACCGCATTCTCCTCCTCTTTGTCTCTAAGAGGGTGCCTCCCCAACTCTCTACTCATTCTTGTCTCACCTCTCTAGAATCACTCTCCTATGAATCTCTCTTCTCTGGAAGATCAAGCATCTAAAGAACCAAGTGCTTCCACTTTCACTGGTATGAGATGAGGCAGTCTTCTGATACATATGTAGGGTACCAGAGCATGAATATTCTATGGTTGGTGGTTAGGGCCATGGGAGCTTTGAGGTGTCTGGTTAGTTGATATCATTGTTCTACCTCTAATTACAATCCCCTTCAGCAACTTCAGCCCTTCCCCTACATCTTCCATTGGTTTGGTTTCTGCAGATCTCTGGATGGCCTTTCCTTCAGCTTCTGCTGCATATTTGCCCCTGCATTTCCATTAGACAGGGATAACTCTGATTTAATAAGAGATGGATGAGTGGTCCCATCCCTTCACTGGGGGCCATGTCTATCTACTGCAGGTGGTGTCTTCAGGTTCAATATCACTGTTTTTGTGTATGTTGCCTAATTTCATGAATGTTAGGGCCAGGGAACCTGTCGAAATCTTAGTATCAGGGACATTCGAGAGATTACCCACTTACCAGTGACTGCATGCCATGTGCCTTTATTTGTGTTTGTGTTACTTCACTCAGGATGATGTTTTCTAGTTTCATCCATTTGCCTGTGAATTGCCTGAAGTCATTCTATTTAATATCTGAGTACCACACCATTGTGTAAATGTACCACATTACCTGTTTCTCTTTTAAGGGACATCTGGGTTCTTTCTAGCTTCTGCCTTTTATAAATAAGGTTGCTGTGAACATAGTGGATCACGTGTCCTTGTTGTAGTTTGGAACAAGTTTTGGGTATATGACATTGAATGGTACAGCTGGGTCCTCAGGTAGGAAATACTATGTTCAATTTTCTGAGGAACCTCCAGTCTGGTTCCCAGATTGGTTTTAATAATTTGCAATTTCAACAGTGACAGAGTGTTCCCTTCTCTCCATATCCTTGCCAGAATCTGTTGTCATCTGCCTTTTTTATCTTAGTCATTCTGACTGGTATGAGGTAGAATCTCAGGATTTTTTTTTTTGATTTGCTCTTCCCCAACGACTAACAATGTTGAAGATTTCTTTAGGTGCTTCTCAGCCATTCAGTATTCATCAGTTCAGAATTTTTGTTTAGAATTGTAGCCCACTATTAAATAGTGTTATTTGATTCTCTGGAGGATAACTTATTGAGTTTTTTGTATATTTTGGATACTAGCGCTCCATCGGATATAGGATTTTTAAATATCTTTCCCAATGTGTTAGTTGCTGTATGGGAGTAATGACAGTGTCCTTTGCCTTACAAAAACTTTGAATGTTTATGAAGTTCCATTTTTTCAATTTTTGATATTAGAACAAAAGCCTTTGTTGCTCTATTCACGAAATTTTTCCCAGTACCAATGTGTTCAATGATTTTCCCTGCTTCTTCATCAGTTAGTTTAATTTTTTCTGGTTTTATGGGGAGGTCCTTAATCCACTTTTATTTGAGCTTTGTACAAGGAGATAGGAATGGATTGATTTGCATTCTTCTACATTCTGCCCTTCAGTTGAAACAGTACAATTTATAAAAAATGCTATCTTTTTTTTTCACTGGATGGTTTTACATCCTTTGTCAATTTTCTGGTGGCCATAGCTATGTGGGTTCTTTTCTGCGTCATCAATTCATTTCTATTCCATTGATCTACCTGCCTGTCTCAATAACAATACAATACAGTTTTTCATCACCATTGCTCTGTAATACAAGTTGAGCTCAGGGATGGTGATTTCCCCAAAATGCTTTTATTTTTCAGGATAGTTTTCTCTATCCTGGATTTATTTTATTCCAAATAAATTTGCAAACTGCCATTTCTATGTTTGTGAAGAATTGAGTTGGAATATTGATGGAGATTGCATTGAATTTGTAAGTTGCTTTGGGCAACATGGCCATTTATACAATATTAATCCTGCCAATACACGGACATGGGAGATCTTTCTAAATTCTGAGATCTTCTTCAATTGATTTCTTCAGAGACTCTAGTTCTTGTTCTATATATCTTTCAATATTAGAGTCACACTGAGGTATTATATATACTTCTTATGTACTTGGTCACACTGATGTATTTTATATGCATTTTGTCTATTGTCAAGGGTGTCATTTCTGTAATTTCTTTCTCAGCCTGTTTCTCTTTTGAGAAAAGGAAGGCTACTGATATGTTTGAAACAATTATATACTCTGCCACTTTGCTCAAGTTGTTTATTTGGTTTAGAAATTCACTGGTGGAGTTGGTGGTGTCATTTAAATATATTACCACATCATCTGTATATAGTGACATTTTGAATATGTCCTTTGTAATATGTATGACTTTACCTACATTTGTTTTCTAATTACTCTGGCTAGGATTTTGAATACTATATTGAAAAGGGTGGGAGGGGGGTATCCTTTACTTTTCCGAATTTAGTGGGATTGCATTAAGTTTCTCTCCATTTAGTTTGATGTTATCTAAATGGTTTGCTGTATATTGCCTTTACTGTGCTTTTTTATGGTCTTTATATTTCTGATATTTCCAAGACTTTTAACATGAAGGGGTAACTTAAGAAAAACGCTTTCTGGGCATTTAATGAGATGATTGGTTACAGTGGCTCTTTCATATCCAATATATGGAGAGCCTTGTAACTGAGGTCTGAGGAATCTCTCAGGAGGGATGTGCCACACAGATATTTTTCTTCGCATTTTTTGAATATAACTGAGTGCTGCCTATTGGCAGCCATGGCCTATGGCCACTATTTTTCTCTGCTTCACTATGCGAACCAAATGAGTGGTGAGGTATGTTCCCAATTGGCAATTGATTCATGGGCAATGGGTTGCCTTGTAGGGTTGGGACAAAACTACTTGAGGCCCAAATCTAACTACCCACAAGGAGTTGATAAATTCTTGGTCATCTTCCATACCACAGTGACATCCATGCTCAACTCCATCATCTATAGCTTAAGGAACCAAGAAGTCAAGGCAGCACTGAGTAGAACTCTGGGTCTGAAGAAAGTTCTAATAATAAATAGGTAATTAAGGATCCCAAAGTGCCCTTTCAAAAAGGTGCAAAGTCTGTGAAAGAAAGAAAACAAAACCACTGTGCTCTTTTTTGCTTTCTTGAAACAAACTTTAAGAAACATAACTTGGTTTCAGAGTGTTTTCTTTATTCACCACCATGCTTAATTGCAAACAATTTTAAAGTATGCTTCTTATTAAATTATTTTAGTAGATTAATCCAGTACTTAAACGTTTTCATCTGGGCAGAGTTTAAACCACATGCTAATGTCTCAGGGGCCTTGAAAATTCTCTGTATCCATTCTTAGCTATTTGGCAATATTCCACACATTGTTTGTAAATGATTTCAGCTCATAATGTTACAATTCCATATTCCTCAGTATATGTCAATTTATTGCAGTGGACTGGAACTGATAATTAATTCTCCTGACATTGAATGTTTAGACTCTGCTTTGTGTACCATTTGTTCAGTCCATACTTCAGTTCTGGGCACCCAGGGCCTATGATTTTGGAAGAGGAGTAGTCTTTCCTCCACCTTTTGATTTCTAATAGGGCAGTGGAAAAGAATTTCAGCCAGGTGGTTCTCAACATCAATATCATAGTTTCAGATAAACACACATATGCGCGCACGCGCACACACACACACACACACACAGAGACACACACACACACACACACACACAAAGAAGCAAGTATGCACACATTATACAGGATTTGGAGTGGGTTTACAAGTGACAGAATGCAAGTATAAAAGTCACCTAGTGTCAGATAATTACATTCAGATTGCTATTTAACAAGAAAATAAATAACATCAAATTATAATATTGAGTCTTTATTAATATAATTAAATAAAATAAAATTCCATTTAAGTATGCTGAAAATATGGAAGACATTAAAAAAATTACCATGACACTAAAACTACAGTATTGTTTTAGGCATGAGTCACCCAAACAGAACGACCATAATTATATTCTTTTTGGACTCATTGTTCTGAGTGTACTTACATGCACTAAGGACAATTCAGGCCAAATGTTTTTAAAAAAATGACCAAGATGCTGAAAACAAATCCTAAAGTATTGAAGAGACACACAGTCTTTCCACAGGCTTTAAGTAATTATCCTATAACTTCTATTACTTTAAAAGGAAATACAAAAGAAAAATACATTAAAATATTTTAACTATGAAAGGAAAATAATTTAAAATAATTTTATTGCTCCATAATTGCGTGTTGTTAAGATGACAGGCTTCCTCCTAATGTTTAACTGCATTAAGCCAAGCAAGAAACACTTTTTGGTATCTGTGTCAAGAACATGTAATCACAATCTAAAAGAGAAAAACCAATGACCTAATCCAAATTCAGAGACATTCTAGCAAATTAATTATTTATTTTCAAAGGTGTGGTCACAGAAGATAAAAATAATAATGACTTATCACAGAACAGAATGACGTAAGATATGTAATAACTAAATGTCAACTGGATTTCTGGATTGGATTCAGCCATAGAAAGTGTACAGTTCTAGAAACTTTGTTGTTATGACTTGGTCAACCTACTGTGTTACATTTAACAGTTTTTATTTCAATTTTCTGATTTTTGAGAATTAGTCATTACATTGATTAAAGTATATAAAATTCAGGAATTAGGTTATGATGTAAAATCATACTGTTTCCTACCAAATAAATCTGATTTTCCTGTATAGTTTGAATTCTGCTTTATTTCTTGTATTTATATATTTTATTAAATTATTTATGTCACAAATGCTGTCGTTCTTACTGTTTATCCCCCACAGAGTTCCTTACCCCAAACACCATACCTTTCTGATTTCTTCTTTCAAAAAGTGAAAATAACAGTAGTTATAAGGCATGTTTAGTCCCTGAATAGCTGTTCATTTGGCCACAAATTTGAAAATCTACAACATTGAGAGTGCAGACATCAGGAAATAGCTTCAAAAATTATCTTCATAAATTATTTTCCAGTTATCAGTTAACAGCTATTAGCTTGACAAAACTGGAAGAATCCCGGAACATAAATGTCCTTCTTCGTATATACATAGAGAAAAATGATCAGACAAGAAGGAAAACAGATAGTAACTTCCCTGGACTCAACCGAAGAGATCCTCAATTCCTGTAATGTATTCTGCATGAGTTTACAGAATTTATATGTTAATACCTGAAAATAAACACCTACAAAATCCAACAACAAACTAATCACAATCTAAATATTTATAAAAGCTAAATAAATATGTGGAAAGTATATTTTTTCATCTATATATGAGTATACTAATGTTTATTAATTTGTATATTAATAAAATTTAAATTTTATTACTGCAAATTTTTATTGCAATTTTTTAAATAAATAGATTTTAAGTGACTCAGGTGATTTTTAACTTTTTCTTGCTTTGTATTATGGATCAATACAATGTTTATTTGACTGCGATTATCACTTTGAATATTCACATAAATCAAATTATGTCAACCAGGAACTGCTTTGTACTTTTTGTTGTACATATGTAAGTGTTTTACCTGCTTGTCTTCATGTGCAGCCCTTGCATGCCTAGTGCCCAGGAGGTTGAAGGGGGTGTGAGATTCTGTGATGCTGAAATTACAGCCACCTGTGAGCTGTCACATGTGAGCTGGCGATTTGTCCCAGGTTCTCTGGAAGAAGAGTTAATGCTATAAATCACCAAATCATTTCTTCATCTACCGCAAACGCCATTTTTTGTAAATATAGTGCCTAAGCTGACCTGTCTTCTGCATAGACCACTGTTTTTTCAAATGTTATAATTTAATATTTACACACACACTGCTTCCTACCTTCATATACATATACTCACACAGACAACACATACACACACACACACACACACACACACACACACACACAGCTACTTCTTTCCTTCAAGTAGACTTAGTTATTTTCATAGTTATTTGTTTATTTCTTCACTTTACATGCTGCACACTGCCCTCTCAAGTTCACCCTTCTCACATTCTTTCTCCCAGCCCTTTCTCCTCAAAGGAGTTTCTGACCCCACAGGGTTATCCCCTCATGATGCATATCCAGTCTCTGTGTTGCTAATCACATCCTCTGCTACTGAGTCCAGACAAAGCAGCCAAGATGGATAGCGGTGGGGAGGTAGAGTTCATATCCAGAAATAGGCATAGAGTTGGGGTAAGAGAGATGCCCAAGAATCATTGGGTGTTTCCTAAGCTGAGACTCACAGTCTCATTGATATGAACCTGAAGAGCCCTCCTCCTATAGCCAGAGAGCAACCAAAATGGAGTGATAGAGTCACCAACTTTTGATGCAAAATTTATTCTGACCACAGGAAATGCAGGGTCCGTGCATAGAGCAGATAGTGAGGAATGGTCAACCAATGGTTAGTACAGATTGAGACATCCCCCATGCATCACCACTGATCCCTAACTCTATTAGTGACACTCTGTTATGCTTGCAGACAGGAGTCTAGCCTGACTTCCCTCTCAGAGACGCCACTAAGCCACTCAATCAGACAGATGCAGAAACCCACTAGTCCAACCATGGGTGGAGCTTGGGGACTCTGATGGAAAAACAGAATGAAAAGGATTATGGCCTCTAAGGATATAGGCACTCCACAGGCTTTATCTTCATGCAGGTATTGAAAAATTAGAATTGGGCTTTCCCAAAACATGTTATCTGTAAATGGAATATGTGTTTTTTTAAAATTCATTTATTTCTTTATTCACTTAATATCCCAAAATCGGTGCTCCGTCTTCATGGGATGCCAAAACACATTGTCGGGGGCACCTGTAAAAGACAAAGCTACACATTTGCTACCTATGTCCTGGGGGCTTAGGTTCAGTCCACGTTCACTCTCTGATACGTGGTTCATCTTTTGGCAAACCCCAAGAGTTGCTGTGAATTGACTCTATTGCTCTTCTTGTGGAGTTCCTCATATCATCTGGGCCTCGATTCTTCACCGTTTTTTTTTTCCAAAAGACTTCCCAAGCTCCAATTAATGTTTGGTGGTGAATCTTTACAGTTGTTTCTCTAAGCTGTTGGGTGGAGTCAGAGAAGAGTTATGCTAGGAATCTGTCTGCAAGCACGATAGAGTATCTTTACTAGTGTTAGAGATTGGTGCTTGCCCATGGGAAAGGTCTCAATATGCGCTAACCATTGGTTGGACGTTCCTTCCATGTCTGCTCTATCTATCTTTGTCTCTGAAGGTCTTGTAGGCTGTGTTCATTTTAGATTGAAGGTTTTGTGGGTGGGTTTTGTCTTTGTCACATCACTGGGAGTCATGTCTTGCTACAGAAGTGGCCAATTAAGGATCTGTATCACCACTGCCAGAGTCACCCCAGTAGATACCCTGGAGCCTTGCCTTTCCCAGGTCTCTGGCACTTCCTAGAGATGTGCACCGCCTACTTGTGATTTCCATTCTCTTTTCCCTGCTTTCCCTATACCTAATTCCTCCAAAGCCAAATCCCTTCCCTACCTCCGCTCTATTCAGTCTCCTCCCTCCCTCCAACCTTCTCAATATCTATTCTGCTAATTGCATTTTAAAGTCAATATTTAGGAAAAAACACTGAATACTTATAAGAAGTATCCCATAAGTAATTGTGGTGGATGTTTAGGCAAGATATGAACATATTAAGTTTTATAGAGGTCAAAATTACTACATATATTGTTAGAAGAGACACTGTCTTTATTACATACAACATGAAGAAAAACCATTTATATATTCTTTTAAGTTTTACAAGGGAATCTATTAAATGAGTTACACACATCACAAAACTTTATTACTTTTAAAGCTCTCTTTATTGCAAATATTTACACAATGTAAAGTACAAAGGCTTAAACTCATGTGAGTGTACTTTGTTTCAAATTATAGTTTAGATATACAGGTTGAAGACAATAGTCATCTCAGATTCAGAGGGGATCAATACATCACGGAGTCATCTATTACCTTACCTGTCTTCTTTCATTTATTCCTGATGAAGACTTATCTCATTTGCATCCCCTACTGTGAGAGATGGATCAGAAAATGCCTGAGAGTCTACAACACAGAATCCATCTATTGGAAAGAAAAAAGAAAACATCTCCAAATAGTACACGCAGTCAAAACTTTCTTGTAGATCTTAACACTTTAAACAAAATGCAAAGAGAAAAAAACATTTCCTAGGATATTACAATATACAGGAAATGGTAGCTGTAGGAAGCATTCTCAGGGGATTTTAAACTTCTGCAAATAAGAACAAAACTGCTTCCATGAAGGTGAAGATTTATTTCTTTGGAAAGAAAGTCAGTTTGTCTCTTGATGGTTGTGCTGTCTGTCCTTCACTAGAGCAATGGCCAAGCTTTATGAATGTGAAGAGATAAACACATACCAGTTTTCACTTCTTCAAAGAATTTCAAGAAGAACCTGAAAGAGAATGTATAATGTTCCAGAGATGAAATATGGATATTTAAATTAGCCACCATAAATATGTTGTTAAATTTTTCTGCCTTCTATTAATAATTTTTACTATTTCTGCTATGAATAAAAAGATGGTTATGTAATGTCTACCAATCCCCAAAGCCTGAAACATTGTGGAAAACTGTCTTAATTCTCCCTAACTTGGTCTTTGTTCACCATACTTTTCATTGCTCATCTAATTTCTTTGTTTCCCAAGTAGATCAGAGGACTATATGAGGGTATCACACTCATAAAGAAGAACAAGGAACTTTCTGTACTTCCATGTATTTGGTCTTGGGAGCATGAAAATAAATCTTTCAGTTCTAAGAACAAAAACATGGACTTCATTGGGACCCAAGTGAAACACAATCTTTCTTCCTGGCCTCAATGAACTTTAGCACACTGGTAACAACGCAGATATCAGTATAATGGAATAATCCTGGAATAATAATAATAATAATAATAATAATAATAATAATAATAATAATAATAATGTAATAAACCCCTCCAGGGATTACGGAATAAGGAAAGTAAATGTTGAGATTTGTTCTTCAAGTGATATTGTATGCAGGAAAGCAATTTTCAATAAGACAGACTCCTCACACATGAAAATCATTCAACCTGTCATGGCTTCACAGAGAGAGTTGAGAACCAGAGTGGTTTTTTTAGGACAAGAGAAATATTCGCCAACCTTCTAAAAAGAAAAGCAATCCAGACACTCTGTGTGAGGATGGTTAGCTTATGCATGACTAACACACACACACACACACACACACACACATACACACACATTCACACACATGCACACACACATGCACACACACAGATACACAGAGACACACAAAGAGACATAGACAGACAAACAGACATATACACAGAGAGACACTGACAGATATACACAGACAAACACACAGAAACAGACACACATGCAAATACATTAAACACACAGACAAACACTTGTATACACAGAGAGAGAGACACATAAACACATACAGACACACACACACATACCCACACATATACACAAACACAGACACACAGACGATAACCAACATACAGATAAACACACAGACACAGAGACACACACACACAAACACACCCACCCCCCCCACACACACACAGAAACAAACACTAATCTCTTGTCTCTTTCCTAGAGTGTCCAGGTGCACACCAGGTGTAAAAGGATGAAGTGGCCCAGGAAACAGTCAGTCAGCACAAGATTGGTCTGCGTGCAAGTGAATTTTGGTTTCTTCCAAGGATTTCAGTGTCACAGCTCTGTTAGAAGGTATTCAGAGACACACTATGGTTGTGTGCATTATTTTACACATGGTGAACAAGTGCTAAACAAACCTTGGAGTGCAGGAAGTGTTTTCCTGTGCATTTACATCAGTTGCAGATTTAAGGTTCCAGGAATTCCTCATTTGCTATCTCTTTATAATCTCTGTCCCAGCATTGGTCCATTGTTCGGGGGTCTCCATTTTACTTCCTCAGTAATCGTCTCCACTGAATGTGCCCCATCCCCACCCCTGATGTCCTACTTGCTCGATTTCAAAGTATTGCAGGTTCGTACTCTGCATTCTCTGTCAGATTAAATCCTCAGGAACGTGGCCCTCTAGACACCATGAATTAACCACTGCTTCCATCAAGTTTCCAAATTAACCCGTATGTCCCCTATTTCTGGTCCTTTCTCTCTGCACTGCGCTATCCCTCCATCTTCCCCGCTGACCTTCAACTCCTGTCCACGGTCGCCCTCACTCACTCACGGAATCTGTTCCAGTTTTCCTTTCAGATAGGTCGATGTTTTTCCCCTCACTGGCCTTCTCCTTTCCTTTGTCCTCTGTGTATTTGTGGATTGTAGACAAAATATGATTTGTCTCATGGCTGATACCATGCATAGGTAAACGCCTGCCATGTTTGTGTCTCTAGGTCTCAGTTCCCACTTGGGCTGATTATTTTTTCTAGTTTCATCTATTTACTCTTAAGCTTCATGATATCATGCCTCAAACACCATGATGTCATTCACCGATCCTATGATGTCATGCCCCACCCCATGATGTCATGCTCCACCCCCATGATGTCATGCCTTCGTCCCTTGCTAGAATGGTTTTATATATTCACCAGGTAACATTCGGCATGCTGCCCTGTCACCACACCCCTCCAGGCTCCCACCATTTCCAGTCCCTCCTTCTAACCTCTCCCCTTCTACTCTTTTTTAGTTGAGGACCCCTCTGGGTGCACCCCCTCCCATAACACATCAAGTCTCTGTAGGAATAGGTTCATTGTCTCCCACCAGGTCCTTACACAGCCCAGGAAGGAGAACAGGATCCACAGACAGGCAACGTGTTTAGTGAACCCACGTGAATACCATTGTGCTCCTCTACCTCCCTCAGTTCTTCCCTCAGCTTTTCAGTGAGACACACTGAGCTCTGTCTGATATCAAGCCCTGTGCCTGTGCATCTGTACCAGTCGGCTGCTCGGTGGAGGCTGGCAGAAGACAATAATGTTACTCTCCCGTCTTCAAACATAAGAAAGGACCATTAATAATGTCAGTTTTGTCGTTTGCACATAGGATAAGTCTCACATCCAGCCACTTATCCTTTGGCCATTCCCTCATTTCCTGTTCCATCTCTGTCCCTGTGTCTCTTATAGAGAGGGCAATTTCTGGGTCAAAATTTTGGGGATGAGTTTGTGACCTTATCCTTACATCTTGGGTCCTCCGTGGCTCCGGAAAGTGACCATTTCAGTATCTGTGTCCCCACTGCTACGAGTCTCAGCTAAAGTCACCCTCATGGAAGACAGGGTAGCCTCACCCTTCCCAGATTGCTGGCAAATCATAGAGATAGCACCCACCCTAGAGAGTCACTGATTTCAGTTTACTCTCTGGCCCTCTGGCCCTCTTGATCGTCTCTCCCAAGAAATGATTCTCAAGCCCCATTTCCCTTCCCATCCCCTTAGGCACCCAATCCGTTCCTTCCACCTGCCTCCTATCATTATTCCTCCTTCTGGGTGAAATTCAAGCATTTTTCTTGGCCCTTTTTAGTTTTTTATCCTCTTTTGTTCCGTAAATCTTAGTGTGTGAATTCTGAACTTTATGGCTAATACCCTCTTTTAAGTTAATATGTACATGTCACTTTGGGTCTCAGTAACCTCATTCAGGACAATACTTTCTCATTCCATCTACTTGACCGCAGCTTCTCAGTGTCCTTATTTTTCATATGTGTGTAGTATTCCATTGTGTAAATGAACCACATTATCTGTAGCCATTGTTTGGTTGAGGGGCTTCTGGCTTATTTCTATTTTCTGTTCATTATGGATAAATCCACTAGGAACATGATGGGGTACATGTCCCTGTGGTATAGCAGAGGTCTTTTCAGATATGAGACAAGGTATAGTATAGCTGGGTCTTTAGGAAGAATATTCCCCATTTGTCAGAATCCACTGGAAAGATATGCAAAGCATTATACGGAATTGCTCTTCCCCCAGCAAATGCTTTTTGTATCCTGATATTTATCTGCTTCCTCAAAGAAGGTTTCCCCCCTCGACTAGCCCTCTATCATGGACTCAGGTGACTGCATATGATCCTTCTTCCCATTTTAACTGTTCAGTAAATGCTAGAGCCTATTACTGAGAGCCAGAGGAGAAAGTTGGTACTGGAGATTTGATGGTGGGGTTAGGTAGAGAGGCAGAAGAGGGTAAGAGGGGAAGGGAGAGGACTAAAGAAAAACAGGGGGAATAATGACGGAAACAATCTATATGGCCTGGAGAAAGCACATGTAGAAAGGGGTTTTATGGTTGGGGAATAAGTTATGATAGCTTTAGATCTGCCCAATACATGTTTATAGATTATAATTATAATAACAGATTGTGTGTTTTCTTTACGGGCTCATTGGGTTCGGAAATCCCAACAAGCTTTCCTCAACAGTATTTCTGGATCAAATTTTCTGGTAATAGAGATCTCCCCTTGTAGGGGCTCTAACCATCACTCCATCCAGTAGACACAGCTGTTTCTTCCTCAGTCATATTTCTTGTACTTTCTATGGACATGTGTCTTCAGTGATCCAGGCCTATTGTTCCTTTTTCTCGAGGTCTTCAAAGATCTCACCCAGAGGAGTTTCAGGTTTCTCAACTTGTTCCATCTAGTTGACCGCAGCTTCACAATGTCCTTATTTGTCATAGCTGCATAGTATTATACTTCAAATATTTCCTGATAACAGTGAACAGTCGTGAGCAGGCTCAAATTTCCCAAGAAAACATTAAACATTCAGTCTCTAAATCTGTATCTCCTCATCCCATGATGCTTGGGCTGACTGAATGGCATGGCATAAACAGTTTTTTCTTAAGGACATCAAAGCCTTATCCTTCTCCAGTAATGGCTGCCATCCCTCTGTCAGATATGTTTACCCTGGTTATTTTGGGAGACTTATGTGATTTAGAAATTGTGACACCTTCTGCATACTAGAAAGCCAGAGATGTTTCAGGTTGACCTTGCTTCCACAGCCAATGATGTCACATGTGCCCATTGGGTAACCATGTCATAACCAAACAGCAAGATGTCGTCTTTGACCCCACAAATGACTGCAAGATTGCCTCTTGTCCTGCATGCACCTTGGCAACCATGTCACACCTGACTGCGGAATAGCAACTTTATATCTTCACCCAAAAGTAAGATGGCCTCTTTGATTCTCTTAATCCTACCCGTCTGTGAGCATGGGAGGTCTTTCTGTCTTCTGCTACCTTCCTCAGTTTCTCTCTTCAGAGACTTGGAGTTCAACCAGACATGTTTTTGATGTGCTAGGTTAGAGTAATTTTATATTTCATATTTTATAATATGATTATATATAAATATCATATAATATATATATACACTCATTGGGAAAGGCATTTCTTCCATAATTTCTTCTCAGCCTTTCTGAGAGGCTGTCATATTTGCATGACAGATTATTTTCATTTATTTTTTCATCTGTCCACTTGGCTGAAGGTGTTTTTCATATGTAGGTCATTTCTGGTAAAACTTTGGGATCACATGTGTTCACTATTAGATGATGTGTGAATGGTGATACACTGAGTTCTCCTTTTCCGATATCATCCCCTCGACTTCCTTTGTTGTCTTATTGCTCTACCTGGGAATTTAAGGACTTTACTGAAAAGATGCTGCGAGATGAGCAGTCTCTTCTCATTCCCCAATTTAGTCGAATTGCCTTTTGCTTCCCCCCCCCCCTTATTTTGATATTAACTGTTGGCCTGCTTTACTGCATTTTATGTAATATTTTTTGCATTTATTTTAGTATTTTATTGCATTAGGTATGTGCCTGACATCCCTGGTCTCCCCGAGACCATAAATAGGGAAGAACGATGGATTCTGTCAAAGGCTCTTTCAGCCTTTTTTTCAGAGATAGTCTTTCATTTTTTTCTTTGTTTCTTCAATTCTGCTCCTTCACACCATTGTGTAATAGTGAATATTAATAATTCTATTAAATATATTAATAATTAATATATTAATTTCGATATATTAATGTAATATATCAGTTACATTTTTATATAACTATTTATTAGTTTAATATAATAACATAATATATTAATACTAATTATATTTACCATATTAATATAATAATTTATAGTATAGTACAATATGTTAATATTAATATAATATATTAATATGAATTATATATTATAAAGTTAGGGTATAACAATTTAATATGTTACTTTATTAAAATATATATGTAATGTATAAGTATATATATATTCATATATATATATATATATATATATATATATATATATATATATATATATATATATATATATATATATACATATACATATATTGCATGATATGCAACTACCAAAAAGTAAAATCCAAGGGGAGCTCCCACGTTAATGTGAAGTGCTGAGGGCAGAAATTTTTTTTCACTTCAGTTTGTTCATATGGTGGATCACTTTGATGGGTTTTCATAGATTGATCCACTCCTGCATTCTCAAGAGCAAGCCTACTAGATGGTGCTGAATGGCGGATTGAAATGTCCTTGGATTTTGTTTTTGAGCATTTTACCTATACTTTTTTCCACCAATGTTCGTAAGAGAAATTCGTCTGAAATTCTTTGTTGAGTCGTTTTGTGATTTAGGTGTCACAGCGACAGTGGTGTCATGGAATCAGTTTGGTGATTTTCCTTCTGTTTCTGTGTTTTGGAGTAGGTTGAGAATTCTTTGAAAATCTGGTAGAAGTTGGCGCTCAATCAATCTGGCCCTGGGAATTTTTCAGTGGGGAAACTCTTTTTTTTTTTTTTTTTTTGGTACCTTTTTCGGAGCTGGGGACCGAACCCAGGGCCTTGTGCTTCCTAGGTAAGCACTCTACCACTGAGCAAAATACCCAGCCCTTTAGTGGGGAAAACTTTAGTTACTGTTTGTGTCTCTTTAAGGGTTATAGAGCTATTTACATAGTTGATCTTACCTCAGTTTACCTGTGGTCAGTGTTATCCATCTACACAATCATGCATTTAATTCAGAGATTCTAGTTTTGTAGACTTCAGGTTTTTGAGACCTAATGATTCTGTGACTTTCATCAGTGTCCATCGATGCAGCTCCCTGTTCATTTCTGATTTTGTTATTTGGATGCTGTCTTACCTCCTATTACATTATCTGTTTAATGCTTTGTCTGCTTGATTTTACCAAGGAACCAGCACTTCTTTTTGTTAATATTTGTATTCACTTTGTTTCTGATGGATCACTATCACCATGAATCTGATCATTTCTTTCTGTCCCCTTCTTTAATATGTATTCGCTTTTTTTTTATTTTAGAGATTTAGGGTGTGCTGGGAAGTTGCTAGTGTGGAGTCTGTCCTGTATCTTTATGAAAGCTCCCTGTGCTGCATATGCATGTTCCTCTTAACACTGCTTTCATTAAGTCCCTTAAGTTACTCTTAACACTGCTTCCCTTACATTCCTTAAGTTTGGAGAAGCTGTGCCTTCATTTTCATTAAATTCTAGGAACCCTTTTTGTTTTTCATGTCTTCTCTGAACTGGTGCTTCTTCAGGTGGGAGCTATTGAATTTCAATGAGTTTATACACTTTTTCTTATTGTTGAAGACCAGTTTTAATCCGTGGTGATCTGAGAAAATCCAATGGTGAGCAGTCTTTCTGAATCTGTTGTGGCTTGTTTAGAGTGGGAAAACTTGGTCAGTTTAGGATAAGGTTCCATGAGGTACTAAAAAGAGAATGTGTACTTTTGTGTTTGAGTAAACTATTCTGTAGATACACATTGAATTTGTAAAGTACAGGTGAGGGGCAGGAACAGGAGAGGAGAATTGTCATTAGAGGAGAAGGAAGAATGGGTGGGAGAGATGTTTGATGGGAGGGGAGGAGACTAGAGGAAAAAAGAGCAAGGAAGAGGAGAGGGTGAGAAGCCATGGCAGGTGAGGTCAAGATTTTCCTCTGTGTATTTACAGGTTGTTATTAATGTTCCTATGGGATGGATTGTAAAGCGCTTTGTATATTTAAGTGGGCAATTATATCTTATCAATTGGGTCAAAATTTTGTGTTGTGTGTTCTTCTATGTGAGGGTTTGAGTATAGGAAAGTGTGTGGCGGCAAGGGACACTGGGCTGACAGGAATATGGATGTGTTTTCACCAAGATATCTACCAGATATATTGGGACACTATGGTGCTAGTGATATCAGGGTCAAAGACAAGTTTTCTTTTTTCTTTTTACAACAATTGATGGTGAACCAAGGTGATGGGCAAGAATCCACTAGTAATCATAAAAGTTGAGAGAACCTTTTTATTTTCTGAGTAAGAGGTCACCAGTGGCATATTAAGTCATGTGATATCTTAAGGGTGGGAAATCAAACAAAGAAATAGGGAAGCATCCTGGGCTGAGAGGATGTTGGTCCCCTGCTGTGTGATAAATAAGGGCAGCTCAGAGAGTTTAGAGATTAAAGCTGCTTTTTAAAGAAAGTTGTTAAGAAAGTCTTTCAGGATATTCATATTCTTTTTAACGTGGGCTCCATGGGAATTTTGGTTGGAAATCCTAGTTACAAAAGATACTTTTATTTTTCAGGTATTAGTAAAAAGTGATTAAGTGTGTTTTTAGAAAGAAGAGAGTAGAGAGATTACACGAATCAGTTGGGATTTTTCATCTACTGTTTGGAACTTAGAGAGAAATTAGTCACTACCAAATAGAGAGTTGTGATGAAATGTCTGTAACACCAGGGACAGTGTATGCAGACATATAGAAGTTTTTAAGAGTAAAGAAAAATCTGTGGCTTCGGGTAGAGAGCCTAACAGATTGATATATTTTGGGCAAAATCCTGGTTTGATGAGTTGCTCATTGATATTAGAATTGTATAGATGGTATTTGATTAGTTTTATGAATTACCCAACTATATGGCTCATTGATGACGGCTAGCGATGGTTTGTAGTTACTTTTGATATTTACCAAAATATCAAATTCAAATTCTCTTAACATGGGTTCCATGGGAATTTTGGGTTAATTTCCTGATATCACCGAGTACAGAGTTATATCAGGCTCATTGTTTACATAAATTCCTTTTTTAAAAATTGTTTAATCTTCATGATGGGTGTGACTTGAGTTTTATGCTAATATTATTACTGTGGTAGAGAGTGCAGGATAGAAGCTATTCAGGTTTCAGACAAGGGAACTGAGTATTTTGGGAGAAAGATTGTGTCCTTGTGTTCTTAAAAATTGTGATTAGGCTCTGGAATCCTCACAGAGTCATAATGATCAGATTTGATAGCGGTAGACCACCTGAAAAAAATATATTCAGGGGAATCGAACAAAAAGATATCTCAATTCTAAACTTTTGTCTCAAGAGTTGTATTTTGCAGAGTGTACCTACTTGGAATCCTGGTCTCAATGACTTTCAGCTGGGTCCAGTCAGGATATTTCAGCTATTGTATTTGCTTCATTCTTCATACCCCCTACCCCTAAGGATATCTCAACGCCCATGTACACTTTGAAGAAGTTATGGAGGAGTCCTCGTCTCAATTCCTTGGAATTTGTGGGGCAGGGCTGGAAGTGGTTATTCTAAAGTTGTTTTTATAATTGGTTGAAATTTAGCAGGAAGGAATAAGCTAGATTGCGTAATAGAGACATAATCGCATTTGGTAACTGAGCTTAATCTTATCTTTGTTTCGGTATAGAATTTATTTGACAAAAGAAATTTAAAAGTAAAAGAGCCAGTCCTAATATCATTACAAACTTCTGAGTTGATTACATCTGTGACTTAAGATTCAAATAGCAAAGTCATGACTATAAAGACAACAGTCCAGATTGTCTTAGATAGACAGATGGTTTTCAAAAACGTTAGAAATCCACAAATTAGAGATTTAAAGTTATTATTTATCTTTAGTTGCTCCTAACTCTTCCCTTTGGTAGATTTAATGAAGAATTTGAACATCTATACCTCCAGGTGAGGCATAATTTGTGGGTAGGCAGTCACTGGAAAAAATGCCTGTTTCATCTGCTGATTTTATCCAGAAAAGGACAAATTATGCAGAGGATTTGACTGATAAACCCTCCCAATGCAAGGTAATCAGCCCTTCCAAGTCTGCATTTCAAGAGGCTGTCAGTTGATCTTGGTTCATGTAAGAAAATCTGTTTAGCAGGTATGCTATGGCAGGTGTCAGTGACATCATCATTAGGCCCTCCTTGAAAAATCTATTGTAACCTGAAGAGCCATAGCTTCTTCTGTGATGAAAAAAGTGTTGTCGTGTCTGCAAATGCCTCTCAGATATTCCTTCAGGACCTCTAGGGTTTACTAATTGGCCTGTAATTCAGAGTAAACAGTCATTTGAGAGGGAGAACAGAGTATGATAAGATCAGAGAAGGGGAGAAAGAAGTTGGTCTTCTGCCTTGGTATAAAAAAAAGGAAGAAATACATGGTCCTTGAGAAAGCTCAGTGAGTCCTTGGTACAGATTGAGTGGGATCCCTGAAGAGATAGCCTTGATCTGAGCCTTCCACATTTGGGAATCAAGAGCTGCGAGCCTCTCAAAAACATCTGGACTTCTCAGTTCTTATGGCCCCTGGAAGTCAGAGATTTTATATAATTCATTTTTTATTCCAAAAGCCAAGTGTTTGGAAGGTCCCAGATGTTTTCCTGAGAGCTCATGGCATTTATTCTTTTTGTCAATTATAAAAAGGTCCTAAGTAAGAAAGGAAAAGCAGGTATTGTGTCCTCTGCTCAGAGTAAACTCCTCCATAGTTTACATACTATGTGTTTGCATAGTTTGTGACTTACAATAATATCTGGGAGAGAGAAGTGCTTCTAGTTGAGACTTAATCATGTCAGTCTTTCCACTAGTATTTCCACTGACTAACACTTTAGATTTCTGAGTCAAATGGTGAGATAAGCTTGCTTTTTTCATTTCTTTTATTCTTTCAATTTTTATTTATTTATTTATTTATTTATTTATTTATTTATTTGCAAATCTCTCAAATCTCATCCTGGGTGACGATGTAGATTAGACACATCTGATTAAATGAAGAATTGAAAAACTCTCCTGGGGAAGAAAGTGGTAAGGAAATCACATTGATGTATCATAAATGCAGTGCCATGAGCAATATTCAGACTAGTCTGGGGGGATGCTGCCTTCATCAGAGACCTCAGACTTTAGTGGAGTATGATTCAGTACTCAACTGGAGAGGGATAATGATGGTTGATATTGTTCTAGTAGATCTCACAACATTAAAAAGTGTTTCTTCCAGATCATTGAATGATTATTGTAAAGCAATTCCTGGAATGAACTTATGAGGCCCACCATCAGCCTGTGAAATAATGTGTGAAAGAGGAAATCTGTGTCTCTCCAGACAAACTGTTGCTTTCAAACCAACAGTAAAGTGTCCATTCTATGAATGATACATAGATATACACAAATTATAGCAGGATGGATACAGAGTTTCTTCAGGTCCATGAATGAGGTATTCAGCAGTTGACCTGGCTCAGCAATAAAGGTAATTTTTGCCAACTCTTGAGACCTGAGCTCCTTCACTAGGAGCCTCATGATTGAAGGAAAAAACAAACTTCAGACAACTTGTCTCAGATTTTTATGTAGTTCGGGTTTCTTGGTCTTGGTCCTCAGAAGAAAGGACATCTTGTTTTCCAATTCTTTTTTATCCCATAATCCTTCTCTCTGATGCAATCATGCAAATAAATTACTGTGTATTTCACTGATAGGTTATTATTGCTATTTTATTTCTGTTGCCAAGAACTACAAAAAATAAGAAACATCATTTGAAAATCAGACTAAGGGTATGTGACCTTTGGAAATTTGTAACTGAGCTGAAACTCTTACTAGAGACAAATTGCCGTAAAAGGTCTTCTCTAGATACTTGGTATAATAGTTGGTGTTCCCCAACAGATAGTAAAGGATGAATCTCTCTCTACAGAGAAATCGGACTGGTCACAATGATCACAGACTATGGTCAACATAATTTAAAAAATGGCTGACTATTTGTAAAGTCCTAGAATCCATTAGTTTATTAGTCCACAAGGCTAGATGTCTCATCTGGTCATTGTTATAAGGATAAATCTTCAGTAGGCAGGTTCTAATGTCTGTGAGGGTTTGGTAGCCTAGTGAGTGCAAACATGAAAAAATAAAAGCTTCTGTCTTCCATGTTTTCTATGGGGATTCAAATAGAATGCATGGTTAAGAATACATTGGGATTGCCATTCTCAAACAGTCCAATATATTCAACTGAATATTCTTTTCTGCTAAGCTGCGCCCTGTCAGCATGACTCAGGTGTATGTGAACTGTGAGATCTAGTCTGGGAAAGCGGTCCTGTTCATCGATCCCAACTGCCCCTATTACAGAAATACCCAAGACTTCCTCAATCAACTCCTTTGCAAACATGGTCTTCTGGGTTTTGAAGACATTACAGCCACTGACAACACCAATGTGATTCAAGATTACTTACACCAGCTCACTGGAGTGAAAATAGTTCCTTGGGCCTTTATATGTAGAGAAAAACTGAGTAGGCAGACACAGTCATCTAATCTACCTGCAACAGAATGAGGAGATGATGATGTGGCTGAAGCAGATTGGAGCTCTACAGTTATAAAAGGGGTGGCAGTAAAAGCCCATGCTGACAGGAGACATTCAGCCATGCTGAAGCCATGCTGAGAGTTGATGTTCGTCACAGACGATGTCAGTATTGTCTTAGGATTGGGATTTTCAAGAAATTGGCTTTTATTCTATTCCTCAGTGCAAAAAATCTGTTGCTGTTTGCCTCAAACCATTGGGTAGGGAAACAAGACACAACAGAGGTTTGATTATTCAGTCTTCATGTGCTGACGTGTCTCTACCTCTAAGTCACAATCCAGTGCATTTAAGTCTCCAGGAATCAGTTACTGTTTCTCTACCCATGCTGGTTTGCTGAAGTCATTTTACAGAAGTCCACTTCTAGTAATTATTAGAGAAATGAATTTTGTGAAGTTGTTTATGATCTACACACAGGCCTTTCATGCCCCAAGCATGTACCATCCTACTTATGCATTTGCAGCTCTCAGTCAGTGTTCTCAACCAATCCATCCAAGAACCCACAGAAGTCCACACTTGTATGAGGATCCTGATTGAAAAACAGATGTAGAGCTTTAGCATAGTTGTTCTTCCTGTAGGCATATTAGCACAGACGGCAGAGAATATGATGCATTCAGCTCTGTTTCTAGTATTCAATTGCCCATAAAGTCCCAAATAGTTGTGAGTTAATTCTGTCAGAATACCAGCAAAGTCAAATATGAATTGCAAAATTTCAGAACTCTCCTTCCAACGCTGTTTGTGAAAAGAAGTTGTTTGCAAAACACTGTCCTAATAAATTTATTCCATTCTCACTTTGATATTTTGCTTTGATGTCTTAAGTGACGTTTAGTTATAATTGAAATGCAGGTCCCCTCTATGGTCTCTAGTGAAAAAGATTCATTCCTCAAAAGGATGTATCTGCAGGTGCCTGAAAAAATAAATATAAAGAATAGACCTTGATAAAGTTCTAGATTAAAGATGCAACATCCTACTACAAAGATCCATATAAGAAGTACATTTGACATTGATCTTTTATTATGCAAAAATTATTCTCATATTCCCTCTATCGTTGGGGTTTAAATAATCTCAGATGAATAGTTGATAACCAAGAGTAGCCTTTAGAATCATTTTACCCTCTTCACTAATAGTTTTGAGCAAATGGAACACTAAAAGATCACAAGGAAGAAATGGTTATAATCAAAAGATACATGTGGGTCAGCTCTAACTCTCATGGTCAAGGTGACTTTGGACACGCTCATTATGCTCATGGATTGCTCTCATAAGACTCTGCAGAAGGTTGTTTCTACTGCCTCACTTTAAGCTGTAGGAAGACCAAGCTACCAGAGCTGATCAGGTTCCCTTAGAATGCACTTGAAAGCCACATACGCTGAGGAACTTTTGATGTTCTTTAGCTCTATTGTCAGTTTTTTTAAGGCTCTACCAAACAGCAAACTGTCCTTTTTACTTCCTACTCAACACCTCTACATCTGCCCTAGCTCAATTGCTCAGTTGACATTAGTCATAGCTCAGAACCCCAAATATGCTCTCACCTTACTGTGTTTCTAACATCCTGCCTGCTACACCAGTGGCCACTCCATACTAGATCTCACATGACTGGTAGCTTTTACTCCATCTGAAGTATTAAATCCTTTCTCCACACTTGTGTCTACTAGACTGCCTTCAGGAATACTAGATATCTACACAACTGGTTGGCCAAGAGCATCTTTCTTGAACTATCCAAAATCAATTTGGGAACAGGACCTTCAGTGTTCGCAGGAAGATTCCCGATCTAAATATCAAAGCGAGACCATAAAAGACTCAATCCATGTCGCTGGTTTTGGGAGGGAGATTGAGCAGTTAGAATTTCAGAGTTGAAATTCAAATAATTATAATATATATGTACTATTAATTATGCCAGGATAAAAGGATCCAAGAAAGTGGAAATGGTTAATATTAAAGGAAAAAAAAAACACATACTACAGCCAACAATGTGGACCTGTTAGAAAAACTGGGCTTTTTCCAGCCATCTGAATTTGTACTTGAAATTCTTCCGACAACTTCTTGGTCTATGCATGTAGAAGAGAATAAAAAGAAAAAGAAAACCAAATAAAATAAAAAATCACCAAAAAGAAACAAAAAGCAATAGAAAAAGCAAATCAACCCCATTTCTAAAAAAAGAGCACCAAGTGAAGATTGGTTGAGGTTCTCATTTTCAACTACAACTACAAGCCACCAATAGCTTTTTTCAATGCAAAAATTATTCATCATTTTATTTGAAACTTCTCTGTGGGTCAAAGAAACAAGGTTTATACGCTGCAACAACAGGAAACAGAAACAAAAATACTGTAGAGCTCACCACTGATATTATTATGGTGTCTGTGGGCAATGCAGAGAATACTGGTGTATGACAATTGGTCTTGTGGTTTTCTATATGCTGGCAATATCTTTGACTCTGAAATGAGTTAGAGTCATCACCAAATCATCTCTAAATGAATTGCTCATATTCTTTGGAGCAGAAGATCTGACAAACAGTTAACCGACTATGATTTGTATTTTGGACCTAGCCTCTGTAGTAAAGCTAAGACATCTGATGGAAAATCCTCCAACAAAACACTGGATGGTCAATGGTTCTGCCAGCCAAAAACTATGTCCTGCGTCTACCCTGCACTCTCCAGAAGAGGTTTCAAAATGTCAAACTTCACAATATTTTATTTCTGGTTTTGTCTTGTTGTCACTTTTTATTTTAAATAAAGTGTGATTTCTGACATAATTCCTTCTAATTTCTTCCTCACATAGAACTTCACTTTTGACCTCAAATACCATTCATGAAGGGGTACTCTTATCTTTTGTTGGCTAAGTTTTCTATTTTCCTTTTATGGCTTGCTGTGATTGCTTATTGTGGCTGTCTAAATGATGCATTATTGAGCAACTGACTCCAACAGAATGGCTTTCAGGCATCAGTATTTTGCATTTTCTTGATGGCTAGTTGATGTATGGGGACTTAGGCCACTGTGGACTATACCAGCACTAGTAAGCTGAGGAGGTTATAGAGAAAAGGTAGCTGAGCAGATTAGTAAGCAGTGTTCCTCTTTATTTTCATGTTGCTGCCTTGTGTCCTTTTCTTGTATTCCATTGATTATGAATTGTAACTTGTGAGGTGAAAAAAACCTTCAATTTACCACCTTGGCTTTTTTATGTTTACTGTAACATAGTAGTACTAACTGGGACATTTGGCATTTTCTTGAGATCTGATCTGATAGTCCATCCTCCTGCTGGCATGTAACCTCACCTTTTAAAATAATGTATAAATCCTGGACGCTCCAATCTTTTGAAATATTCACACTGCCAACAACATCACACTGCATATGTAACCCTTACATTTTTTAATCTCATGATATTTTCCTCCTTCTTTTTTTCTCTTTAAAATTATCTCCCTAAGCGTGTTAGCACTTTGCACTTTAATGTTGTCCTCTGTCCCATAGTAGAATAAATATAGTCAAATTCTTGAGTTTCATAAAAGTGGGTGATTTATTGCGGTAAAATTTTCTAATCAATATTTATTGCATTAGCTTTATTAATTAATCAAAAATTGACATTATCGTATTATCTACTTAACCTTAAAAGTATAAAAGCTTTGATTTATTCAAGTTTATAAGGTCCTTCAGAACATCAGCTGGAACGTTCTCATATATTTTCTGGATGGACCACGGTTACTTCATATGTCTTCTCACTAATAGTATGTTTTATAACTATGCTAATCCAGGGTATTTTGTTATATATTTTAAGAGTATTTCAAGTGGAATATTTCCCTGATTTTTCTCCCATTGTGTGAAATTGGAAAACAGGAAAGATAATGTGTTCTGAGTGTTCACTTTGTATTCTATTATTTTATTAATGTATTTTCAGCTTTAAGAAACAATCTTTTGGAGAACAATTGTCTCTATTCAGGATCACTTCTAGCTAATTCATGGTGGTCTTTTCATTTTAAATATTTTCATCCACAATATTTTATTTTATATTTTCAGATTATTGTGAGGGGAATTTTACCCATATTTTCTCACAGTATGGTTTGGATTGGCATAAAGGAAGGCTAAGGAATTGTGTGTTTGTATGATATTCTGCTTTTATGACTCTATTTTTCAGTCTTAACAGACTGATACATTTTTAAAGTTTTTAAAATATTATCATGACATCTGCAAATGAGAACATTTTGATTTCTTCATTTTTATTTGTATTCCCTGGATCTTCTTCAGTTGTCATATTGCTCTAGCTAAAATTACAAATACTGTATATACATAGATATGATACCAGTGTGTATTCTTGTCTTCTTCCTGCTTGGAATGGAACTGCTTTGAATTTTTCTCTCTTTAGCACAATGCTTGTGGTGGACTTCTGGGACCTTGCCTTTATTATGTTGAACTATATCCTCCATACTTACAGCTTCCCCAGGACTAATCAAACTTGTATGTCTGGGATATGAAGAAAGCTTACCTGGTTGAATATTATTTTTAATGTTGTCTTGAATCTGTTCACAAGTATTTTATTGAGAATATGTATGTATAGGTGTAAATTAATGTGTAATACTCTCTCTTCCTCTCTTTCTGTCAGTCATCTGTAACTCTTTCTCCCTCTCTCATTACCTTCCCTTTTGGCATATTGTCCCCCTGTCTCACTCTCTCTACTTATTTTCTCTGTCATTGTTAGATAATACCAGATTCAAAATAGAATTTTAATGTATTCAATCCTTTTGTCTACTTTATGGAATAGTCTTAGACACTTTAAATGCTATTTAAATATATAATTTTTTTATCTGAATACATGTGGACCTATGATATTTGACATGGGAGAAATTCAATACCTTATTCTATGTAATTGGTTAGTATAGAGATGTTTAAGTTATGCAAAATGAGCTGATTTAATATTGGTATATCAAATATATCTAGTACTTACTCTCGCTTCCAACCCCAACCAGCAGGAAAGGAGCAACACCGTGAAGTTCTTCTCAAAGCAATTTATTCAGGAACCCTTTTGTCCGAAAGCAGGAAGAATGCCTCCATCCAGCCCCTGAGCGCACTCCTTTATGTCCTCCCTCAACCACCTCAACCGTCCAGTTTGAATAACCTCCGTCAATAGGTCCACGTCACATGACCTGATCAATTGTCATGGTGCACCTGCGCACGTCTCACGATGGGGCGTGGTTTAATTTCAAGTGCTAGTCATGAGAATCGGCAGCAGTCCCGGGCTCCATCTTGGGATTGCCACTATACCCGCTCCCAACAGTAAATCACGTATGCTTTAAAAAATACTCTAGATTTGCGACTGTAAATCTAAATAATCTGTGTTTTCTCCATTTTTCCTATATTCTCTTTCATTTTATTAATTCAAATCTTTCATTACCTAACATGGCCAGAGGTTATGACAATCTTGTTAATACTTTCCAAGAGTGACCTCTTCCTTACATTCATTATATAGTTGTCCACATTTTATTGATTTCGGCCATGATGAGTTGTATATATACATGTTATACCCTTCCCCAAGGCTAAAAAGCCATCCTGAGACAAGGTGCAAAGAGACTGTAGGTGCCCAAATTGTGGGTGGGATCATACATAAAGCATGTCTTTTGGATACAAGAAGGGCTGCACTCATGTCACATAGCAGCTGTGGTTTCTTGCACAGCTTCAAGCCAGTCAACAGTCCAGAATGCAGTGAAAAGGCCTGAAAGCTGCTATACCTACCTGACATACTATGGACAGATAGTGTCTTCTGTTGGAGGGTTGAACAATTATTTGTAAGGGTTTATCATAGAGTTATTAAGCAGTACTTTAATGTAGAAGATATACACAGGTAGGATTCAAAGAAATAGAGTGGTGTGGGTAAAATAAATGGAAAAATTATCATCAAAATTCATCGGTGGGAATTCTCAAAGAGTAAAATATATAAACTATATTCCTCTATATTATGTACATAGAAAATGTTTTATTATATAGGGTATTTCATGAAGCGACCTTATAATTTCTATTGGTTACAACAGATCTGTCAGTTCTGTGAGTTTTATGAGTGCATTATATAACTGATCTTCATAAGTTTAAAGTAGCTACTTTCAAAGATAATAAGCATTATTTCCACGTTCATGTTCAACAACGGGCTTCTATAAATCATATTATAAAAACTAAAACACTATAGATCAAGAAAACATAATTAAATTGGGCTACATGTCTAAACAAAATATTCAAAAGTGAAGAAACTCAAGTGACTAAGAATCGAAAGTGAAATATTTATCATCCTTATACATTATTGAAATGCAAATCAAAATTATTCTGAGATTTTTTTCCTCCCTTTCCAAAATTTTAGTTTTATAAAACATGAGTCAACTATGTTTACTGTTTTATGTAGAGAGGGGAACATTCCTATTCTCCTGGTGGGAATGCAGACTTCTACAGCAACTTTGGAAATCAGTATGATGTTTCTTCAGGAATGCGGAAATGGATGCACCTAAAGATATAACTCGAGGAAAATATATCCAAATGTTGATTCATCCTAGTATAGAGACCCTTGAATATTTGGAAATATTCAAGTTGTCCCTTACCAAATGAAAATGTGGTGCTTTTACAGATTGGAAAAGGAAAGCATGTAATTTTCCAGACAATGAATGGATCTTGTGAAAATCATCATAGATGAGATAATCCAGATCAAAAAAGAAAAATTGGATATATTTTCACTTTAATCTGGATTTTAATTCTCCACACTGTATTAGTTTAGTGTAAAAGTCAAGGGATGTGGTCCAGACTCTCCTCCCTTTGGGATGTACAAATGTACTTATGGATTACAGAGGAACACTGTCAGGAACGGGAATGTCAAATGTGAAGAAAGTGGAAGAGGATGACAATGGAGGGAATATAAAGATGTACAGTTAAATTGGGAGACATTTGAGGCATTGAATGGAAAACTAATGGAAGAGAAATAAAAAATATTTTTTTTTCTTTTCGAGGTAACTAAAGATTTATAGCTATAAGGACAAAAGATAAAACATTGATTGGGTGTATCTATGTGAAATTTCAATAATATGAAACTCACAAAACTTATGGATTTCAAATTTCAATAAACCAATAGTACAGATAATGACTGTATAGTCCTTAAGGAGACAGATGTGAATATCTCTCTTGTAAACATAAATGTATTATATTATGTACACTATATGTGTAAAATAATCTATTTATTTGTTTACATTTCAAATGTCATTTCCCGAACTGGTCTTTCTTTCTTGAATACTGTAAGCTATTCCGATCCTCATTTTTCTAATATGGTGTTCCCCCATCTACATTCCCACTTCCACTTTTACCCTCTAACTTCCCCCTTCTCTGGGATATGACGTCTCCACAGGACCAATTGCCTCCCTTCCCACATGTGGCAAATGAGGCAGTTGTCTTCCCCATATGCTGTTCTATCTATGTAGCAGAAGTCTTGGATTGGCCAAAGCATTCCCTAGGACGTGGAAAATTTCCTGAAGGGTAATCTTAATTGATACTGTTGTTCTTCATATTGGGTTCCAATCCCCTCCAGATCCTTAAGTGATTCCCCTACCTCTTCCTTTGTGGCTGTCAGGTGCTGTCAAATGCTTAGGTGTTTCTCCATCTGTCACAGTCAGTTGATGGCAGAGCCCCTCAAAGGACAGACATATTAGGGTTTTATTTGCAAGCACATCTTGACATCAGGTATATTCTGAGGATTTGGAGACTGTGGATTAAATTGTTCTTCTGGTTGGATGGTCTCTGAATTGCCTTTCCTTCAATCTCTGCTCCATTTTTGTATTTACATTTTTTTAGATTTGAGATTTATAGATAAAAAATTGTGAGCTATGTGGGCAGCACCATCCCTTCACTGGGGGGCATCTCTAGCTACAGGAGGCAGTCTCTAGTTGTTCTATCTTTTTTGCTGCTCTGTATTTAAGCTACCACCATAACCGTAAGTTTCTGGGAGACACTTGCATCCCTGGAATCTGGGATTTTCCTGGGGATACCCAAGTTTACCACCCACCACTGACACTTATTGTTATTTACTCCACATTTCCTCTGAATTTCTCTCCTTTCTCTTTTAATTGTTGCAACACCCACCACTTTGTCCATCATTTTCTACCTCTAGCTAGGTTCTTCCACCTCTCTGCCTTCCATGATTATTCTGTTCTCCCTTCTAAGTGGGTTGCAAGCATCCACAATTTGGCCTTCTAGCATGTTATCCTTCATGTTATAAAAAATTGTATAGTGGGTATTCTGTTAGCAGGATAACATCTACTTGTCCCTAAGTGCATCCCATGTTATAACCTTTTCGATCTCTGTTTCTTCACTATTTGAATGTTCCAGGCTTTATCTACAAAGTTCTTGGTGTCCTCATTTTTAATACCTGAGTAATGTTCCATTTTTTAAATATAGCACTCTTTCTCTATTTATTCCTGAGTGGAGATGAGGTATATCATGATTTTTCTAGCATTCAAATATTATAAGTAAGACTGCTGTGAATATCTTTAACCACATATCCTTGTTATGTGTGGATCAAGTTTGAGTATATGTGTTGAAGTGAGTGGTAAACCTTGGTCTTCAGGAAATGCTATTTGCAATTTTCTCTGAACCTCCACACTGATATCAAAAGTGGCTGTACAGCTACTAATCCCACCAGCAGTGGAGGAGTGTTCCACTTTCCCTACATCCTAGCCCACTCTGCTACTGCATTAGTTTTTTGTCTTATCCATTGTGATTGGTTTAACGAAGACTCTTATGTTAATTTTGATTTGCCTTTTTGTGAACTAAGGATGTTAAACATTTCTCGATACATTTTTCACCCATTGAGATACCTCACTTGAGAATTCTTGGTTAGCTCTCTGATCCAGTTTAAAAGTTGGGTTGCTTGGTTGTCTGGGAGTTTACCTTTCTGATTTCTTTCTATATTTTTTATTTTGGCACTCTCTCAGATGTAGGTTTGGTAAAACTCTTTTCCAAATATGTAGGTTGCTGTTTTCCTATTGCCAGTGTATTTGGGTTTAAAGAAAGTTTTCAGATTGATGGGATTTCATATATTGAGTGTTGCTCTTAGAGTCTGAACCTTTGGTGTTCTGTTCTGGAAATTTTCTCCCATGCAAATGTGTCCGAGGAACTTTCTCACACTGTCCCTTTTATTGGCTTCTGCATATCTGATTTTGTGTGGATTTCGTTGATGTATTTGGACTTGAACTTTGAAGAAGGAGATAGAAATGGATCAATTGGCACCCAGCTCTATCTAGACCACCAGTTAGGGTAACATCGTTTCTTAGAACTCTTTGTGTTATCTATAACATACTTAGTCATTAGGGAAATGCAAATCAAAACAACTGTGAGATTCAACCTCACATCAGTCAGAATGGCTAAGATAAAAACTCAGTCTCAGCATATGCTGGCAAGGATGTGGAGAAAGAGGAACATTCCTCCATTGCTGTTGGGATTGCAAATTGGTACAACCTCTCTTAAAATCAATCCTGAATTTCCTCAAAAATAGGTCATTGCACTTGCTGAAGACCTCCCCTGGGCATATACCCAAAAAGATGCTCCAACATACAACAAAGACACATGTTACACTATGTTCATAGCAGCCTTATCCATAATATCCAGGAGCTGGAAAGAACCCAGATGTCCTTCAACAGAGGAATGGAAAAAGAAAATGGCCTATATTTACACCTTGGTTTACTACTCAGCTATCACAATCAATGAGTGCATGAAATTCATTGGCAAATAGATGGACCTAGAAAATATCATTCTGAGTGAGGTTACCCAATCACAGAAAAACAAAGAAAGTATGCACTCATTGATATTTGGATATCAACCCAAATGCTCTAATTACCTATGACACAATGCACAGACCACATGAAACTCAAGAAGGAGGACCAAAATGCAGATGTTTCACTCCTTCCTTAAAAGGGTAAATAAAATAACAATAAGAGGGGTAGGGCGGCATCGTTTTTAGGAGACTGAAGGAATGGCCACTCAGAGTATGCTGGACATGTGGCGCGCGCGCACACACACACACACACACACACACACACACACACACACACATATATATATATATATGCACCAAATCTATTTTGGATAAAATAAGGATCTGAGAGTTTATCACTTGAAGTAGGTACACAATATTTACACTGTTATATTCACTCTATAGCTGGGCCCCCTTTGTTGCCAAAATCATTGGAAAAATGGAATTGTAAAAAAGAATTTTTGAGTACACATTAAGGAATATTTAAAAAGTCCCCTATCAAGGAATGTACAATAAGAAAGTGAAATACAATATTCATTCAATTAAATATCTGTAGGGAGAATACTGGCCTTTGGGAAATAGAGAAAACCTAGAAAATTGAACTATTTTCTATTTTCCTATGTCACAGGAATGAACCTGGGAATAGAATTATTATCCAGAGTAAACTCCTCCACTCCATATTCCTAAATCTTTTCTATCCATGCCAAACCCTGACTAACTTTCTCCATTCACAGCATGTAACCACTAATCAAGCAAAGAGATTTCTCTAGCTTTAGAGAGATGGAGTATGTAAAGGTTTCCACTGTGTCACAGGAGACTCTCCTTGAAAGGACACTCTCAAATCTGGTCAATTTAAGAAAAACTGTTTAGCTATTAGGCCATGGCAGGTCTCAGTGACATCATCCTCAAATATCTCTTGTAAACTGGAGGTCCCTAGCTTCTTCAGTAATGTCACAAGTGTTGTCGTGTCTACAACTGCCTCTCAGATATTCCTGCAGTACCTCTAGGGTAAACTAATTTGCCTCTAATTCAAAGTAAACAGCCATTTGGGATGAAGAATAAAGAGGATGAAGGTATCAGTGATGGGAGAAAGAAGCTGGCCTTCTGTCTTGGTATAACAAAAAAGGAAGAAATATGTGATCCTTGGGATAGCTCAGAGAGACCTTAGCCTTAGTAGGGATTGAGTGGGATCTCTGAAGAGATAGCCTTGATCTGACCCATCCACATATGGGAATAAGGAACTTGGAGCCTCTCAGAAATATCTGGACTTCCCTGTTCTTTCCTGGACTTCCCTGTTGGTTCCTGGAAATCAGAGAGTTTATATCATTAATTTCATTATTCCAAAAGCAAAGTGTTCGGCAGGGCACATTTGTTTTCCTGAGAGCTCATGGTCTTTATTCGTTTTGTCAAGGAAGAAGGGAAAGACAAGTATTGTGTCCTCGCCTAAAGTAAACTCCTCCACGCATTGGATTCCTATAGTGCAGTTTGTGTCTGACTCTGATATCTGGAAAAGAGAAATGAATCTCGTGGAGACTTCATCATCTCAGTCTTTCCACTAGCATTACTCTGAATACCATTCCCTGACAATGACCTTTAGATTTCTGAGTAAATAGCTGTGATTACCTTGCAGTTTTGTTTTATTTCTTTCATTTTTTTAAATTTTTAAGCAAATTTTGTCACTTTTTATTGGATATTTATATATTACATTTCAAATCTTATTTCCTTTCCCAATTTCCTGCCAATAAGATCCCTAACGGGTCCCCTCCTCTTCTATAACCCCCGCTTACTGTCCATTTTCAGTTCACTGCTTTGCCACTAGAATGCACTTCTGTATTTGATGTGCTCTAGCTGTGTCTCACATGGAAGATCAATATACAGTTCCTGGCAGCATGCACTTCTTAGCTTCATCAATCTTATCTATTTTGGTGAGTGATGTCTACATATTTCTGCCACAAGAACGGCATGCTTTGAATGGGATTCTATCAGTCTCTGCTCTAAATTCATAGATAGCACTTTTCCACCATTAAACAGGAGTGAAACATATACATTTTGTGTGTTCTTTTCTTGAGCTTCCAGTTGTCTGTGGACTGTATCTTGGGTAACTTGAGCTTCTTGGCTAATATTCACTTTCGATGATTTTATACCATGTGTGTTTTTCTATGATTGGGTTACCTCAATCAGTGTGATATTTTCCAGTTCATTCCATTTGTCTATGACTTTTTTGAGATCATTGGTTTTGATACCCTAGTAGTACAGCATTGTGTAGATGTACCACATTTTCTGTCTCCATTCCTCTGAAGAATACCATTAGGGTTCCTTCTAGCTCCTGGGTATTATAAGTAAGGTTGCTATGACCATAGTTGAGGATATGTCTTTTTGGTATATTGGAGCATCTTTTGGTTATATGCCAAGGAGAGATCTCTCTGGGTTCTCAGGTAGTGCAATTTCAAATTTTCTGAGGAATCTCCAGACTGATTTCCAGAGTGGTTGAGCCAGTTTGCAATCCCAAAAATAAAGAAGGAGCATTCCTCTTTCTTGACATCCTTATAACATCTGCTGTCTCCTGAATTTTTATTTCAGCCATTCTTACATGTGTGAGGTGGAATCTCAGGGTTTTTTTCATTTACATTTCCTTGATGAGTAAAAATGTTGAACATTTCATTAGATGCTTCTCGGATATTTAATATTCCTCAGTTGAGAAATCTTTGTTTAGTTCTGGACCACATTTTAATAGGGTTATTTATCTCTCTGAAGAATTACTTCTTGAGTTCTTTGTATGTATTAGGTAATAGCCCTCTGTCAGGTGTAGGATTGGTGTAGACCTATTCCCAATCTGTTTCCTGCTGTTTCATATGACACACACACACACACACACACACACACATACACACACACACACACACACACACACACACACACATATATATATATATATATATATATATATATATATATATATATATATATATGACAAAGTTGTTCTGAATCTTGACACCCACTGGCACGTTGCCCAATAAGGGGTAGAACAACAAGGAGTTGGTGAGCAAAGTTCCTCTATTAGGGGCTTTAGCAAGCTCACTGAATCCTCAGGCCTCCGTATGTGCTGGGACAGGAATCTATATGGATGTCACACTGTTATTTAGACAGGCTATACCAAAAGCAACATATTCTTTCCACAGTACAGTATTGAAGCTACTCCATATCACATACATGAGATGCTGATGTTAATCCTCTACAGAGATGACAGCAATCTCTCCCTCCTCTTGTCAGGAAATTATTCTTCCATAATGAAAATCAGTGTGTATTGTTATGTTTCAAAGCCTGAACTAAAGGTTTGATCCTTAAAAAGGGTTGATAACGTTCATCCTGGCTTTATTTGAGATTTGTGGATAGTCAGATGTTTCCCAATAGTGTTTGTGATATCTAATAAGGACACAGTGGCTTGTATTGGTTGAAAGAATAACATAGTGGACAACAGAGTACACGATCAGCCTGCTGCAAAGGTTATTCTTTTTCACAGGTGAAAGTCTATGTATCAAAGGATGTGTGTATTACAACACCAGCTGCTGACAAGTATTGAAGAAGCATTGCTGAGGGCTACAATGAATTTTCAATATAGTGATATGCCATTGTCAGTAGGGCCTAGCAATCACTTGGCTTGGAAACATCAGATAATGTGATGTTTGACAGCTAGGATGGATGATCCTGGATTATTGTTAAATTAGCAAAAATAATGTAAAAGCAAGTTGCCATTCCACAGCAATGCAGAGTCATTGTGGGGACCTTCACGCAGAATAAAGAAGGTGATTCCCAGATCCATAGATTGTGATCAGATCCAAATGAGTATAAAAAAAAAAGAAATATGGGGATCACTTGTTCATCAAACTTGACTCTTTATTAACTATTTCCGTTTTGTCCTACTGTTCTGTGCTAAACCTTAGCTCTTCATTACTTGTGATTAAACAAGTGTTAATATGTGATGATTACCACATGCTATTTAGCAGCAGAAATGCAGGAAAAATATTTATTCCTACTTTCTCTGGCAAGCCAGGAGCCTCTTCCTGATTGGGGAGCTCCTTAACTCTTATTGAACCTCATATAAAAGGGAACGAAAAGACATCACTCCCACTGATGTTTATATATATATATATATATATATATATATATATATATATATTTGTGTATATATATATATACACAAATGGTTGAGGGTTCAAAAAGGCATGGACATATATATATATATATATATATATATATATATATATATATATATATATGATGAAGCAAAAAATGCTGCACAATCTTTTGCTTAGTGCTTTTAGCTTTTCATAGCTTTTAGACAATATCTTCTCTATGTAAAAAAGAATTTCATCTAAGTAAAATGTTCCAAAGGATATTGTTAAATACTTTTCATAGGATGATATGCTTAGACTGGCATATATTATATACATAGTAATTCAGTCCAACAGCTGATTCATCTATAGGTGTTCATGCATACTTAAATGCATACAAATATACCTACATGTATGTCGGTAATAATTATAGAGGACCTACCTATACATTTGGATGGAGCAAGGAATGGATGCATGGATTGATAGGGTAGAGAAAGAGTCCCCCAAAATACCAAACTTATCTTTTCAATGGGATTTTTATGTCTCCTTAAACAAATGATCTTAAAAATTACCTCACAGATAAAATATTACAAAACATGGGAGTTATAGAAGGATGTTGTTCAAAGGGATGTTTCATTCTATATGTTCTTTAGAAGTTGGAAGAAACAGTGTCCTATGGCATTGCCTTATCTTCATGCACAGTTGTGACTTCAGCCATGAAATATATTTGTAAAGTTCATCTTTATGTTGATCTGCAGGACAGATACTCAGTGGGGAGTGTCCGGGAACAGTGCAATGCACAGCAATTCTTGTGCTTTTAAGCCTGGGAGGTAAGGCAAACCAGGTGCAAAAACCAATCCCCAGATGAAGTCACTTGATCCCTTGGAACTCTAGTTCATATATCTTATTCCATGCAAATTGTCAGAGACCTCCAGGAAGTTCACCTTCTAACCTGAGTCTTTCCTAGATTGTTCCAGACAAAGGACCACTTTTTGTCTGTTGGTCTGTCTGTGTGTTTGTTTTGTTTTCTAAAACAGTGTTTTATTTGTATTGCCCTGAGTGTCATGGAACTCACTTCCTAGACCTGGCTGGCATTTAGTTCACAGGTACACCCACCCACTGATCAAGTACTGGAATTAAGGCATGAGCCAACACTATCAGGCATCTGAGGATTCTTAAAAATTTCCAAGCAACCATACAACTTGTATTTAAACAGATAGTATGTGAATCTGTAATTAACATGTAGAGTAAACTTAAGAAGCTTATAAAATGCAATTGTAAGGTGTTTGGCTGATGTCATAGTTGGTGATTTCATTGTCATGCAAATATGAGGACCTGAGTTTGAATTCCCAACAAGTATGTAAACACCACCATTTGAGAAAAGAAATATTTTTTTTACGATGGCTAAACTCATCTAAGAATGCTGTTTCAAATGAGCTATGAGTTCTCTTTTTATGTTCAAAGTATGTTTATGTTTTAATCATGTGAATGTGTGTATGCACACACACACACACACACACACACATACACACACACACACACAGACACTCCCAGGCACATGCCTATGCCCATGCACACACACAGGTATGTGTGATGTTTGCATAAGCCAAAAGGGATCATTGGAAGTCTTTAGGCTGAATTTCTGTCAGGGTGGGGGAGGAAGGCAGATGAGACCCATAAGAGAGAGAACAGAGTGAAAAGAGGAGGAACGTGCAATGGTTGAGGGTTCAAAAAGGCATGGACATACCATCTGGTCAATTGGACTTAAGAGAAGGCCAGATAAAACATACTAATTGTGTGGAATTATAGATAGAAAATAGATTTTAATGAGATAAAGTGTAAATATCTGGCCAGTTCCATTTTCATAAAGGCTTATCTTAATATAAGTTTGTGTGTGTGTGTGTGTGTGTGTGTGTGTGTGTGTGTGTGTGTGTCTTTTATCAGAGAATAAAATGAACAAAGGAAGGGTGAAAACACCAGAAGGGGATTAAATTATTTTTTACAACAAATTACCTCCTTTTTGTTTTTTGTTTGTTTGTGGTTGTTTTTGTCGTTGTTGTTGTTGTTGGTGGTGGTGGTGGTGGTGTGTGTGTGTGCGTGCGTGCGTGTGTGTGTGTGTGTGTGTGTGTGTGTGTGTGTGTGTGTGTTTGTGTGTGTGTGTGTTTTGCGGTATGTCTTCCTATTATCTCAGTGCTCCAAGTTCAGTCCCCTGACACCTTACAGAGATAAAGATTAGCACAAAAAGATTCTTATTTCCTAGAGGTCCTGTGGACAGTCAGGGTTACACAATTGCCACATACAGTCAGAATCCCACTGTGATATAAGACAGAGGCATAAATGCTGATGTGCATTATGCATTAGTCAGACATACTTCCAAGGACAATGCACACTTACAAGGCTCTTTGGTGATTTCCTGCCTTCCTAACCATCCTTTCCCCTGGTGGCCCTGTTGCATACAATCTAGATTACAGTGTCCTAGTATGCCAGGAAAGTACCCTTTGCCTGGTTTTTCCCTGAGTTACCAGAAAGCAAGTAGAGGAACTCCACACAAAGCTTTCACACAGGATTCAGCAGGCTTTCTCACCTACTCCCAGCTTTGCATTTTCTCCCCTTAAAGGACTGAAGAAAAATTCTGTCATACACAATTGGGAGAAATCAGCTACCATAAATGTCTTAGAAGGTTGCTAGACAGAGAAAACCAAAATATGACAGGAGATGTGTTCTACAGCTGTCCTCCTTCTCAGCAGACAAACAACAAATATTTCTCCAGGCTCTTCTGTGTGGCAGCTCTGTGACCATGTCTGAGTGGCCCACAGGTGTGTGAGACAATGAACATATGGTAGGGATAGGAAGACTGATACACAGTAAGGAAAACTGCAGGAGAGTTAGGTCATATGACCAGTAATTCCTTTCTTTTAATTCCCTTCATCTGTTCCCTTTGCATCTGGATTACAGCCTTTCCCAAGTCCTCTCATCCCATTCCCACTCTCACATGCTCCTCTTCCATTGCTCCCTATCCTTCGCCTTAGAGAAGGGGGATTCCCACATGTGTTCCAACTTGCCATGCTCTGCACCCCTTTTTTTAGTTGGGAGACTTTTAATGATTGTATTTACTTAGGGGCTTTACATCCATTTAAGTTGTCTACCTGATCTTCATTTACATTTGAAATTGAGTATTTTGTTCTGATTTTCCAATGTTAAGGAGTATATGCTTTTGAAATAAAACCTAAGGATTCTTTGAATTATCTCATTGTTCCTCATTATGTCTACCTTCATTTTTCTATTTTGTTAGATAGGATAGTGTCCCTCCACATTTGAATTAGATTGCCTAACTTGTTAATTTTCTCAACCCTTGGGATCCTTGATAATATTATTGTCTTCCTTTTTTCTAATTTATTGATTCCAGCCTTGAGTTTGATAACTTCCTTCTGTTCCCCTCCCTGTGGTATGTTTGCTTTTTTTTTCTTCTAGAGGTTTCCCTGTGCTTTAAAGTTGCTGGTATATGTAAATGAAAATAATAACCAGATTATAATGGTACCTTGATAAAATAGAATGATCCTACATACAAATTGAAATGCATTATAAATTTAACCAAGTCATAGTTATACTGAATGTGATATAATTATCAATTCCACAATGTCAAAAGCGTTTTACATTTAGAATAGGTGAAAAACCCATGGCCCATTCTTTTAGTATTTTAAATTTGAAATGAATATGAAAACGATTGTATTGTCTTAATTGATATTTTATTGCATGATAAAAAAGTTGATGAAAGAAAACACAAAAATGTATAGAAACACTTTGTTAACAAAATACAAAGGAATTATTTATTTCAATTATTAATCATTTTATACAACTGGTTATGGTTATAAAGACAACCATGTGTAAATACACCTTAGGTTGTATTTATAAATACCTTCTTCACTACCTATTATTTTCTTCACCCATCAGAAGCACCACATTAGATACCAATCTCCATGTCATTCTGCATGAGTTTGGCTATTTTCTTTTATATAGACTATGAGGACAAAGATCTCTCCATTTTTCCAAGCCCAAGCTGTCTCTCGATTCTACCCCCTGGCCTGAAAAGTTTTGTGGCAGAGCACCCAACTCTCTTCTAGAAACTGAGAAGATGACCTAGCTGACCGCATGTTCTTGACTCTTGTTAAACTGCTTTCTTGTTTTCCCCTGCATTAGCCAAACAGGATGTGTTTTGTTTTTCTTGTATTCTCTGTCTTTAAAAATGAATCTGGTAATTTGTATTAAGAGTTAGTCAATTTAAAATGTTTCCCTCCAAGCTTTGGCCATTCTGAATGGTATTTCGATTTTACCCTGTAATATCGTGAAGCCATAGATTTACCTTTTTGAAATTGTAACTAGTTTGAGCAACTTATACATTGAATCATGGACTATGACCCTGATGTCTGTAGATTTCTTTCAAGGTGCAACGTGAGGCATTCCACAGAGAACCAAACAAAGAAACTCAACAAAGGCACCTGTGATACCCTGGTCTAAATTTCCTATAGAAATTGTCATCTATTTTATCACTTCTAGAAGTAATACTGACTATAACACCTTCTGATGAACAAATAGTTATGACCATTTTTTACTGCTGGTTACAGACATCAAGATTCTACTGAGATGTCTCCAAATGACCCTTTTATGAAGTGTATGATTGTGTTGTAGCCACCATTAATTGTCTCCTTATATACATTTATTTGTTTATGTGTTGTCTATCTCTGTCTCTTCTGACCATGCTGTTGTTTGTCATTGTGAATTGAGAATTTTATGTTAAAACTAATAAGCAGTTCACTCCTTGGAGATATTATCTTTATTATTTCCCGAAGACCTATAAAGACAAGGAGGTATGTATGGATTCTTTGAGTTAGAATTGCCTTCCTTTAATTTTAAATGGCTGAGTGCAGGGATATAAAACCACTGGAAATCTGGAGAAGAATGGGTGGGCATCATAAGTACTCCTTGCCATTCTAATTAATTTCCTTCCATAGATGTGTCCTTAGGCTTATACCAACATGATCCTCTCTGGTTTGCACCTGTTTCCTTAAAATTATATCTGTGGCAACTTTAAAAATAACCTTCCCTCAGGAAATAACAGGGACCAAAGCAAAATCCCAAGAGTACACAGGGATTGACCTATAACTCTTGCCACATATGTAGCAAAGGATGGACTTGGAAGGAGAGGTCCTTTGTCCTGTTAATGCTCAATGTCCCAGGGTAGGGGAATGTCAGGGAATGGAGGTGGGAGGGAGGAGGTGGGTAGGTGTATAAAGAGCTCACGCATAGAATCAGGGGAAGAGGGATGAGATAGTTGGTTCCTGGAGGTGAAACAGGGAAAGGGAATAACAATTAAAATGTAAATAAAAATAAATAAATTATGTCAACCTTCCAGTAACCAAGCGTGGAGAGAAAAAACATTTAAAAAATTCTACATATTTATTAAGATGAGGAAGAAGTACACCTATCCTCCTTCTCTTTAGGATTGGTGACCTCATGCTGTGCATCGGCCATGCCCAAGTGCCCTTTCCTCATCTTCTACTGAAATGTCTCCTTGCATACCTATGATTGATCCAATTAAGTTCCTTGTGTCCTGAACACCTGAATATGGCTTCAGTATGTGCAGTTCCTGCAATTATTTGCCTCCAGGTAGCCTCTTATCTTTCTCATTTGGAAAGAAAAGATCTGAGTAAAGTGCCCCTATCCAGAGTTATGATATGTGTTTCCTTAAGGACCAGTGATCAATACATTGAGAGAACACAGAAACCCTCTTCCTCTGAGAAAACTCAAACACTATTCTCTATTTTAGAGTTTGTTTTTAAAGTTAATCAACCCAAAGACAATGCTTGCAAACTGTTATTGGCCTCCCTGTTCATATCAGAAGAGAGGGACTGAATAATTTTGGAAAGTAAAAACCAGGTTCTGGGTCCATATATGGATCTCTGACTGAATACACTAATTTTATTGAGAGTATGTTTTCATTCAACACACCTCCCTTAGAATTCTGACCTTGACCAAGGTACTGTGGTCCTGGTCATCTATTTCCAGACTTTCTGGGTGGGCTACAAGCAGCAGCTTAGAGGCCAGAAAACCTGTAGAAGTAAGTGACTTCACACAGGGTACCTCAGAATATCCTTCTTTTCTAAAATAGTTTCTATGGACTTAACATATCTCTACTCCAATAGTCCTAGATGACCTGGACCTAGACAGATGTTGAAGAGTGCTTTTGTCACTCTGTTCGCACAAGATATTTGATTTAAAAAGATTAGAGGGATGTGCATGTATTGATGAGTCTTAGTGGTTAGTAGTAGTTTAAATTAGTGTGAAAATAGAGATCTGATTGAGAGCCAGGAGGACAGGACATTTAAGAACACCATTAGTGGTAATGCAAAGTGTAAATTTGAATAATAATCAAGTCTGTTAAAACAAGCATGAAAAGGGCTAGAAGCGAGCAAGTAACCATTGGAGAAAGACCAATATGCCTTTTGAAAATGAAGTGAACATTGGAAAAATAAGTGCTGTAATTGGAATTAAAAGGTACAGTAAGTCCTACAGTTAGGACAGTGATGGGGCCCAGGCTACTGTACTCCAGGAGTCTATGGTAAAACTTAAACTTGTGACAAAGCAATTGATTTTGTAATGGTCACTGGATCTACATATCGAGTCCTCAATAATGTACTACGACAATTACCTGATCAAAAGTTAGCATTCACAGTAGCAAAAGGAAAACTCCCTTAATGTCTTTGAAGCAGCAAACATGCCATTGACATATGCAAGGGGATAATAACTCACCTGTTATTGATCATGTCTGACTGCCCCCTCTTCTTCCTGTTTCCTTCTGGCATGAGGCCTCTTTCATAAACTGAAAGCAACCATCATCTTTTTGAAAAATGAGACACAGTTAGACTTCCAGATACTAACAAAGTTATCCTTGTTTTTGTTTACCAAAAGAATATCTTCTTTGTGAAAGTCCTGCACCCTATTAAAAAGATAGTTGGACTACCTTTCAGATTTGTAGTTTCAGATTAGTAGTGAAGAATCCTAGGTATATTGGGAGAATCTATCCTCCCAGAACTGTTCTTAAAACATAATCCCATAATTATTCAGCTAACCAGATCATTTGTGCATATGGAGATTAAATAATGCACAGTCCGGAAGCAAAGGGAGATATACAGTCTATATCACCCAGCTGAAAGAGATGGGCATCATGATATCTTGCCAGTCTCACTGGAGTATGTTGTCATTACTTTCGAAGAAACTGGGCTATTTATCTTATAAAAAATCCAAGATATGAGGGACTGGCATTAGAGCGTAGAGACTACCAACCCCAATATTTCTGATGTCATATACACTCAGAAGTTTGAATCCTACAGTGAAAAGTATGTAGATTGTCTTGTTCTTGAAAGATGTATTCTTCAGGTACTTTTGGGAAAGGAGATAATATTAAATTTTGAATGACAGTTACAGAGGGAGGTAAAAGTGGGCAAATAACTTAGACCCTATTCATCCATGGATTTCAAAATTCTTTTGTCCTGTTTGATGATGGCCTCAGAAGTTTCACAGGTCAACACCCTTACAACAGATAGATTACCTCCTCCTCTCACTTAAAGTTCAAAATAATTGAACAAGGGACACTGGTTCAAGGGATATAATCACTGAGCTAGCAAGGATGACCTAGGAATGTTCACATTTTTATATTAAGAGGACACCAGTCTTGGCAAAAATCTGGGGGAGGCTAAAGAAACCTGTATCAGAGAATGGTTGCTGTAATCCCACTGGTCCGAACTCCAAAGGTTAATAGAGAGGTTAGAGATTCTTGGTGTGGTTGTGTATTGCTCTGCCTGGATACCAAGCTTTCGGAGAAATAGCAAATCCTAGATACCCCAGAACACATGGGGGTACTAGAACCTAATCTGCATGGAGACAGAAGGTATGGAGTTTGATACTTGATAGTTCGTTGTGGTTCCAGCCCTAGCCTTTCAAGGTTCCTCAGAATGTTTTCATCTGTTTGTTCATGAAACAGATGAAAAGACACTGCATTAAGGATTCACAAAAACTCTTAAGGCCGTGGAAACACTTTGTGTTTAAACAACGAGACCCTGTTGCCTCAGGCAGGGTCACTTGTCTAAAGGCTACATTAGCAGGCCCTATTCTGTGAAAGAAGCAGGGAAGTTAATGCTGGCCCTATTCTGTGAAAGAAGCAGGGAAGTTAATTTTGGGTCACAATTTTATACTCATATCATCCCAGAGAGTTGAAGCCTTTCTACAAGGAACACCACAATCTGGCTTCTATTATTTTTCTCATCTTTATTAACTTGAGTATTCCTTATTTACATTTCGATTGTTATTCCCCTTCAAGGTGTCCGGGTTAACATCTCCCTAACTCCTCTCCCTCCCTTTCTATATTTGTGTTCCCCTCCCCATCCTACCTCCATTACCACCATCCCCCCAACAATCACATTCACTGGCGGTTCAGTCTTGGCAGGACCAAGGGCTTCCCCTTCCACTGGTGCCCTTACTAGGCTATTCATTGCTACCTATGAGGTTGGAGCCCAGGTTCAGTCCAAGTATAGTCTTTGGGTAGTGGCTTAGTCCCTGGATGCTCTGATTGATTGGAATTGTTGTTCATATGGGGTCGTGAGCCCCTTCCAGCTCTTTCAGTCCTTTCCAAGATTCCTTAAATGGGGATCCCGTTCTCAGTTCAGTGGTTTGCTGCTGGCAGTCGCCTATGGATTTCCTGTATTCTGTCTGTGTCTCTCAGGAGAGATCTACATCCTGTTCCTGTCAGTCTGCACTTCTTTCCTGCTCCATCCATCTTGTCTAATTGGGTCGCTGTATATGTATGGGCCACATGTGGGGCAGGCACTGAATATGTGTTCCTTCTGCCCCTGTTCTAAAATTTGCCTCCCTATTCCCTCCCAAGTGTATTCATGAGACCCTTGCTTCAATATGTGCCTGATGAACACTAACAGATACTATTCCTGCACTATCCTGGAGTGTAGTTGAAAAACCCACTTGACATAAATCCTGTTAACCTATTGTGTGCTGTAGACCCACAGATGATCATCACTGACTGTTCTGAGGTAACAAAAATGGTCCAATTTATCTGGACAGACCTAATGGACTATTGCCAAACCCCATCCCATGAAAGACACAAATGCAATATTCAACACAGTTGTTAGTATTTTCATTAAACATGGAGCAAGGTACTGAGGAGCTTCAATAGTTACTGTTATTGAAATTATTTTGATGCATGCCTTAGAGCCAGGTACCTAGACCCAGAGAAAAGAACTGATTTATAACTCTGACTCAGGATGTCAAATAGGGAAAAGGGAACCTGTCATCTTTTACATGTACAGACATTAAGCTTTGGATACTCTACATTTCTATGGTATAATACGGAGAAAAAAATGTTCTTGTTGCTGAGGAAAGGACATTAAGAACATAGAGAAAGTCTTGGCTCTCTGAAAGGATATTTGGATTCCCCTATGATTTGCTAGGCTTCACTGCTATGGACATCAAAGAGATGACTGCCTTGTGACTAAAGGTAACTGGATCACTGACCTGGATGCCCAACAAATGTCCCTAAGACCCGTGATCCTACTGACCTCCTGGTGACATACCCATCCCCCTGCTACCTGAGACTTCACAGTACAAATAGATGTGAGCATGCCAAAGAATCAAATGGCTACCTTGAATCCACAGGTTGGTAGTGAACAGAAGAAGGAAAGATCATTCTTTCAGAAACCATTGGAAGTTTTCTGGTAACTCAGCTTTACCAGGCTACCTGTCCTGGGTCCACAGACCTCTATGAATTGCCAGTACCAATATTTGTTATAATTACCTACACTGAACAGCATGGCAGGATATGTCTAAGCCAGACGTCAGGTTTATACAGTACATAAAGTAATCTAGAACATTACAACATTAATGTATATCGTACATTAATTTATATTCCCCTAGCATAAATGCATGTGATTTAAATTGATGAATTAAGACATAAAACCCAACATTAACTTCAATCCATATTAACATGAATATTCTCAAATACATTAAAATAATGCTTTATGGACATATCTATGTTATCAGACATACACCATAAAAGTCATAAAACTTTTTCTTCCCTATGAATATCACCTACCCTAATCGGTTTCTATTTCTACCATATTCTGTGAAATCAACAACCTGCACACTAGTCTCCCTCTTCTCGCTCTGGGACTATACAACATTGGGGAGATTAACATGAAACTTTACCAGGAATCTGATTCTTAATTCAGGGCCATTTACTGCTTTATCGTCTATACATTCCCCTGAAATAAGACATCTCTATGATAACGGGTCTAATCAATCCATGACCATCACAACTGTGATGTCAACCATTTAGTATTTTTTTTTAATTTTTGAATGCCTTCAGTCAAAATAGCTGCTGAAACTGTTTAGCAGGTAGGCCATGGCAGGTCTAAGTGGCATCATCGTTAGGCCCTCCTTGACAAATCTCTAGTATCTTGGAGAGCCCTAGCTTCTTCTGTGACATCACATGTGTTGTCGGGAAAGCAACAGAATATCTGGTATTCCTTTAGTACCTCTACGGTTTGGCTTCTGATTCAGAGCCAACAGCAATTTGGGATGGTGAACAAAGAACATGAAGATATCACAGATGGGGAGAAGGAAGCTGGCCTTCTGTCTTGGTATTAAAAAAGGAAGAAATATGTGGTCCATGGGAAAGCTGAGTGAGTCTTATGTAGGGGCTTAGTGGTTTTGCTGAAGAAATAGCATTGATCTGAGCCTTCCTCATATGGGAATCAGGAGCTGGGAGCCTCTCAGAAGCATCTGGACTTCCCTGCTTGTTATGGTTCCTGGATGTCAGAGAGTTTATATCATTAACTTCTTTATTCCAAAGCTAAGTGTTAGGAAGGGTACAGTTGTTTTCTTGAGAGCTCATGGCTTTTATTCTTTTTGCCCAGAAGAATATGTTCTGAGAAATAAGGGAAAGAAAAGTATTGTGTCCTCAGCTTGGTTAAACTGCTTCATGTTTTGGATTTCTATACTGCAGTTTGTGTTTGACACTGATATCTGGGAGAGAGAAGTGCTTCAAGTGGAGACTTCATCATCTCAGTATTTACACTAGTATTAATCTACTACCCTTCCCTGACAGTGATCCTCTAGATTTCCGAGTTAATAGATGTGATTATCTGGCAGTTCTCTTTTCTTCTATTTCTTACATTTTTATTTATTTTTAGCAAATTTAATTGGTTTTTTAAATGGATGTTTCTATATTTACATTTAAAATGTTTTTTCCTTTCCCAGTTTCCTGCCCATACGATCCCTACACGTTACCTTCCCCTTCTTCTTTAATCCAGCTTAAGGCCACTTGGCATGCACTTGAACTGAGAGAGAAACCTATGGAGGGCCAAGGACTTCTCCTTCCATTGGTGCACATCAAGGCCAACCTCAGCCACATACGCAGTTGGAGCTATAGGTCTGTCAATGCACATTCTTTGAATGTTGGTCTAGTACCAGAAAGATCTATTTCATTGGCATTGTTGTTTTCATGGTGTTGAAAGCACCTTCACCTCTTGTAATCCTTTCTCAAAATATTCCAACAAGAGGTCTGTTTTCAGGTCACTGCTTTGCCACTAGCATTCATGTATATAGTTGACCTGTTCTAGCTGTGTCTTTCAGGAAATATCTATATCTAGTTCCTGGCAGAATGAACTTCTTAGCTTCATCAATCTTCTCTTGTTTTGGTGGCTGATTAAATATATTATCATGGAATGTGCAGATATAGGTCAAGAATTTAGAATCCAAAAATGTAAATGCCAAATAGACTCCCTCCTGTTATTATGAACCTATTTAAGTTGATGTTTCCATGGACCTAAAGCCATTCCTCTCCTTGCCCATCTTCCTGCATCTTAGGGTTGGACTGAAGAAAGAATCATGGTAAAATATCCAAAACCCTCCAGTCTGTCCCTGGTAACACAGGAAGGTAGATATTAGAGTACTGATGGGACTACAGAAACACATTCTATAATCCATGTTTTCCTTTGCTTTCCTGATGTCTGGTAATTTTTGGATAAAATGAGGGTTTGGGAGTTTATCATTGAAATAGGAACACAATACTTACACTGTTATAATGACTCTATAGCTGGGCCCCTTTAGGTGCCAAAACAAATGCAAAATAATGAAATTGGAAAATGGAATTTTTGAGTACACACACACACACACACACACAAACACACACACACACACACACACACACACACACACACACATATATATATATATATATATATATATATATATATATATATATATATATATATTTCACTATCAAGGAATGTACAATTGGAAAATGTAGTGAAATATTCATTCAATTAAAGGTCTGTAGGAAAACTACTGGCCATAGGAAACAGAGAAAACCTAGAAAAGTGATCTGTATGTCACACAAATGTAATAGGAATAAAAATATTATCTAGAAGGATCTCCTCCCCTCCATGTTCCTAAATTTTTTCTACCTGTACCAAGCCCCTGACTAACTTTGTCCATTCGGACCATGTAACCACTAATGAAGCAAAGAGAAGTCTCTAGCTTTAGAGAGATGGAGTACGTAAAGGTTTCCACTGTGTCACTGGAGATATCCTGGCAAGGGCACCCTCTAATCTGGTCAATGTAAGGAAAGCTGTTTAGAAGGTAGGACATGGCACTTCTCAGTGACATATCATTAGGCCCTCCATGAAAAATCTCTTGTGATCTGGAGAGCACCAGCTTATTCTGTGATGTCTCAAGTTTTGTCGTGACATCAACATCCTTTTAGATATTGCTTCCGTACCTCCAGTGTTTTATAATTGGCCTCTAATTCAGAGTAAACAGCCATTTGGGAGAGAGAACTGTGAGTTGTTGAGATAGGGAGAAGGAAGCTGGGCTTCTGTCTTGGAATAAAAAAGGAAGAAATATATGCTCCATGGGAAAGCTCCGCGAGTCCTGTTTAGGGATTGAGTGGGTTCCTCGAAGAGATAGCCTAATTCTTAGCCTTCCACATATAGGAATCAGTAGCTGGGAGCCTCTAAGAAGGATGTAGACTTCCGTGTTTGTTATGGTTCCTGGAAGTCATAGAGTTTATATCATTAATTTCTTTATTCCAAAAGCCATGTTTTGCGAAGGACAAAGTAGTTTGCCTGAGAACTGAAGGCTTTTATTCTTTTTGCCCAGAACAAAAAGGTCCTAAGGAAGAAGGCAAAGGCAAGTATTGTGTCGTCAGCTCAGTGTAAACTCCTCTATGCTTTGGATTCCTATAGTGCAGTTTGTGTCTGAAACTGATATCTGGGAGAGAGAAGTGCTTCTAGTTGAGACTTCATTATCTCACTATTTTCACTACTATTACTATGACTAACATTCCCTGAGAGTTACCCTTAAGATTTCTGAGTCAATATGTGTGATTAGCTGGCAGATTTCATTTCTTTTCTGTCCTGCATTTTTTAATTTTTTCTGGAAATTTTATTGCTTTTTTAATTGGATATTTCCATATTTACATTTCAAATGTTATTTCATTTCCCAAGTTCCTGTCCATAAGAGCCTAACAAGTCTCCCCCCCCTTTTCTACAAACCCCCTTACTGCCCCTTGACATTATCTTTACCTGGGAGTCAAACCCACCTAGGACAAAGGGCTTCTCCTTCCATTGGTGCCCAACAAGTCCATCCTCTGCCACATATGCAGTTGGACCTATATGTCTGTCCATGTACAGTCTTTGAATATTGGTTTGGTACCAGAAAGCTCAGGTTCATTGGTATTGTACTTCTTATGGGATTAAAATCCCCTTCAGCTCTTGTAATCCTTTCTCAAAATCTACCAACAGGAGTTCTGTTGTCAGTGCGCTGGTTTGCCACTAGCATTCACTTCTGTATTTGACATGCTTTATCTGTGTCTCTCAGGGGAGATCTATATCTGGTTCCTGTCAGCATTCACTTCTTAGCTTCATCAATCTTATGTAGTTTTGGTGGCTGAATATATATATATATATATATATATATATATATATATATATATATATGCGCCACAAGAACTGCAAGCTGTGAATGGCATTACTTCAGTCTCTGCTGTAAACACATAGATATTTTCCCCCTTCTAAAAAGTACTGAAGCAAGCATATTTTGGGTTTCCTCTTCTTGACCTTCTAATGGTTTCTGGACTGTATCATGAGTAATTTGACCTTTTGTGCCAATACACGTTTGGTGATTGCGTACCATGTGTTTTTTTCTGTGAGTTGGTTGCCTCACTCAGGTTGATATTATCTAGTTCCATCCATTTGTCTACGACTTTCTTCAAATCATTGTTTTTATAGATTATTATTAGTCCATTGTGAAGATGTACCACATTTTCTGTATCATTCCTCTGATGAATGCCATCTGGGTTCTTTCCAGCCTATGGGTATTTTTAAAAAAAACTGCTATGAACATTGTTGTGTATGTGTCTTTTTTCTATGTCATCTTTTCGGTATATGCCCAGGAGAGGTATGGCTTGTACCTCAGTTACTGCAATGTCCAAATTTCTGAGGAACCTGCAGACTGATTTCCAGAGTGGTTGAACCAGTTTGTAAGCCTACCAACAAAGAAGGATTGTTCCTCTTTCTTCACATTCTTATTATCATCTGCTGTCTCCTGAGTTTTTTATTTCAGTCATTCTGACTTGTGTGAGGTGGAATCTCAGTGTTGTTTTCATTTACATTTCCCTGAGGACTAAGTATGATGAACATTTCTTTCGGTTCTTCTCAGATACTTGATTTCCTTCAGTTGAGAAATCTTTGTGTAGTTCTGGACAACAATTTTAATAAGATTATTTGTCTCTCTAAAGTCTATCTTCTTGAGTTCTTTGTATATATTGGATAATAGCCTGCTATCAGATGTAGGATTCGTATAGACCTTTTCCCAATCTGTGGGTTGCTGTTTTGTCCTAATGACAGTGTCCTTTGGCAGTCAGTTTTCTACTACAGTGAAGAACTGTCAGTTAGCGAAGTACAACAGGGACTGGCTCCTTCCTGACTTCTCTTTGGGTCCTGAACAGTGAAGAGGAGAACTAAACAACCATGTTCTACCCCTACAAGGCAGGTATATAAACAGCCATGGGTCTAGAGAGATCTATCAGTGATTCTGGTCATCAGTCCAGGAAATGTATGGAAATGGGGTTTGTAGTTTTAAGCCTGTCTTCTGTAACTACAGGCTGTGGTGTTGTGAAGCCAGGATACACCCTGTGCAGGTGTGAATATGCCTTAGGAGGCTGTCTCCTTAGATTTCTGAAGCATTGCTAAGGGAGTGAGAGAAAATCAGCAACCTCTACTCAACAGAGCTCTGGGTATGCTGACACTCTTGTTTTATCTCTATATGAAGCTACTTCAAAACATCACCTGTCAGGTATGTTCTTGAATATCCTTCAGTGTGCTAGCATTGGACTGCAATGAAATATTATGCAGTAGAGGTATGGGAAACACCTGAACTCTTCCATTGAAGATCAGAGAAATGAGGTTTATTCACATTCCATTGACTGTGTATGTTTCTGGTCTTTGGCTTTGATCATGCAGATCTATTGTCTCCCACTTCATTGTTCATGTGGACAAGTTGTGTGGAATGCACCACCCACAACTTTTTCCCATCCTCCTTCATAGGGTAATAGATTTTAGTGCAAACCTTCACATCTTATATTCTAGGTTAACTGACCTAACTTTTCTTATATAAGGAATTTTCTATTATCCCTACACTGTGTGTGTGTGTGTTTGTGTGTGTGTTTGTGTTTGTGTGCTAAAATGGTTTAGTTGTATACACATTTACAGAAATCTTGAAAAAAGATACCAGAAAATTGAAAAAAAAGTCTATGTAAGAAAACTGTAAACTGTGGATGGGGTAGAAACCCAATGTTCTCCCACAACTTGGCCTTCTAGAAAGAGTAGCATAATCTGTAATAAAAGAATACAATTGAAAACAAAACTTGGAGGAAATGTCCTGGATGTCTACATTATCACTGTGAACTGTGACATTGTTCTCTTGGCATCCGTGGTCAGACGTGAGGGCTCTGAAACCAAGTTGCATCCTGTGGATCTGTGAAACAGCTTGAGGAAGCTGTCAACTGGGTCACATGAAGCATGTGAAAGGTGTGAGAAGGCAGTAGCAGGCCCTTGTGACACTGCCTTCCCAATGGAAACCTGGAAGTGTTGACAATAACAGAATGGGAGTCTCAAGTCTGAACTTTGACACACAGCTAGGCAAAGTGTAACCTGCCAATTAGCTTCCTGAGTACCATCCACAAGCCAAGGGTAGGCTCAGATGAAACACAATTGAAGATAGATTCTGTCCCTTGTGAGCTGCATCTTAGGGTATGTGGAAGACCATTCAACCTCCTGTTACATGGGAGAACAGAGTAATGAGAGGCAGACAGAGGGAACAAATAAGTGTTTGTTTTTCTGGGCCAACATAACTGCATTATCCAGGCTAAGGATTTGCTCACGGAAGTCTAGTCACATTGCTATAGGCCAATCTGTATGCAGTTTCAATAGCACAACTGAATCCAGGCTTCTTTCTTAGTTAATGGGATTTACAGGCAGACATTTATAAGTTTTATTTTAGATTCATAAATTCTTTTATGTCTTCATGTTCACAAGGCATATTCTTTCATGAACTCTCTGTGTCTGTGTCTTTCTTTGTCTCTCTGTCTTATCTCTGTCTGTGTATATCTGACTCTCTGTCCTATTTTTTCTCTTTCCTGCAACAATCCTTACTAATGGAAGCACATTTCTTGGCCGTATATGTACTTGCTTCACTCATAAACCCCAGTGTGATTTGAATTTACTGTCTTCTGGAGAACCACAGTTAGAAAAAAAGTTGACATCCAAATCTACTAGACTACGATTTTAAGAACTGAGAAGATGTAGAATGTTCAAAAACTCCCAACAAGCTTAGGTTCCTAGGAGCATGTATGGAAGGAACATTTTCAGAAATCCAAGAAATGCATGCCAGTCAGAATGCATGGGCTGCCTTCTCTTTGCAGGGACTGCCAGCATCAAGAGAAAGGTAACTTGGGGCTTTAATAAATATGTATAGTTTGGGAATACCTAGTCTCTTCCCTTACTTTATCCTTCCTTGTCTGTATGTTCCTAATGGATGTCATACATACATCTAGTAGTGACTCACTTTCAAGTACATAGATGACACATGTGGCACCCAAGTGAAGAATTTGACTTTTCTTCCATGGTTGCAGCTCCTTATCAGTACTGGATCTACAACTTCATTTTCCCTATGACTGCTGCTTTGTTTTTTGTGTGTGGGGGTGTGGGTGTGTGTGGGAGTGGGTGTGTATGTATGTGTCTGTCTGTCTCTCTCTTTATCTCTCTGTTTGATTCCTGAACATGATACCTCTTCATAGTTCAGCTTGACTTCTTCATTGTTCATTCCAAGGTTTACCCATCGTGCTTTCTCCAAGAGTTTGCTTTTGTTGTCTCAAAGTACACTTATGATACCAATGCATCTGTAGTCATACCTCTGAAAAGATGATCATATCAGTAACAGACTCATGGCTAAATTAAGTTATTTTTGAGGCTCTGAGGGAAGTTGTGATCAGGATTCATGTAAGTTTTCTTTATTCTTTTACTCCACTACTCCAACTGTAGTACTCTGTGGATATTCTGCAAGTCTTTGCTTACTTGGGTTTAATCTATGTATCTGGTCCCCGGGGAAGGCATCATTCCAAACCTCCATCATAGCAGGAGCAGTAAATGAGGAATTTGGAAAAACTGATCATTTAGCTAAAGAAGATGCCCCCTGAGAGGGAATAACTGTGTGGATCGTTACTTCTCTGACAATCATCCTGAGCTAATTTCTCAGCTGCCTTTCTTACTTGTCATTTTGAGTGTGCTACCTAAGGTGCGGAGGACCATTTCTGGCCTGTATTTGAAAATAGAGTCTTCACTGTTCATGCATGAAGGTGGGAGTCATTTCAATAAATCAGTGATATCTCTGGGTTAGAAGCAAGAGTCTCAGGCAAAGTTCCTGGAAAGGGCAACTTGGCTTGTTGATTTGGAGAAGAGCTAGTTAATGTGTAGTTATGTGCTGTTGAAGGGGAGCCTCTTCTGGATACTCTTATGTATGCTGGAATTTGAATGGTATTGTCTGTGTTGTAACTAGTGTTATGGAAAAAGAAAATGCCCTTCTGGCATTTAGTTAGTACTTATTGGTTTACACACAGACATGTTTTTCAGGATTATAAAGCTATTTACAGAGAAAACAGAGAGCATGGAGTGAAAAGAAAGGGGGAAAAGATAAATTAAGATTCTTTATTGTTATAAAAGTGCAAAGCATAAATTATCTGGTGGAAAGCAGAGAGTGTGATCCCTGGGCTGGTGCTGAGAGTCTTCCTGGAGGAGGTTGTCTTGGCTCAGGGCTTCTAGGAGTAGGAATTATGATCTAAAGCCTCTGGATTCCTAAAGAAGAGACCACGAGACATGAATAACTGATAAATCTTTGGCAGAGAGCCAGGAATTGACAAGCATGAAGCTGGTCTCCTACAAGATTCTTAATATCATTCTGCATGAGAAAGAAAATCAATAAGATTCACAGAGGTAAAAAGCTGTGACTCTCAGGGTAGAGTATTGAACTTCATCTTCAGAGCATTCCTGTACATGTATTTGGAATGATATTCCAAGAGCAGACAGAGGGCTACTCCCCTGGACATGTATCAAGGTCTCTGACTCTTTTTGAAAATACATGATTAAGGCTTGGTAGTCCTAAGCACTATGGACTCCAGGACTTACCTGCATCACATCATATATGAACTGAAAATGTCCTCCATTTCTTCTAGTCCTGGCCAGATTTTCTTGTTTAGGGCCAGGGGTACTTAAGAAGGGAGTGAGACATAGGTCTAGGGATCATGGGTGGGAGAAAGAAAGCAGCTAATAGATCCAGCTTGAAGGGAGCTTTCCTCCTCTTTCAGTGCTTCAAAGTGTCTGTAGATTTCCTCTTTCATCAGGCCTTATTGGGGGACTCAGCATATTCTCTCCTGTGTGTGGGCCATTGCAACGCATGTTCCCTTGTGTTTATCTACATGATATGCTGGAAAACCATCATCCCAACCTTCCACCATCAATGAGCAAGTACAACAGATAATGAAGATGGAGAAACTCACTATTGAGCTCCAGAAGACGACCTTTGAGTTGGGAAAACTCCCATGTATACTGAACCATTCTACAAACAGCATTTGGAGAGAAGTTATTCATTATGTCCACTTCTTAGTAGACAGTCCTGACACCTCTGTGTTAACCTCAGTTTTCTCACACCACAGGAAAATGCAACTGTAATGTCCTCATGTACAAACTAATTTTCTTATGTTCCTCTCAGAGGCTGGACTTGAAGAAAGGATAGGAGTGTGATAGGAACTATTTCATTTCTCAGAAATGCAGAAGCTGTGGTTTGAACTGTCTTGGGATACGGCAAGTAATGTGTGAGCTGTCATCATGGATTTTAACAGACAGAGAATGCATTTTCTGGTCAGCTACAGAAGCACAGTAACTTAAACTTAGATAAGTAAACTTTTATTTTTTTATTTTAAAGATTTAATTTATTTTTTTTGTATGAGTATTCTGTAACTGTCAGACACAACAGAAGTGGGAGTTTGATGCCATTATACATGGTTGTATACCACGATGACTTTGCCAGGAATTGAACCAAGGAACTATGGAAAAAGAGGTATTTCTCCTAAATGCTGAATCATCTCGCCAGCCTAAACTACTTTTGATGATGATGATGATGGTGATGGTGATGGTGATGGTGATGGTGATGGTGATGATGATGAAGATGATGATGATGACGATGACTATGACAACGACAACGATGACGATGATGATTATTATTATACTGAAAGTGTAAAGGGATCAAGATTTACCCTCCTACAAAGCTCTTCCCCCTCTCATGTTGCAAGAAGAACCTACAATAAAGAAGACACCAGATACGGCCTCTAGGTTCCCGTAGCGGAGGGTCCAGGAACAGCAGGTCCGCTGCGTCTGAGACAACACCAGAAAGGAGACAGGGAGACAGGGAGACAAATAAGCCTATTAAAAATGGGGTTCAGAGCTAAACAAAGAATTCACAGCTGAGGAATTCCGAATGGCTGAGAAACACCTTAAGAAATGTACAACATCTTTAGTCATAAGGGAAATGCAAATCAAAACATCCTTGAGATTTCACCTAACACCACTGAGAATGTCTAAGTTCAAAAACTCAGGTGAAAGCAGATGCTGGCAAGGATGTGCAGAAAGAGGAACACTGCTCCATTGTTGGTGGGATTGCACTCTGGTACAAGCATTCTGGAAATCAGTCTGGAGGTTCCTCAGAAAATTGGACATTGTACTGCCTGAGAATCCAGTTGTACCTCTTTTGGGCATATACCCAAAAGATGCCCCAACATATAAAAAGGACACGTGCTCCACTATGTTCATTCCAGTGTTATTTATAATAGCCAGAAGCTGGAAAGAACCCAGATGCTCTTCAACAGAGGAATGGATAAAGAAACTGTGGTACATCTACACAATGGAATATTACTCAGCTATCAAAAACAATGACTTTATGAAATTTGCAGGCAAATGGTTGGAACTGGAAAATATCATCCTGAGTGAGGTATCCCAAACACAGAAAAACACACATGGTATACACTCATTGATAAGTAGCTATTAGCCCAAATGCTTGAATTACCCTAGATGCCTAGAACAAATGAAACTCAAGACGGATGATAAAAATGTGAATGCTTCACTCCTTCTTTAAAAGGAGAATAAGAATACCCTTGGCAGGAATAGAGAGGCAAAGATTAAAACAGACTCAGAAGGAATACCCATTCAGAGCCTGCCCCACATGTGGTCAATACATATGCAGCCATTCAATTAGACAAGATGGATGAAGCAAAAAAGTGCAGGCTGACAGGAGCTGGATGGAGATCTCTCCTGAGAGACACAGCGAGAATACAGCAAATACAGAGGGAAATGCCAGCTGCAAACCACTGAACTGAGAATAGGACCCCCGTTGAAGGAATCAGAGAAAGAACTGGAAGAGCTCGAAGGGGCTCAAGACCCCATATGTACAACAATGCCAAGCAACCAGTGCTTCCAGGGTCTAAGCCACTAACTAAAGACTATACATGGTCTGACCCTGGACTCTGACCCGATAGGTAGCAATGAATATCCGAGTAAGAGCACCAGTGGAAGGGTAAGCCCTGGGTCCTGCTAAGAATGAACCCCCAGTGAACTAGATTTTTCGGGGGAGGACGGCAATGGGGGAGGATGGGGAGGGGGACAGCCATAAAGAAGAAAAAGAAGGGGAGGGGGAGGGATTAGGGTGATGTTTGCCCGGAAGCCAGGAAAGGGAATAACACTCGAAATGTATATAAGAAATATTCAAGTTAATAAAGGAAAAAAAAAAAAAGAAAAGACACCATCACAGCTGCCAATCCCCCTCAGCACTAAAGAAAGAAAAGTTTTACTTTGTCTTTGTTATGGAGATATTCTTGTTGACTGGGCTCATAGGTTCAGATCTGAAGCAGGGAGATTATGGAAGAATCTGCTTACCTTGGAGGAACAGGGAAACAGTGAGCAAATGTAAGATGTTGTTCCACCACCTTATCCTTTGCTGAGAAAAAAGTCTCTGCTTCACAGCTTGGGAAATGGGTAAGCAGGCTAAGCAAGTATGGCTAACAAGCCAAACCAGATGGGTAAACATTTGTCCATTGAGTATACAGGGGGAGCATTTCATTGACTATGCTGACTGTATCTCCTGTCCACTGTGTTCTAATCCCATGCAAGGAAAGTTTGGTTTATTTTCTCTGTTCTTTGTCAGAACAATAGTGTTTCACATTCTGAATGCTGTTTCTTCACTGATATGAACCTTGAGAGAATGCAAGGAGCAAAGGAAAGCTACAGCCAACAACATTCTCCATTCTAGAATATCAAGGCCTTCTCATACTTCCTTGTAGCTGTGAATTCAGCACGGAGGAAAATTACAACCATGTGTGATCATGCAGCATAAAAATTAGCATGAGATACAAAAAAGACTTAAAAATGAGTCAGATCTCTGATACATAGCAAGAATTGATCCTGGGCAGTGTCACAAATAACATGAAGGTTATTTTGTTGAGCAAGAGTTACTCTCCTGGAGTCCTCAGATGTTCATATGTGCTTGAAAATCTGTCACGGAAGACTGTATTGATATCATAATCTAATCCAGAGAGAACATACAAAAAGTATACTATTCCTTCTGCCGTACTTGGTTGAATTAATTCAAATCACACATTTGTTTGTGAGGCTGATATTAATGTTCTACATAGATAAGAGCATTATCTCAATCCTTGCCTTAGTAATTTGCTTGGTTTTATTTATTTTTTTTTAATTTGGAAAATGGCAGAATATTCTTCAGTTCCACACCTGAACTGAAGTGACTGTTCCTCAGACTGTATGCATAGAGGACATCTAAGTAGTAGTTGACATTTTTAGTCGGGGCGTCTCCCCATTGATCTGTTTGGGCCTGAATAAGCATGTATAGACTCATTTCAGTTAAGGGAATCATGTAATATCCAAAATATTACAGGATCCATCTGCTCTAAATATTTTCTTTTACACAGGAGAAGGAAGGTGTATCAAAGGCTGTGTATCAAAGCATGTAGATATTACATCATCCATAGAAGATAATATATCAAGAAGAATTCTGTAGGGCTACACAGATTGAACTAAGTATCCCCACACAATTCTAAGACAGTACGGACAAGAAATCACTTCACATGGAAACTTAAAATAATCTGATGCTATGGTATGTGGAGTGTTAATAGATAAAGAAAAAACAACTAAATAGCACATGCACATATACCAGATGCTATTCAAATATTATCCAGATGCACTTTGCAACCTACATTTAGAAAAAAGAGATTGATTCCCCACTTCACAGATTCTGATCAGAACCACTGAGTATTAAGAAAGCTATATTAGAACTCACTTGCATATCACATGTCTGTATAACTAGGTAGTCACAGCAAACATGACATTCAGAAAGCAAAGCTTGAACTTGTCAACAGTGGAGGGAGTGCATGTAGTGGATGAGGTTTGGGCATGAAACTCAAAAGTCTAAAATACAAGTTAGATTTGAGTTTTGAGGACAATAAATACTTAATCAGTTTTGGAACAAATTTGAATATAAAGACTCAAAAAATTATTTGTCAATCAGCTCTGAGTCCCTATGGAGATTGGTGGATATTATGAATTTAGTTATCTCCTTGCATACCTATGATTAATCAAATTAATTTCCTTGTGTCATGAATACCAGAACATGGCCACAGTATGTGCAGTTCCTGCAATTATTTAATACCCCTTAAGGCCACTTGGCATGCCCTTGAACTGAAAGAGAAACCTAGGTAGGACCAAGGGCTTCTCCTTCCATTGGTGCACAACAAGTCCATCCTCTGCCACATATGCAGTTGGAGCCATAGGTCTGTCAATGCACATTCTTTGAATATTGGTCTAGTACCAGAAAGATCTAGTTCATTGTAATTGTTGTTTTCATGGTGTTGAAAGCACCTTCAGCTCTAGTAATCCTCTCTCAAAATGTTCCAACAAGAGGTCCGTTTTCAGTTCACTGGTTTGCCACTAGCATTCATGTATATAGTTGACCTGCTCTGGCTGTGTCTTTCAGGCAATATCTACACCCGGTTCCTGGCAGAATGCACTTCTTAGCTTCATCAATCTTCTCTAGATTTGGTGGCATGCATATATATATATATATATACACACACACACACACACACACACACACACACACACACACACACACACACTTTTGTTGTCTCCTAACGCTATGAGGGTAGATGGAATGTTAACGTGGATTCTCTGCCACTTGGTCAAGAATGTAGAATCCACAAAGGACAATGCCAAATAGACTACCTATTGTTCTTTTGAACCTATTAAAGTTGAGGTTTCACTGGACCTCAAGCAATTCCTCTCCCAGCACATCCTCCTGAATCTTATATTTGCCCTGAAGAAAGATCATGGTAGAACATCCAAAACCCTCAAGTCTGGCCGTGGGAACACAGGAAGGTAGATATTTGAGAACTGATATCTAATGTGACTACAGAACCACGTTAGGTAGTCCATATTGTCCTTTCCTTTACTGATGTCTGATAAATTTTGATTAAAATGAGGATTTGGGAGTTTATCATTTAGAGGAGGTACACAATATTAATCTTATATTCACTCTATAGCTGGGCCTTCTTTGTTGCCAAAATCATTGCAAAAAATTAAATTGGAAAACAGAATGTTTGAGTACACATTAAGGAATCTATGTAAAGTCCACTATGAAGGAATGTACAGTAAGAAAATGTCATACAATATTCTTTCAATTAAAGATCTGTTGGGAAAATACTGTCCTTTAAGAAACAGAAAACACCTAGGAAATTGAACTGTATTTCACAGGAATGATCCAATGAATAAAATTATTATCCACAAGATTCTCCTCCACTCCAAGTTCCTAGATCTTTTCTACCCATGCCAAGTCCCTAACTAACTTTCGCCATTCAGAGCATGTAACCACTAATGATGCAAAGAGAAGTCTCTTTCTTTATTGAGATGTAGTATGTAATCTTTTCCACTGTGTCAAAGGACACACTCCAGGAAATGGCACCCTCTAATCTTGGCAATGTAAGGAAAGCTGTTCTGCAGGAAGGCCATGGCAGTTCTCAGTGACATCACCATTAGGCTTTTTCTGAAAAATCTCTTTATCCAGAAGAGTCTTAGGTTCTTCTATGATGTCACAGGTGTTGTTGTGACTGCTACTGCCTCTCAGATATTCCTTCAGTACCTCTAGGGTTTACTAATTGTCTTCTAATTCAGAGTAAACAGCCATTTGGGAGGTGAACAAAGAAGAAGAAGAGATCAGAGATGGAGAGAAGGAAGCTGGCCTTTTGTTTTAGTTTAAAAAATCGACGAAATATGTAGTCCATGGGAACGCTCACTGAATGCTCTCTCAGAATAGTTATGGTTCATTGAAGAGATGGTGTTGATCTCAGCCTTCCACACGTGGGAAGCAGGAGCCTGGATCCACTCAGTAGCATCTAGATTTACTTGCTGGCTATGGTTCCTGGAAATCAGAGATGTTTATATCATTAATGTCTATATTCCAAATGTCAGGTACTGGGATGGACAGAGTTGATTTTCTAAGAGCTCATGGATTCTACTCTTTTTGCCCAGAAGGAAAAGTTCCTAAGGAAGATGGGAACAACAAGTATTGTGTCCTCAGCTCAATTTAAACTCCTCCAGGCTTTGGATTCCTAGAGTGCAGTTTGTGTCTGAAACTGATATCTGGGAGAGAAAATTGCCTCCATTTGAGACTTCACTACATCAGACTTTCGACTAGTATTACGCTGACTATCATTCCCTGACAAGACCCTTTAGATTTCTGAGTCAATAAGTGTGATTAGTTGGCACTTTTCTTTTCTTTTATTTCTTTCATTTTTTAAAATTATTAGCAAATTTTATTCTTTTCTTATTGAATATTTCTATATTTACAGTTCAAGTATTATTTACTTTTTCAATTTCCTGGCCATAAAATCCCTTATCAGTTCTCCTCCCCTTGTTCTATTATCCCACTTACTGTACCTTGAAAATCATTTGAACAGGCAGTCAATCCCAGGGAAGACCAGTGGCCACTCCTTCCATTGGTGCCCAATAAGGTCATCCTCTGCTACATACGCTTTTGGAGCCATAGGTCTGTCCATGTACAGTCTTTGAATATTGGTTTGGTAAAAGAAAGCTCTGGTTCATTGGCATTGTTGTTCTTATGGGATTGAAAGCCCCTTCAACTCTTGTAATCCTTTCTCAAAATCTACAAAAATGAGGTCCGTTTTCAGTTCACTGGTTTGCCACTAGCATTCAATTCTGTATTTGGCATGCTCTAGCTGGGTCACTGTGTATAGTTCTATACCTGGTTCCTCTCAGTATGCACTTCAAAGCTTAATCATTCTTATCTAATTTTGTTGGCTGAAATTATATATATATATATTCTTGATGGCCCTTATAGCTATGAGGTTATTTGGATATTTAGCATGAATGAGCAGATCTAGGTCAAGAATTTAGAATCCAAAAATTACAGTGTCAAATATACTCCCTCCTGTTCTTATGAACCTATTGAAGTTGATGTTTCCATGGACCTAAAGCCATCCCTCTCCTTGCCCATCTTCCTGAATCTTAGGGTTTGACTGAAAAAAGAATCATGGTAAAATTTCCAAAACCCTCAAGTTTGTCCCTGGTAACACAGGAAGGTAGATATTAGAGAACTGATATCTAATGGGACTACAGAAACACATTCAATAGTTCATGTTGTCCTTTGCTTTCCTGATGTCTGGTAATTTTTTGATAAATTATGGATTTGGGAGTTTATCATTGAAATGGGAACACAATACTTACACTGTTATAATGACTCTATAGCTGGGACCAATTTTGTTCCAAAACAATTGCAAAATAATGAAATTGGAAAACGGAATTTTTGAGTACACATTCAGAAATATATATAAAGTTCACTATCAAGGAATGTAAAATTGGAAAATGTAGTAAAATATTCATTCATTTAAAGGTCTGTAGGAAAAATACTGGCCATAGGAAACAGAGAAAACCTAGAAAAGTGATCTGTATGTCACAGAAATTGACTGGGATTAAAAATATTATCTAGAAGAATCTCTTCCCCTCCATGTTCCTAATTTTTTCTACCAGTAACAAGCCCCTGACTATCTCCATTCAGAATATGTAACCACTAATGAGGCAAAGAGAAGACTCTAGGTTTAGAGAGATGTATGTAAAGGTTTCCACTGTGTCACAGGAGACACTCGTGGAAAGGGCACCCTCTAATCTGGTCAATGTAAGGAAAGCTGTTTAGCAGGTAGGACAAGGCAGTTCTCAGTCACATCACCATTAAGACCTCAACGAAAAATCTCTTGTAACCTGGAGATTCTTCTGTGATGTCACAAGTGTTGTCATGACATTAACTGCCTCTCAGATATTCCTTAAGTACCTCTACCTCTAGGGTTTACTAATTGGCCTCTAATTCAAAGTAAACAGCCATTTGTGAGAGAGACGATCAAGGAGCAGGGATAGGGAGAAGGAAGCTGGCCTTCTGTCTTGGTATAAAAAGAAGAAATATGTGCTCCTTGGTAAAGCTCAGTGAGTCCTGCTTAGGGGTTGAGTGGGTTCCTCAAAGAGATAGCCTAAATCATAGCCTTCCACATATAGGAATCAGTAGCTGGGAGCCTCTCAAAGTATGTAGACTTCCCTGCTTGTTATGGTTCCTGGAAGTTATTGAGTTTATATCATTAATTTCTTTATTCTAAAAGCTAAGTCTTGGGAAGGACAAAGTAGTTTTCGTGAGAGCTCAAGGCTTTTCTTTGTGCCCAGAACAAGAAGGTGCTAAGGAAGAAGGCAAAGGCAAGTGTTGTGTCCTCAGCTCAGTGTAAACTCCTCCATGCTTTGGATTCCTTTAGTGCAGTTTGTGTCTGAAACTGATATCTGGGAAGGAGAATTGCTTCTAGTTGAGAGTTCATCATCTCACTCTTTTCACTACTATTACTCTGAGTAGCATTCCCTAACAGTTACCCTTAAGATTTCTGAGTCAGTAAGTTTTTATTCCTTTTCCTTCCTTTATTTTTTATTTTTTCAGGAAATTTTAATGAATTTTTAATCGGATATTTCCATATTTACATTTCTAATGTTATTTCATTTCCCAAGTTCCTTTCCATAGAGCTTAACTAGTATCCTCCCCTTTTTCTATGAACTCCCCTTACTACCCCTTGTCATTCTCTTTAACTGGGAGTCAAACCCATGGAGTACAATCGGCTTCTCCTTACATTGGTGCCCAACAAGGCCATCCTCTGCCACATATGCAGTTGGATCTTTAGGTCTTTCCATTTACAAATTTGCATATTGGTTTGGTACCAGAAAGCTCTGGTTCATTGGCATTGTAGTTCTTATGGGATTTGAAATCTCCTTCAGTTCTTGTAAACCTTTCTCAAAATCTACCAACAGGAGTTCTGGATCAGTGCACTGGTTTGCCACTGGCATTCACTTCTGTATTTGACATGCTCTAGCTATGTCTCTCAGGGAAGATCTAAATCTGTTTCCTGTCAGCATATACTTCTTAGCTTCATCAATCTTATATTCATATCAATCTTATATTCTTATATTCCTTCAGTATCTGCTGTAAATTCATAGATATTTTCCCCATTCTAAAACGGACTGAAGCAAGCATAAGTTGGGTTCCTTTTCTTGACCTTCTAGTGGTGTGTGGATGGTATCATGAGTAATTTGAGCTTTTGGGTCAATACACACGTTTGGTGATTGCATACCATGTGTGTTTCTCTGTGATTTGTTTGCTTCACACAGGGTGATATTTTCTTGTTCAATCAATTTGTCTATGACTTTCTTGTAATCATTGTTTTATAGCTGATTAGTAGTCCATTGTGTAGATGTACCACATTTTCTGTATCCATTTCTCTGATGAATGCCATCTGGGTTCTTTCCAGCCTATGGGTATTTTAAATAAGGCTACTATGAACATTGTTCTGTATGTGTCTTTTTTGTATGTCTTCTTTTCGGTATATGCCCAGGAGTGCTATGGCTTGGACCTCATTTACTGCAATGTCCAATTTTCTAAGGATCCTGCAGACTGATTTCCAGAATGTTTGAACCAGTTTGTAATCCAACCAAAAAAGAAGGAGTGTTCCTCTTTCTTCACATCCTTATCATCATCTTCTGTCTCCTGAGTTTTTTTTATTAGAGTCATCTGACTTGTGTGAGGTGGAAACTCAGAGTTGTTTTCATTTACATTTCCCTGAGGACTAAGTATGATGACCATTTCTTTACGTTCTTTTCAGATAATTGATTTCCTTCAGTTGAGAAATCTTTGTTTAGTTCTGGAACATAATTTTAATAGGATTATTTGTCTCACTGAAGTCTAACTTTTGAGTTCTTTCTATGTATTGGTTATGGCCCTCTATCAGATGGTGGATTGGTATAGACCTTTTTCAAATCTGTTCCTTGTGGTTTTGTCCTAAAAGTGTCCTTTGGCAGGCAGTTTTCTGCTACAGTGAAGAACTGTCAGTTAGTAAACTAGAACAAGGACTGGCTCCTTACTAACTTCCCTACGTGGTCTGAACAGTAGATGGGGAAACTAAACAATCATGTTATACCCCTACAAGGCATGCCTATCTATAGTCGTGGATCCAGAGAGACCTATCAGAGATTCTCCCTTAGAGAACAAGTAGAAGCCTACAGAGAGGAATCGCAAAAATGCCTGAAAGAATTCCAGGAAAACATAAATAAACAAGTAGAAGCCCATAGAGAGGAGACACAAAAATCCCTGAAAGAATTCCAGGAAAACATAAATAAACAAGTAGAAGCCCATAGAGAGGAGACACAAAAATCCCTGAAAGAATTCCAGGAAAACACAATCAAACAGTTGAAGGAATTAAAAATGGAAATAGAAGCAATCAAGAAAGAACACATGGAAACAACCCTGGATATAGAAAACCAAAAGAAGAGACAAGGAGTTGTAGATACAAGCTTCACCAACAGAATATAAGAGATGGAAGAGAGAATCTCAGGAGCAGAAGATTCCATAGAAATCATTGACTCAACTGTCAAAGATAATGTAAAGCGGAAAAAGCTACTGGTCCAAAACATACAGGAAATCCAGGACTCAATGAGAAGATCAAACCTAAGGATAATAGGTATAGAAGAGAGTGAAGACTCCCAGCTCAAAGGACCAGTAAATATCTTCAACAAAATCATAGAAGAAAACTTCCCTAACCTAAAAAAAGAGATACCCATAGACATACAAGAAACCTACAGAACTCCAAATAGATTGGACCAGAAAAGAAACACCTCCCGTCACATAATTGTCAAAACACCAAACGCACAAAATAAAGAAAAAATATTAAAAGCAGTAAGGGAAAAAGGTCAAGTAACATATAAAGGCAGACCTATCAGAATCACACCAGACTTCTCGCCAGAAACTATGAAGGCCAGAAGATCCTGGACTGATGTCATACAGACCCTAAGAGAACACAAATGCCAGCTTAGGTTACTGTATCCAGCAAAACTCTCAATTAATATTGATGGAGACACCAAGATATTCCATGACAAAACCAAATTCACACAATATCTTTCTACAAATCCAGCACTACAAAGGATAATAAATGGTAAACCCAACATAAGGAGGCAAGCTATACCCTAGAAGAAGCAAGAAACTAATCGTCATGGCAACAAAACAAAGAGAAGAAAAGCACAAAAACATAACCTCACATCCAAATATAAATATAACGGGAAGCAATAATCACTATTCCTTAATATCTCTCAATATCAATGGCCTCAACTCCCCAATAAAAAGACATAGATTAACAAACTGGATACGCAACGAGGCCCCTGCATTCTACTGCCTACAGGAAACACACCTCAGAGACAAAGACAGACACTACCTCAGAGTGAAAGTCTGGAAAACAACTTTCCAAGCAAATGGTCAGAAGAAGCAAGCTGGAGTAGCCATTCTGGTATCAAATAAAATCAATTTCCAACTAAAAGTCATCAAAAAAGATAAGGAAGGACACTTCATATTCATCAAAGGAAAAATCCACCAAGATGAACTCTCAATCCTAAATATCTATGCCCCAAATACAAGGGTACCTACATACGTAAAAGAAACCTTACTAAAGCTCAAAACACACATTGCACCTCACACAATAATAGCGGGAGATTTCAACACCCCACTCTCATCAATGGACAGATCATGGAAACAGAAATTAAACAGTGATGTCGACAGACTAAGAGAAGTCATGAGCCAAATGGACTTAACGGATATTTATAGAACATTCTATCCTAAAGCAAAAGGATATACCTTCTTCTCAGCTCCTCATAGTACTTTCTCCAAAATTGACCATATAATTGGTCAAAAAACGGGCCTCAACACGTACAGAAAGATAGAAATAATCCCATGCGTGCTATCGGACCACCACGGCCTAAAACTGGTCTTCAATAACAGTAAGGGAAGAATGCCCACATATACGTGGAAATTGAACAATGCTCTACTCAATGATAACCTGGTCAAGGAAGAAATAAAGAAAGAAATTAAAAACTTTTTAGAATTTAATGAAAATGAAGGTACAACATACCCAAACTTATGGGACACAATGAAAGCTGTGCTAAGAGGAAAACTCATAGGGCTGAGTGCCTGCAGAAAGAAACAGGAAAGAGCATATGTCAGCAGCTCGACAGCAAACTTAAAAGCTCTAGAATAAAAAGTAGCAAATACACCCAGGAGGAGTAGAAGTCAGGAAATAATCAAACTCAGAGCTGAAATCAACCAAGTAGGAACAAAAAGGACCATAGAAAGAATCAAAGAACCAAAACTTGGTTCTTTGAGAAAATCAACAAAATAGATAAACCCTTAGCCAGACTAACGAGAGGACACAGAGAGTGCGTCCAAATTAACAAAATCAGAAATGAAAAGCAAGACATAACTACAGATTCAGAGGAAATTCAAAAAATCATAAGATCTTAATATAAAAACCTATATTCAACAAAACTTGAAAATCTGCAGGAAATGGACAATTTCCTAGACAGAATCCACGTAATGAAGTTAAATCAGGAACAGATAAACCAGTTAAACAACCCCATAACTCCTAAGGAAATAGAAGCAGTCATTCAAGGTCTCCCAACCAAAAAGAGACCAGGTCCAGACTGGTTTAGTGCAGAATTCTATCAAACCTTCATAGAAGACCTAATAACAATATTATCCAAACTATTCCACAAAATTGACACAGATGGAGCCCTACGGACTTCCTTCTACGAAGCCACAATTACTCTTATACCTAAACCACACAAAGACGCAACCAAGAAAGAGAACTTCAGACCAATTTCCCTTATGAATATCGACGCTAAAATACTCAATAAAATTCTGGCAAACCGAATTCAAGAGCACATCAAAAGAATCATCCACCATGATCAAGTAGGCTTCATCCCAAGCATGCAGGGATGGTTTAATATACGGAAAACCATCAACGTGATCCATTATATAAACAAACTGAAAGAACAGAAACACATTATTATTTAATTAGATTCTGAGAAAGCATTTGACAAAATTTAACACCCCTTCATGATAAAAGTCCTGGAAAGAATAGGAATTCAAGGCCCATAATTAAACATAGTAAAAGCCATATACAGCAAACCAGTTGCTAACATTAAACTAAATGGAGAGAAACTTGAAGCATTCCCACAAAAATCAGGGACTAGACAAGGCTGCCCACTCTCTCCCTACTTATTCAATATAGTTCTTGAAGTTCTAGCCAGAACAATCAGACAACAACAGGAGATCAAGTGGATAAAGATCGGAAAAGAAGATGTCAAAATATCACTATTTGCATATGACATGATAGTATATTTAAGTGATCCCAAAAGTTCCACCAGAGAACTACTAAAGCTGATAAACAACTTCAGCAAAGTGACTGGGTATAAAATTAACTCAAATAAATCAGTTGCCCTCCTCTATACAAAAGAGAAACAACCCGAGAAAGAAATTAGGGAAACGACACCCTTCATAATAGACCCAAATAATATAAAGTACCTCGGTGTGACTTTAACCAAGCAAGTAAAAGATCTGTACAATGAGAACTTCAAGACACTGAGGAAAGAAATTGAAGAAGACCTCAGAAGATGGAAAGATCTCCCATGCTCATGGATTGGCAGGATTAATATAGTAAAAATGGCCATTTTACCAAAAGCAATCTACAGATTCAATGCAATCCCCATCAAAATACCAATCGAATTCTTCAAAGAGTTAGACAGAACAATTTGCAAATTCATCTGGAATAACAAAAAAACCCAGGATAGCTAAAGCTATCCTCAACAATAAAAGGACTTCAGGGAGAATCACTATCCCTGAACTCAAGCAGTATTACAGAGCAATAGTGATTAAAAGTTCATGGTATTGCTACAGAGACAGACAGATAGACCAATGGAATAGAATTGAAGACCCAGAAATGAATCCACACACCTATGGTCACTTGATTTTTGACAAAGGATCCAAAACCATCCAATGGAAAAAAGATAGCATTTTCAGCAAATGTTGCTGGTTCAACTGGAGGGCAACATGTAGAAGAATGCAGATTGATCCATCCTTATCACCCTGTACAAAGCTTAAGTCCAAGTGGATCAAGGACCTCCACATCAAACCAGACACACTCAAACTAATAGAAGAAAAACTAGGGAAGCATCTGGAACACATGGGCACTGGAAAAAATTTCCTGAACAAAACACCGATGGCTTATGCTCTAAGATCAAGAATTGACAAATGGGATCTCATAAAACTGCAAAGCTTCTGTAAGGCAAAGGACACTGTGGTTAATACAAGACGGCAACAAACAGATTGGGAAAAGATCTTTACCAATCCTACAACAGATAGAGGCCTTATATCCAAAATATACAAAGAACTCAAGATGTTAGACCACAGGGAGACAAATAACCCTATTAAAAAATGGGGTTCAGAGCTAAACAAAGAATTCACATCTGAGAAATGCCGAATGGCTGAGAAACACCTAAAGAAATGTTCAACATCTTTAGTCATAAGGGATATGAAAATCAAAACAACCCTGAGATTTCACCTCACACCAGTGAGAATGGCTAAGATCAAAAACTCAGATGACAGCAGATGTTGGCGATGATGTGGAGAAAGAGGAACACTCCTCCATTGTTGGTGGGATTGCAGACTGGTACAACCATTCTGGAAATCAGTCTGGAGGTTCCTCAGAAAATTGGACATTGAACTGCCTGAGGATCCAGCTATACCTCTCTTGGGCATATACCCAAAAGATGCCTCAACATATAAAAGAGACATGTGCTCCACTATGTTCATCGCAGCCTTATTTATAATAGCCAGAAACTGGAAAGAACCCAGATGCCCTTCAACAGAGGAATGGATACAGAAAATGTGGTACATCTGCACAATGGAATATTACTCAGCTATCAAAAACAACGAGTTTATGAAATTCGTAGGCAAATGGTTGGAACTGGAAAATATCATCCTGAGTGAGCTAACCCAATCACAGAAAGACATACATGGTATGCACTCATTGATAAGTGGCTATTAGCCCAAATGCTTGAATTACCTAGAACCCTAGAACAAACGAAACTCAAGACGGATGATCAAAATGTGAATGCTTCACTCCTTCTTTAAATGAGGAAAAAGAATACCCTTGGCAGGGAAGAGAGAGGCAAAGATTAAAACAGAGACTGAAGGAACACCCATTCAGAGCCTGCCCCACATGTGGCCCATACATATACAGCCACTCATTTAGACAAGATTGATGAAGCAAAGAAGTGCAGACCGACAGGAGCCAGATGTAGATCATTCCTGAGTGACACAGCAAGAATAAAGCGAATACAGAGGCGAATGCCAGCAGCAAACCACTGAACTGAGAATAGGTCCCCCGTTGAAGGAATCAGAGAAAGAACTGGAAGAGCTTGAAGGGGCTCGAGACCCCAAAAGTACAACAATGTTAAGCAACCAGAGCTTCCAGGGACTAAGCCACTACCTAAATACTATACATGGACTGACCCTGGACTCTGACCCCATAGGTAGCAATGAATATCCTAGTAAGAGCACCAGTGGAAGGGGAAGCCCTGGGTCCTGCTAAGACTGAACCCCCTGTGAACTAGACTATGGGTGGAGGGCGGCAATGGGGGGAGGGTTGGTAGGGGAACACCCATAAGGAAGGGGAGGGGGGAGGGTGTTGTTTGCCCGGAAACTGGGAAAGGGAATAACACTTGAAATGTATATAAGAGATACTCAAGTTAATAAAAAAAAAAGAAAGAAAGAAAGAAAAGCGTGACAAGAGAGTATCAGGCCATTGTGACACTGTCCTCCCATTAGAAACATGGAAGTGTTGACAATCACAGGTTGGGGTATCATGTCTGAACTTAGACACCCAGCTAGGCAAAGTTTAACCTGACAGTTAGCTTCCTGAGTACCATCCACAAGACAAGGGTAGGCTCAGATGATGGAACGTTGAAGATAGCTGCTATTCATTGTGAGCTACTTTTCAGGGTAAGTAGAAGACCATTATCCTCTTGTGACATTGGAGATCAGAGTAATGAGAGGGGACAGAGGGGACAAATCTGTGTTTTGTTTTGTTTTGTTTTCTGGACAACCATAACTACATTTTCCAGGCTAAGGATTTGCATATGGAAGTCTATTGTCTCACATTGGTATATACCAATCTTGTATGATTTCAATAGCACAACTGGTTCCAGGCTTCTTTCTTAGTTACTGGGATTTACAGGCAGTCATTTATGTCTTGTCTCCTAGATTCACAAATTATTTTCTGGCTTCATATACACAAGGCATATTTTTACCCTCTGTCTCTCTGTGTATGTGTCTTTCTCTGTCTTTCAGTCTCATCTCTCTTTCTCCTTCTGTCTGCCTCTCTTTCCTGTTTTTCAGCTTTCCTACAACAATCTTTACTAGTGATAATATATTTCATTTCAGTTTATGCACTTTATTCTCTCATAAACTCCAGTGTGATCTGAAATTGCTGTCTACTGCAGAACCACTATTAAAAATATAACTGATGTCCAAATCTACTAGACTAGAACTTTAACAACTGAGAAGATGTAGAATATCAACAGCTCCCAACAAGCCTAGGGGCCAAGGATCATGAATGGAAGGAAAATTTTCAGAGATAAAAGAAATGCATGCCAGGATGACCATGGCTTCTCTTTACAGGGACTACCAGCATCTGGAGAAAGGTAAAATGGGGCTTTAATAAACATGCATCCTGTAACAATACCTAGTCTCTTCCCTTATGTTACACTTCCCTGTCTGTATTTTCCTAATGGATGTTGTATATAAATGTAGTAGTGACTGCCTTTCAGGAGTATAGACGTTGTCACATGTGGCCCCCAAATGAAGAATTTGATTTTTCTTCCCTGACTGAGGCTCCTTGCCAATGATCTACAACATATTTTTCCCTATGACTTCTGCTTTGTTTTGTGTGTGAGTGTCTGTGTGTGTGTGTGTGTGTGTTTCTGTGTGTGTATCTGTCTGTCTGTCTTTCTGTCTTTGTCTCTGTCAGTCTGTTTCTTCCAGATGATACCTCTCTATACTTCAGTTTCACTTCTTAATTGCTCATTCCAAGATTGACCCATCATGCTTTCTCTGAGTGTTTGCTTTTGATGACTCAAATTACACATATGTTAATCAGTGCACCTGTAGCCACAACTGTGTACCATTGATCACATCATAATCACCCTCACGTCTAAAAAAAGCTATTTTTGAGCCTCTGAGGGAAGTTTTTATCAGAATTTAAAACTTTTCTGTATTTTTTACTCCCCTATCCAAACTGTTGTAGTTTGTGGATCTTCCCCAAGTCTTTGCTTAATTGTATTTATCTATGTTCCTGGCCTACTGGGAAGACATCATCCCAACCCTCCAATATTACTAATCAGGAGGAATAGATGAAGAAATTGGAGAAATTGGTCATTTATCTACAGAAGATGTCCCTGAGATGGATTAACTGTGTCGAATCATCGCATCACTGACAATCATTCTGAACTATGTTCTCAGTTTATTTTCTTCTTTCTCATTTTGAGTGTGCTACCTAAGGTGGTGAGGACCATTTGTGGGCTGTGTTTGAGAATTGACTCTTCACTATTCATGCATGAAGGTGGTAAAAAATACAATAGATCAGTGATATCTCTGGGTTAGAATGATAGTGATAGAAAGTCTTCCTTTGTGTCTCAGGCAAAGATCCTTGAAAGGGCAACTTGGCTTGTTGATTTGGAGAAGAGTTAGTTAATGGGTAGGTATGTGCTGTTGAAGGGGACTCTCTTCTGGATACTCTAGAGTATGCTGGAATTTCCATGGTATTCTATGTGATGTCACTAGTGTTATGGAAACAGAAACTGCCCTTGTGGTATTTAGATAGTACTTATTGGTTTACCCACACAAATATTTTTGAGGATGATCAAGCTATTTACAGAGAAAACATAAAGCATGGAGAGACAAAAGAAAGAGAAAGAAAAAATTAAAATACTTTCTTGTTATAGAAATGGAAAGAATAATTATCTTGTGGTAAATGGCGATTTAGAGCACTTGGCTGGTTCTGAAAAGCTTCCTAGAGGAGGTGCTCTTGGCTCTGGCCTTGTAGGAGTACGACATATGATCTGAAGGCTCTGGATTCCTAATGAAGAGAACCAGTTTCAGGAATATCTGATAAATTTTTGGCAGAGAACCAGGAATTGTCAAGCATGCAGCTGGTCTACTATGAGTTTCTTACTTTCATTCTGAATGAGGAAGAATTCCAAGAAGAGCCACAGGAATAAAAATTTTGACTCTCAGTGTAGAGTATTGAATTTTATCTTCAGAGGATTCCTGGACATGCCATTGGAATTTTATGACAAGGGCTTCTACCCTTGACATGCATCAATATCTCTGACTCTTTGTCTTGAACATACATGATTAAGGATTGGGGGTCCTAAACACTAATGACTCCAGGACTTACCTGCATCCCATCAGATATGTACTGAAAATGTCCTCCATTTCTTCATGTCTTGGCCAGATTTTGTTGTTAAGGCCCAGGGGGACTGCAGAAGGAAGTGAGGCATATGTCTATCGATCATGGTTGGGAGAAAGAAAATAGCTAATAGATCCAGCTTGACTAGAGCTTTCCTCCTCTTTCAGTGCTTCCACGTGTCTGTAGACTTCCCCTTTTGTCATGCTTCATTGGGGGATTTGCATTTTTTTCCTGTGTCTGGGCTACTACTATGCATGTTCCCTTGTGTTTATCTACAGGGTCTCCTGGGAAGGCATCATCCCAACCTTCCAGCATCAGTGAACAAGTGCAACAGATTAAGAAGTTGGAGAAATTCACTAAGGAGCTCCAGAAGATGACATGTGAGTTGGAAAATTCTCGTGCATAGGTAACCATTGCACCAACAGCATTTGAAGAGAAGTAGTCATTGTACCCACTTCTTTGTAGACAGTCCTGACCCCTGTGTGTTAACCTCAGTTTTCTCAGACCACAGGAAAATGCAACTGTAATGTCCTCATGTACAAACTAATTTTCTTATGTTCCTCTCAGATTCAGGACATAAAGAAAGGATAGTAGTGTGATAGGAAGCTATTTTATTTCTCAGAAATGCAGAAGCAGTGGTTTGAATAACTGTCTTGGGTTACGGAAAGTAATGTGTGAACTCTCATCATGGATTTTAATAGACAGAGAATGTATTTTCTTTCCTCAGACACACAGAAAGTTGGTAAGCTACAGAAGCATAGTAACTTAAACTTAGATAAGTAAACTTTTATATTTTATTTAAAGTTTTATTTTATTTGTTTTCAATGAGTATCTGTAACTCTCAGACACAACAGAAGTGGAAGTTTAATGCCATTATACATGGTTTCATGCCACTATGATTTTGCTGGTAGTTGAACTCAGGACCTATGGAAAAACAGTTAGCGCTCTTAAATGCTGAATCATCTCACCAGTCTAAATTACTTTTGACCATGATGGTGATGATGATGATGATGATGATGATGATGATGATGATGATGATGATTACCATTATTATTATTATACTTAAACTCTAAAGGGATCAAGATTTCCCCTCCTCCAAAGCTCTTTCCCCTCTCCTGTCTCAAGATATCCTACAATAAAGAAGATACCATCACAGCTTCCCATCCTCCCCAGCACTGAAGAAAGAAAAGTTTTACTTTGTCATGGTTATGGACATATTCTTGTTTACTGGGCTCACAGCTTCAGATCTGATGGAGGGAGACCATGGAAATGGAATCTCCTTTGGAGGAATCTGCTTACCTTGTAGGAATGGGGAAACAGTGAGCAAAAGTAAGATGTTGTTCCACGACTTCATCCCTTGCTAAGAAAAAAGTCTCCTTTTCACAGCTTGGGAACTGGGTAAGCAGTCTAAGCAAGCATGGCTAACAAGCCAAACCAGATGGGTAAACATTTGTCCATTGGGTACAAAGGGGGAGCATTTAATTGACTATGCTGACTGTATCTCCTGTCCACTGTGTTCTAATCTCATGCAAGGAAAGTTCGGTGGATTTTGTCTGTCCTGTGTCAGAAAAATAGTGTTTTCCATTCTGAATGCTTTTTCTTCACTGATATGAACCTTGAGAGAACAGAGGGAGCCACGGAAAGCCACAGCCAACAACATTGTACATTCTAGAATATCAAGGCCTTCTCATAAGAAACACTTTCTTTTAGCTGTGAATTAAGCAGGGAGGAAAATTACAACCAACCTCTGATCAAGCAGCATAAAAATTAGCATGAGATAAAGAAAGACTTAAAAATGAGTCAGATCTCTGATACATAACAAGAAGTGGACCCTGGCACGGTCACAAATAACATTAAGGTTATTTTGTTGAGCAAGAGTTACTCTCCTGGAGTCCTCAGATGTTCATATGTGGTTGAAAATCTGTCACGGAAGACTGTGTTTATATCATACTCTAATCCAGAGAGACCATACAAAAAAGTATATTATTCCTTCTGGAGTATTGGTTGAAATTAATTCACATCACACATTTGTATGTGAGGCTTAAATTAATGTTCTACATAGATAAAAGCATTATCTCAATCCTTGCCTTTGTAATTTGTTTTGTTTTGTTTTGTTTTCAATTTTGAAAATGGCTTAGTATTCTTCAGTTAAACAATTGAACTGAAGTGACTGTTCCTCAGACTGTATACATAGAGAACATCTGAGTAGTAGTTGACATTTTTAGTCGGGACGTCTCCCCATGGATCTGTTTTTGCCTTAATAAGCATGCATAGACTTATTTCAGTTAAGGGAATCATGTAGTATACAAAAAATTAGAGGATCCATCTGCTGTAAATATTTTCTTTTACTCAGGTGAAGGAAGGTTTATCAAAGGCTGTGTATCAAAGGTTGTAGATATTACGCCATCCATAGGAGATAATATATCAAGAAGGATTCTGCAGGGCTACAGAGATTGACCTAAATATCCCCACACAATTCTAAGCCAGGACGGAAAAGATATCACTTCACGTGGAAATTTAAAATAATCTGATGCTATGGTATGTGGAGTGTTAATAAAGAAAAACCACCTAAAAAGCATATGCATATATAGCAGATGCTATTCAAAAATATCCAGAGGCAGTTTGGAACCTACATTTAGCACAAAGAGATTGAATCCCCACTTCACAGGTACTGAACAGAACCACTGAGTATAAAGAAATCTATATTAGAACTCACTTGCCTATCACATGTCTGTATAACTAGGTAGTCACAGCAAACATGACATTCGGAAAGCATAGCTTGAACTTGTCAACAATGGAGGGAGTGCATGTAGTGAATGAGGTTTGGGCATGAAACTCAAAAGTCGAAAATACCACTGAGATTTGAGTTTTGAGGACAATAAATACTTAATGAGTTTTGGGACAAAATTTGAATCTAAAGACTCCAAAAATTATTTATCAATCAGCTCTGAATCCCTGTGGAGATTGGTGGATATTATGAATTTAGTCTGTGCCCCAGAGGTATAGGTAAATGGTGTAATTTGAAGTGATTAGGTATGCTAAAGAGGCATACAAAACTGAGGAGGCCATGGTATCATTGAGTAAGTGTGCTTCTCCAAAACGTAGCATGATTTTCTGTGGAGTGACCTAGACACTATACACACACGCGCATGCACACACATAAACACACAGATACACAAATACACACATACACACAAACACACACACAAACACAAACACACACAAACACACACAAACACACACACACACACACACAAAACCCTCAAATAATTGACTTCCTCTGTGCTGTGTGTGGCATGCTGGAATTATCCAAGATATGAAGAGTATTCTCCACAAGTAAGTTAAACCCAAACTCAAAGAAAAATTTAGAATTCCTCATCCTTTCTTGAGAAAGCATTCTGTGCATGAGTAATGCTTACATTTTAAAGTTTAAGAGGGATGACTTGAAAACAGTAACTACTTAATCCACATTGAAACAGCATTTCAGAGATGTATAGTGATTTAATTTTGATTTTATGATACTGCAATTGCTCAGGTCTCATGATTGCAGTATTGAACCACGTCATTCCTAAACATAACTGTAGGGACAGTAAGAGTTTGGAGATTTCTTCAAGTTGAAAACCTCAGAAATCGTATTAGCAACAACTTAATTCAAAATGGAGAAACTTGTGCTTGGGTAAGGTCCTGTACCTAAGACTGAGCAGCTGGTTCAAAGCCAAGGACAAACATTGCATGTTACCAAGGACTGCTGGGTACAGAACCTGTTACTAAAATGGAGAAAGCTAAAGGCTTCAGGAAATATGGATAAGGAAGACTTGGAATGGTAGAAATTATATGCTATATATTTAGTGGTACACACTGAGAGGATGAATTTTTGAAATGTTTATCTCCTTAGGAGTGTAAACATTTGAGCTAAGTAAATGCTGTAGCCTAAGTAGGAAAGAGAAGTGAGTTTCCATTCACACACTGGAATTCCCTTCATGCTGAACATGAACATGGGAGGGTTTCAAAGAAATGTTGAAGCACATCAAGAGCTTCTGAGCATCCAGGAGGAGTCTGAGAGGATTAATTTGTTCTTGTTATGAGGGATTTTCTAGTTTATTGTTGGAAATCCATCAAGAGAAGTTCAAAGTCTAGAAACCAAATTATATACAAGTCTCATATTAGCTTTGGAAGACTGTGACCTGTAAAGGCCTCAAAAAGGCATAGCTAGATTCACCTGTTAAAATATATTACAATTGGTGACTGACTGCCTTTCCACTATGTTCCCAAGGCCAGCCGCAGGGTACAACTGTGGTGCCAAACCTTCAGCTGGAGAATTCTGCTTAGCTTAATTACTGTGTTTTGTTTTGGTTTGAGTTGTGTTTTCTTCAGGTATTAGTACTCTTGGTTTGGTTGGAAGTTTTGTTATTCATTCTTAATAAATTTTTGTTCTTTTGGTGAATTTGCAGTTTTGTTAACATCATGCACATTGGGTTATGATTGTATCATTAAACCCTTTTTGAAAAAAAATTAATATATATTTTTCAGAATAAAATGTGTTTTTCAACTCATAAGAAACAAGTTTTTTCTTGTGTCGTGTTGCACCCTGTAATCCCAGAAACCATATGTAGAGATAGATGACTAAAATTTGCAGGGTCTTGGGATTTACAATTGTTCCCAGTAAGCCAGAGGAACACATGTGGATTGGCCTTTCGATGTGTCTAGTGTGGCATAATCTGTATACCAATTTCATGATGGAAAAGGTATCCATACTCTATCCTTGTGGTCATATATTTAGCTACTCCTAAAACGTAGTATTTTAGGAATGATCTCATAGAACAAATTAATGAGAAAATCAACAGTATTGGTCTAATGACTACCAGAAAATGAAAACATTCACCAATGTATTGGAAATTAAACTCCGGAATATCTGACGTATTCTGTCTCTGCTTTATTGAAATATAGTCTCAGTGCGAACCACATAGAAGAGATAATGAATTCCATATTCTTAAAAATCTTTTTTATACTTAGTTTTTATGTTGTTGGCCTTGACTATATATTTGGTGCCTATTTTGGATAGTTGTTTGGTTCAGATTATTATCATTACCATTATTATTGCTATTATTTCTTTTTTTTTATTAACTTGAGTATTTCTTATATACATTTCGAGTATTTTTCCCTTTCCTGGTTTCCAGGCAAACATCCCCTTCCTCGCTCCCCTTCTTTATGGGTGTTCCCGTCCTCACCCTCACCCCTAGTCGCCCTCCCCCCAACAATCTAGTTCCCTGGGGGTTCAGTCTTAGCAGGACATAGGGCTTCCTCTTCCTCTGGTGCTCTTACTAGGATATTCATTGCTACCTATGAGGTCAGAGTCCAGGGTCAGTCCATGTATAGTCTTTAGTTAGTGGCTTAGTCCCTGGAATCTCTGGTTGCTTAACATTGTTGTACTTTTGGGGTCTCGAGCCCCTTCAAGCTCTTCCCGTTCTTTCTCTGATTCCTTCAACCGGGGTCCTAATCTCAATTCAGTGGTTTTCTGCTGGCATAGGCCTCTGTGTTTGCCATATTCTGGCTGTGTCTCTCAGGAGAGATATACATCTGGCTCCTGTCGGCCTGAAATTCTTTGCTTCGTCCATCTTGTCTAATTGGATGGCTGTATATGCATTGGCCACATGTGGGGGAGGCTCTGAATGGGTTTTCCTCTGTGTCTGTTTTAATCGTTGCCTCTATTCCCTGCCAAGGGTATTCTTGTACCCCTTTTAAAGAAGGAGTGAAACATTCACATTCTGATCATCCGTCTTGAGTTTCATTTGTTCTAGTCATCTAGGGTAATTCAAGCATTTGGACTAATAGCCGCTTATCAATGAGTGCATACTATATGTGTTTTTCTGTGATTGGGTTACCTCACTCACGATGATATTTTCCAGTTCCGACCATTTGCCTACGAATTTCATAAGGTCACTGTTTTTGATAGCTGAGTAATATTCCGTTGTGTAGATGTACCACCTTTTCTGTATCCATTCCTCTGTTGAAGGGCATCTGGATCCTTTCCGGTTTCTGGCTATTATAAATAAGGCTGCGATGAACATAGTGGAGCACGTGTCTTTTTTATATGTTGGGGCATCTTTTGGGTATATGCCCAAGAGAGGTATAGCTGGATCCTCAGGCAGTTGAATGTCCAATTTTCTGAGGAACCTCCAGACTGATTTCCAGAATTTTTGTTCATGTCTGCAATCCAACCAAAAATGGAGGAGTGTTCCTCTTTCTTCACGTCCTCACCAGCATCTGCTGCCACCTGAGTTTTTGATCTTAGCCATTCTCACTGGTGTGAGGTGAAATCTCAGGGTTGTTTTGATTTGCATTTCCCTTATGACTAAAGATGTTGAACATTTCTTTAGGTGTTTCTCAGCCATTCAGCATTCCTCAGCTGTGAATTCTTTGTTTAGCTCTGAACCCCATTTTTTAATAGGGTTATTTGTCTCCCTGTGGTCTAACTTCTTGAGTTCTTTGTATATTTTGGATATATGGCCTCTATCTGATGTAGGATTGGTAAAGATCTTTTCCCAATCTGTTTGTTACCGTCTTGTCCTAACCACAGTGTCCTTTGCCTTACAGAAGCTTTGCAGTCTTTATGACATCCCATGTGTCGATTCTTGATCTAAGAGTATAAGCCATTGGTGTTTTGTTCAGGAAATATTTTCCAGTGCCCATGTGTTCGAGATTCTTCCCACTTCTGCTTCTGTTAGTTTGAGTGTATCTGGTTTGATGTGGACGTCCTTGATCCACTTGGATTTAAGCTTTGTACAGGGTGATAAGCATGGATCGATCTGCATTCTTCTACATGTTGCACTCCAGTTGAACCAGCACCATTTGCTGAAAATGCTATCTTTTTTGCATTTCATGGTTTTGGCTCCTTTGTCAAAAATCAAGTGCCAATAAGTGTGTGGGTTCATTTCTGTGTCTTCAATTATGTTCCATTGGTCTATCTGTCTGTCTCTGTACCAATACCATGCAGTTGTTATCACTATAGCTCTGTTATACTGCTTGAGTTCAGGGATAGTGATTCCCCCTGAAGTCGTTTTATTGTTGAGAATAATTTTAACTATTCTTGGTTTTTTGTTATTCCAGATGAATTTTCAAACTGTTCTGTCTAACTCTTTGAAGAATTCGATTGGTATTTTGATGGGGATTGCATTGAATCTGTAGATTGCTTTTTTAAAATGGCCATTTTTACTATATTAATCCTGCCAATCCATGAGCATGGGAGATCTTTCCATCCTTTGATGTCTTCTTCAATTTCTTTCTTCAGTGTCTTGAAGTTCTTATTGTACAGATCTTTTACTTGCTTGGTTAAAGTCACATCAAGGTACTTTATATTATTTGGGTCTATTATGAAGGGTGTTGTTTCCCTAATTTCTTTCTCAGCTTGTTTCTCTTTTGTGTAGAGGAAGGCTACTGATTTATTTGAGTTAATTTTATACCCAGCCAATTTGTTGAAGTTGTTTATCAGCTTTAGTAGTTCTCTGGTGGAACTTTTGGGATCACTTAAATATACTATCATATCATCTGCAAAGAGTGATATTTAGACTTCTTCTTTTCCGATCTGTATCCTCTTGACCTCCTTTTGTTGTCTGATTGCTCTGGGTAGAACTTCAAGAACTATATTGAATAAGTAGGGAGAGAGTGGGCAGCCTTGTCTAGTCCCTGATCATAGTGGAATTGCTTCAAGTTTCTCTCCATTTAATTTAATGTTAGCAACTGGTTTGCTGTATATGGCTTTTACTATGTTTAGGTATGGGCCTTGAATTCCTATTCTTTTCAGGACTTTTATCATGAAGGGGTGTTGAATTTTGTCAAATGCTTTCTCATCATCTAATGAAATGATCATGTGGTTTTGTTCTTTTAGTTTGTTTATATAATGGATCACGTTGACAGTTTTCCATATATTAAACCACACCTGCATGCCTGGGATGAAGCCTACTTGATCATTTTGGATGATTGTTTTGATGTGCTCTTAGATTCGGTTTGCCAGAATTTTATTGAGTATTTTAGCGTCGATATTCATAAGGGAAATTGGTCTGAAGTTCTCTTTCTTTGTTGGGTCTTTGTGTGGTTTAGGTATAAGAGTAATTGTGGCTTCATAGAAGGAATTCGGTAGTGCTCCATCTGTTTCAATTTTGTGGAATAGTTTGGGTAATATTGTTATGAGGTATTGTATGAAGGTTTGATAGAATTCTGCACTAAACCCGTCTGGACCTGGGCTCTTTTTGGTTGGGAGACCTTTAATGACTGCTTCTATTTCCTTGGGAGTTATGAGGTTGTTTAACTGTTTATCTGTTCCTGATTTAACTTCGGTACCTGGTATCTGTCTAGGAAATTTTCCATTTCCTGTAGATTTTCAAGTTTTGTTGAATATAGGCTTTTATAGTAAGATGTGATGATTTTTTGAATTTCCTCTGAATCTGTAGTTATGTCTCCCTTTTCATTTATGATTTTGTTAATTTGGACACATTCTCTGTGTCCTCTTGTTAGTCTGGCTAAGGGTTTATCTATCTTGTTGATTTTCTCAAAGAACCAACTTTGGTTCTGTTGATTCTTTCTATGGTCCTTTTTGTTTCTACTTGGTTGATTTCAGCTCTGAGTTTGATTATTTCCTGACTTCTACTCCTCCTGGGTGTATTTGCTTCTTTTTGTTCTAGAGCTTTTAGGTGAGCTGTCAAGCTGCTGACATATGCTCTTTCCTGTTTCTTTCTGCAGTCACTCAGCCCTATGAGTTTTCCTCTTAGCACAGCTTTCATTGTGTCCCATAAGTTTGGGTATGTTGTACCTTCATTTTCATTAAATTCTAAAAAGTTTTTAATTTCTTTCTTTATGTCTTCCTTGACCAGGTTATCATTGAGTAGAGCATTGTTCAATTTCCACGTTTGTGGGCATTCTTCCCTTATTGTTATTGAAGGCCAGTTTTAGTCCGTGGTGGTCTGATAGCACGCATGGGATTATTTCTATCTTTCTGTACGTGTTGAGGCCCGTTTTTTGACCAACTATATGGTCAATTTTGGAGACAGTACCATGAGGAGCTGAGAAGAAGGTATGTCCTTTTGCTTTAGGGTAGAATGTTCTATAAATATCTGTTAAGTCCATTTGGCTCATGACTTCTCTTAGTCTGTCTACGTCTCAATTTAATTTCTCTTTCCGTGATGTGTCCATTCATGAGAGTGTGGTGGTGAAGTCTCCTACTATTATTGTGTAAGGGGCAATGTGTATATTGAGCTTTAGTAAGGTTTCGTTTATGTATGTAGGTGCCCTTGTATTTGGGGTATACACATTTAGGATTGAGAGTTCATCTTGCTGGATTTTTACTTTGATGAATATGAAGTGTCCTTCCTTATCTTTTTTGATGAATTTTAGTTGAAAATTGATTTTGTTTGATATTAGAATTGCTACTCCAGCTTGCTTCTTCTGACCATTTGCTTGGAAACTTGTTTTCCAGCCTTTCACTCTGAGGTAGTGTCTGTCTTTTTCTCTGAAGTGTGTTTCCTGTAGGCAGCAGAATGCAGGGGCCTCGTTGCGTATCCAGTTTGTTAATCTATGTCTTTTTATTGGGGAGTTGAGGTCACTAATGTTGAGAGATATTAAGGAATTTCTTCCTGTTATATTCATATTTGGATGTGAGGATATGTTTGTGTGCTTTTCTTCTCTATGTTTTTTTGCCATGACGATTAGTTTCTTGCTTCTTCTAGGGTATAGCTTGCCTCCTTATTTTGGGCTTTACCCTTTATTATCCTTTGTAGTGCTGGATTTGTAGAAAGATATTGTGTAAATTTGGTTTTGTCATGGAATATCTTGGTGTCTCCATCTATGTTAATTGAGAGTTTTGCAGGATACAGTAACCTGGGCTGGCATTTGTATACTCTTAATGTCCGTATGACATCTGTCCAGGATCTTCTGGCTTTTATAGTTTCTGGCGAGATTTCTGGTGTGATTTTGATAGGTCAGCCTTTATATGTTACTTGACCTTTTTCCCTTACTGCTTTTAATATTCTTTCTTTATTTTGTGCGTTTGGTGTTTTGACTATTATGTGATGGGACGTGTTTCTTTTCTGGTCCAATCTATTTGGAGTTCTGAAGGATTCTTGTATGCCTATGGCAATATCTTATTTTAGGTTAGGGAAGTTTTCTTCTATGATTTTGTTGAAGATATTTACTGGTCTTTTGATCTGGGAGTCTTTACTCTCTTCTATACCTATTTACCTTAGGTTTGATCCCCTTATTGAGTCCTGGATTTCCTGTATGTTTTGGACCAGTAGCTTTTTCCGCTTTACATTATCTTTGACAGTTGAGTCAATGATTTCTATGGAATCTTCTCCTCCTGAGATGCTCTCTTCCATCTCTTGTATTCTGTTGGTGAAGCTTGTATCTACAGCTCCTTGTCTCTTCTTTCGGTTTTCTATGTCCAGAGTTGTTTCTATGTCTATGTTCCATGTGTTCTTTCTTGATTGCTTCTATTTCCATTTTTAATTCCTTCAACTGTTTGAGTTTTCCTGCAATTCTTTCAGGGATTTTTGTGACTCCTATCTATGGGATCTACTTGTTTATTTATGATTTCCTGGAATTCTTTCAGGGATTTTTGTGCTACCTCTCTGTAGGCTTCTACTTGTTCTCTAAGGGAGTTCTTCACATCTTTCTTGAAGTCCTCCAGCATAATGATGAAATATGATTTTGAAACTAGATCTTGGTTTTCTGGTGTGTTTGGATATTCCATGTTTGCTTTGTTGGGAGAATTTGGCTCCGATGATGCCATGTAGTCTTTGTTTCTGTTGCCTGGGTTCCTGTGCTTGCCTCTCGCCATCAGATTATCTCTAGTGTTACTTTGTTCTGCTAATTCCTGAGAGTGGCTAGACTGTCCTATAAGCCCGTGTGTCAGGAGTGCTGTTGACCTGTTTTCCTGTTCTCTTTCAGCCAGTTATGGGGACAGAGTGTTCTGCTTTCGGGCGTGTAGTTTTTCCTATCTACAGTCCTTCAGCTGATCCTGTAGGTCTGTGTCTGTTGTTCACCAGGCATGTAACTTGCAGCAGAAAAGTTGGTCTTACCTGTGGTCCCGAGGCTCAAGTTTGCTCGTGGAGTGCTGCCTACGAACTCTCTGCAGTGGCAGCAACCAGGAAGATCTGCGCCGCCTTTTCTGGGAGCCTCCGTGCACCAGGTTTCCAGATGGCATTTGGTGTTTTCCTCTGGTGTCAAGATGTGTGCAGAATGCAGTCTCTTTTGGTTTCCCAGGTGTGTCTGCCTCTCTGTAGGTCTGGCTCTCCTTCCCATGGGATTTGCGTGCAGAGAACTGTTTATCCGGTCTATCCCTTCAGGCACAGGGGTCCTGTCGCTCCTTGGCCCTCACCCACGGGAAGCCAGAGGCAGTATACAGTTTTGTCTTGGGCCAGGGATGTGGCCAGGGGTGGGCAGTGTTGGTGGTCTCTTCCACTCTGCAGCCTCGGGAGGGCTCACCTGACCAGGTGGTGAGGTCTCTCTCCCATGAGGTTTGGGAGCAGAGAGCGCTATTATTTCTTTTATACATAATTTTTCATTTGATATAAGTGCTATGCACCACATACATGCAATTACCCCAGAATCCAGTCAAGGTTAGTGAATTCCACTTGGAACTGGGTTATCCTTTTGGTCCTATGTTAAGGAAATTTGAAAAAATGGATGAGCTATCTCTCCAGAACCTGCCCATGACTTTTTTCCTTCCTTTTGTACTTCATTAGTTGAACTTGAACAAACTCATTCAAAGAAAGAAGGTTTGTGAGAACTACAGAAATACATAAATGGCCCCTCCACTCCCATTCTCTCCCCTCCCCTTTTCCCCCCAACCTCTCCTCTTCTTTCCTCTCCTCTCTCCTCCTTTCCATTTCCCTTCCTTCTAGAAAAAAAAAAGAAATACATATAAAGGATAGGAATGCTTATTGTCTAAACTGCCAGGCATCCATGAGGGCATTAGTAGATGCACAATCATAGTTTAGCATCGCTTATTGCAAGGGTTGGAGCAGAACTGTAAATCTCATCCTGTGTTATGATGTAGATTAGACTCATCAGATTAAATTAAGAATTGAAAAAAATCTCCTGGGGTTGAAAGTGGTAAGGAAATCATGCTTATGTATCATAAATGCAGTGCTAAGAGCAGGATGCAATCTAGTCTGGGGGGATGCATCCTTCAGCAGAGTCAACAGATCTTTGGAGAATGATTCAGTTCAAAACTGGGTAGGGAGAAGGATTGTTGATATTGTTTTAGAAGACATCCCAACATTCAAAAAGTGTTTCTTTCAGATCAGTGAATGATTTTTGTAAAACAACTCATGGAATGAACTTTTGAGACCAACCATCAGCCTGAGAATTAATGTGTGAAAGAAGGAATTCTGTGTCTTTCCAGACTGTTGCTTTCAAAGCAACAACCAAAAGTGTCCATCCTATGAATGATACATAGATATATATATACACATTATAGCAGGATGGATACTGAGTTTCTTCAGGTTCATGAATGAGGTATTCAGCAGTTGACCTGGCTCAGAAATTAAGGAAATTTGTGCCAACTCTTGAGACCTGAGTTCCTTCCCCATGAGCCCCATGATTGAAGAAAAGAACAAACTTCAGACAACTTGTCTCAGATTTTTTGTAGTTGTGGTTTCCTGGTCTTGATCCACAGAAGGAAGGAAATCTAGTTTTCCAATTCTTGTTTATCCTATAATAATTCTTTCCGATGCACTCATGCAAATATATTACTGTGGATTTCATTGATAGGTTATTTTGCTATTTGAATTCTGTTGCCATAACTCTAGGAAATAAGAAGCACTTTATCAAAGCATCATATGAAAATCATGCTAAGGGAATGTGGCCATTGGTAATTTGTAACTGAGCTGAAACACTTACTAGACACAAACTGCTGTAAAAGGTCTTCTCTAGATTCCTGGTGTAGAAGCCGCTGTTCCCTAACAGAGAGTAGAGGATGAATCTCTTTGTACAGAGAAAAGGGATTTATCACAATGATCACAGGCTGTGGTCCACATAATTTAACAATGGATGGATATTTGTAAAGACCAAGAATCCAGTAGTTGATCAGTCCACAAGCCTGGATGTCTCATCTGTTCATTATTATATGATTAAATCCTCAGTAAGCAGGTTCTATGGTATGTGAGGGTTTGGTAGCAATGTGAGTGCAAGCTAGAAAAAGTAAAAGTTTCTTTCTGCCATGATTTCTATGGGCTTCAATTATAATGCATTGTTCAGAATACATCGAGATTACCATTTTTCAATAGAACGTTCCTTTCAGGGAAACTGCAGCCTCACAACATGGCTCAGGAGTATGGGAACTGCAAGACCCAGTCTGGGAAGAGGTTCCTATTCATCGAGCCCACCTACCAGTATTGCAAAAATACCCAAGAAATTCTCAATCAACTCCCTATGAAACATGATCTTCTGGGATTTGTAGACATCACAGCCACTAACAATACCAACTCAATTCAAGATTACTTATAACAGCTGACTGGAATGAAAATAGTTCCTAGGTCTTTAAGCTAATCAAAGATTTCATAGGCATACTCAGTGAACTAGTCTCCTGCCATCAGAATGGGGAGCCGATGACGTGGCTGAAGCAGATTGGAGCTCTGCTGTTATGAAAAGGATGGCAGTAAATCCCATGCTGACAGCTGTCATCCAGGCATGCTGAAGGCCAGTGCACCTGAGAGTTTATGTGCATCATGGAGGAGGACAGTACTTTTTGTGACTTGGATTTTCAAAAAATTGACTTTTATTCTATTCCTAAGTGCTTAAATATAATGCTGTTTGCATGGAACCATGGGGTAGGGAAACTTAACATCACACAGGATTGATTCTCCATACTTTATGTGCTCACATGTCTCTACCTCTAAGCCCATGTTCAACAATCCAGTGCATCTATATCTCCAGTGAATCAATTACCATTTTTCTACTATGCTTTTCTGCTGAAGTCATTTTGCAGAAGTCCACTTCCTAGTGAATATTAAAACAATGGATATTCTGAAGTTGTGTATGATCCACACACAGGCCTTTCCCACTTCAGCATTTCCAACTTTCAACTGGTGTTCTCAACCTTTCCCTCCACAAGCACAAAAGTCCGCAGTGGTATGAGGATGCTGTTTGAAAAATCAGATGAAGGGTTTTACCATAGTTGTTCCTCACTGTAGCAATATTAATGTAGATGGAAGAACATATGATAAATTCAGCTCTGTTCACAAACTGGTTAATTGCCAAGAAAATCCCCAACAGTTGTGAGTTGATTCTAGTCAGAGTCCAAGAAAAGTCAAATATGAAATGCAAAATTTCAGAGCTCTTCAAAGACTGTCTATGAAAGAATTTGCTTGCAAAACACTGTCCTAAAATATTTATTCCATTCACACTTTTATATTTTGCTTTGATGTTTATTAATAATGCAACTGCAGGTCTCTTCTCTGGTCTCCAGTGCGAAGGATTCATTCCTAAAAAAGATGTATGTGCAGATGACTAAAAAAATAAAAATAAGAATAGATCTTGATTAAAGTTCTGAGTTAAAGATGCAACATCCTATCACAAAGATCATATTAGAAGTAGATTTGACATATATGTGTATATATTTTTATTTTTAGTGTCTTCTTGAGTCTGTTCGCAAGGATTTTATTGAGAATATGTGTGTATCGGTGTAAATTAGTATGTAATACTCAGTCTTTCTTTCTGTCAGTTGTCAGTAATGGAGTAGAAACACTTTTTTATTTTTATCAAAGTTAATAAAGATTTATTATAGGTACAGGGACAGAAGATAAAATATTGATTGGGTTTATTTTTGTAATTTTTCAATAATAAATATATCCCAAAATATGGATTTTACCTTTGAGCAAACCTTTTGTATAGTCCTTAAGGAATGAGATGTGAATGTCTCTGTTGGAAACATGAATATATTATATTATAAACATTATATGTATACAATAATCTATTCCTTTGTTTACATTTCAAATGTCATTTCCCCAATTGGCCTTTCTTTCTTGAATCACACAAGCCATTCTGATCCTCTTAGTTTCTAAGGTGGTGCTCCCCCATCTACATGCCCACTTCCACTTTAGTCCTCTACCATCCCCCTTCTCTGGGATATGGCATCTCCACAGGACCAATTGACTCCCTTCCCAGAAATGGAAGATGAGGCAGTAGTCTTCTCCATATGCTCTACAATCTATGTAGCAGAAGCCATCTACTGGCACAAATATACACTTGTTTGTGCTAAATTTCCTGAGACTCTGAAGGGTAAACTTTATTGATAGTGTTGTTCTTCATATTGGGTTCCAATCCCCTTCAGATCCTTCAGGCAGTCCACTAGCCATGCTTTTTTGGCTCTCAGTTTCTGTCAAATGGTTATGTGTATGTGAATCTGTCACCATCTGGTAATGGCAGAGCCCCTCAGATGACAGACATATTAGGGTCTCATCTGCAAGCACATCTTGATATCAGGAGTCATCTGAGGATTTGGAGTCTGTGGATGAAATTGTTCTTCTAGTCTGGTGGTCTCTGGATTGCCTTTCCTTCAGTCTCTGCTCCTTTTTTGTCTTTGCATTTTTTTTTCATTTTGGACATTTATAAGTTAAATATTTTGAAATGTGTGGGCATCACCTTCTCTTCACAGGTGGGCATGTCTAGTTACAGGAGGTAGTCTCTTGTGGTTCTATCTCTTTGCTGCTTACTATGTCAACTACCATAGTCCCAGTAAATTTATGGAACCCTCTTGCATCCCTGGCATCTCTGACTTTCCTGGAAATGCCCAAGTTCAACACCCACCACTGATGCTTATTGTTATTTATTCCAATGTTCCTTTAGATTTCTCTTTTGTCTTATATTGTTTCTACACTCCCCATTTTGTCCACCCTTCTCTACTTCTAGCAAGGTCCCTCCATTCCTCTCTCTTTTATTATCATTTTGCTCTCAATTCTAAGTCGGTTGCAAGAATCCGCAGTATGGCCTTCTAACATTTTACCTTCCATGTGATAAATGATTTGTGTATTGGGTATACTTATCTTTTCAGCTAACATCCACTTCTCACTAAGTACATCCCATGTTATGTCCTTTTCGATCTCTGTTACTTCACTAATTTCCAGGTCCATCCCTTTGCCTACAAAGTTCTTGGTTTCCTCATTTTTTTTTTTTTTGGTTCTTTTTTTCGGAGCTGGGGACCGAACCCAGGGCCTTGCGCTTCCTAGGCAAGCGCTCTACCACTGAGATAAATCCCCAACCCCGGTTTCCTCATTTTTAATACCTGAGTAGTGTTTCTTTGTTTAAATATATCACACTTTCTGTATTTATTCCTAAGGTGAGTTGACGTATATCATGACTGTTTGCAGCATTTGACTTATATAAGTAAGGCTGCCCTGACCATGTTCAACCACTTGTCACTGTTATATGTGGATCATATTTGAGTATTTGCGTTGAAGTGATTGGTAAAGCCGGGTCTTCAGGCAATGCTATTTGCAATATTCTCTGTACCTTCAAATTGATATCCAAAGTGGCTATACATATACCAATCCCACCAGCAGTGGAGGAGTGTTCCATTTTGTCTACATCATAGCCTACTCTGCTACTGCATTAGTTTTTTGTCTCAGTCACACTGATTGGTGTAATGTAGACTCGCTAGTTCATTTCAGTTTGTATTTTTCTGATAACTAAGGATTTCGAAGATTTCTTGATATGTTTCTCAGCTACTGAGATACCTCAGTTGAGAATTCTTGTTTTAGCTCTCTAACCCAGTTTAAAAGTTGGGTTACTTTGTTGTGTGGGAGTTTACCTTTCTGAATTATTTCTATATTTATTATTATGGCATTTTACCAGATATAGGGTTGGTTAAAATCTTTTCCAAATGTGTAGATTTCTGTTTTATCCTATTGGCAGTGAACTTTGCGTTAACAAAAATTTTAAGATTGTTGAAATTTCATATATTGACTGGTGATCTAGGAGCCTGAACCTTTGGTATTTTGTTCTGTAAACTTTCTCCTGGCAAATGTGTTTTAGGCACTTTCTGACATTTTCCCTTCTGTTGGTTTCTGCATATATGGTTTTATATAGATTTCCTTGATACACTTGGACGCGAACTTTTAAGAAAGAGATAGAAATGGATCAATTGGCACTCAGCTATATCCAGACCAACAGTTAGGTAGCATCATTTCTTAAAATGCTTTCTGTTATGTACAACATACTTAGTCATCAGGTAAATGCACATCAAAACAACCCTGAGATTCCACCTCACCTCAGTCAGAATGGCTAAGATCAAAAACTCAGGTGATAGCAGATGCTGGAGAGGATGTAGAGAAAGAGGAACATTCCTCCATTGTTATTGGGATTGCAAACTAGTACAACCTCTTTGAAAATCTGTCCTGAGTTTCCTCAGAAATTGGACATTGCACTGCCTGAGGACCCAGCTATACCTCCCCTGGGCATATACCCAAAAGATGATCCAACATACAACAAACATAGATGTTACACTATGTTCATATCAGCCTTATTCATAATATTCAGAAGCTGTAAAGAACCCAGATGCCCTTCACCAGAGGAATGGATACAGAAATTGGCATATATTTACACAAAGTACTACTACTCAGCTATCAAAAACAATGAGTACATGAAATTCATAGTCAAATAGATGGACCTAGAAAATAATCATCTGGTGTGATGTTTCCCAATCACAGAAAACACACAAGGTATGGATTCATTGATAGGTCGATATTAGCCCAAATGCTCAAATTACCTAACATACAATGCACCGAAAACATGAAACTCAAGGAGGGCCAAAATGCAGATGATTTACTCCTTCCTTATATTTAGAGTAACTAAAATATAAATAATAGGTGTAGGTAGGCATTGTTTTTAGGAGACTGAAGGAATGGCCATTCAGAGTCTGCTGGACATGTTCCCCCATATATATATACCCAAACTTGAAAAGATTGATGAAGCTAAGCAGTGCATGCTGGCAGGAACTGTATATAGAACCCTCCTGAGAGACACAGCTAGAGCATGTGAAACACAGAGACAAATACCAGCAGCAAATCACTGAACTAAGCATAGGACCAACTTTGGAGGAATTAAAGGAAGGACTGAAGAGGCTAAGGGACTTACAACCTCAAAGAAAATACTGCCAGCCAACTAGATCTTTCAGGTACTAAATCAAAACCCAACTCCATATGTAGCAGTGAATAGCCTTGTTGGGGCACCATTGTGAAGCTCTTGGTCCTAATAAGATTGGACCCTTCATTTAGGGGAAAGTACGGTCGGGTGCTTTAAGGATAGGAATGGATGTGGAGGGTATTACCACATTATAGAAGGGGAGAAGGAGAGGTTCAGGCTGATGGCCTTGAACCACAGAAAGGAATAAAATATGAAATGTAAATAGTAAATACCAAATTTAATAAAAATGGGAAAAATTGTAATCTTAAACGTCAAAAATCTTACTCTTAAATAAATATAGCTTTTGAGATTTTAAAACATTTATTTCCAATGGAGATGAATATTGTTTATACACATGGAATACAAGTGCTTGGCACTATATTAGCTAGTTATATGGAGCCTCAGAAATGAACTCAGATGTTCTAGAAATATCTTTCAGTATCATTTTAAAAAGTTTTTGAATTATTTCTACATTTATCTGATACTTCTTTATTGATTATGTCCAATTGCTGTTAAAAAGATACAGAAAAGTACTTATTCTTTTTACAAACATTGATACATATATTCCAGGTTCCCAGTAGCTCGCCGTGATCGTATAGTGGTTAGTACTCTGCGTTGTGATACATATATTCCAGCACTGACTCAATATGAATTAGGGTGGATATTATAAGGTATTATTAACCTACTGTCTTCCTGTAAAAGTAAATTATGTAAGTAATTATTTATTGGATCTTGATTTTTTTATTGTATGAAATATCAAAATCTACATTGACATGCCATTATCATTTACTTAAACTATTAATTTAATCGATTGTAATATGGACCACATGTAGTGTACCATAGGAGAAATGTAAGGATTGCTGTAAATCGTACTGTCTCCTCTTTGTTAAGCTTGGTATGTATCAAAATCAGAAAGGTATAGTGACTCATACTGACATGTAAAAATGATGTAATTACATATGGTGTCCTCTGCTGTGAAAATGATAAGCAAGCTTAGTATTTAAGATTTTAAATATTTAATGGAATCAAAGTTATGTTAGATTGCTTTTAATGGTAATTTCTGAGGAGATAATTGGGCCTTAGTAACCAATGCCCACAAATATGATACACTCCTCTGCTTATTATTTTAAATTAATAATGCCTGGAGTAGGCAAATGCTGTATGAAGTTTCATCCACTATACCCCTGTTTAGAGATTGGATATGTCAGAGATGAAAAGGGTTGTCTTCGGTTCTTTATTGAATTTTATTTAATTAAATGAATGTTTTCAAAAAGAAATATTAAAGAATATACCCATACATGAACAGACTTTTGTCAAAGGTTATTGTTAATGTTCTCACATTGTGTAATTTCGCTATAGGGTCATGCAATATTTTTAATGTATCTGAGGCATTCATCCCATTAAATCGTCCAATAATCTTCAGCATGTTCAAATTACCAACATCCATATTGAAACCTGTACCAACTTTTAACTTTATTTCCTTTTCTGCTCTTTTACAATTTGATGCCATTTTTCTAGTATTTACCATGGATTTATTAATTAACCTGTTTCTGTAACCCACTCAGAATCACTTGTGTATATTCTTCAACAACTTTCAGTCAATATGAAAGTTCAGGTCTTTTACACTTTTTGTTTACAATTGAATGAAGCACTTCCCTGCACGAGTTCTTCTTCTACAACTCTGCGTTCTCTTCCAGAAGTGTTCTTCCTATGATTCCTGTCACATAGCCAGGTTTCTGTTTTAGGTCTAAGTAGAACTAGAACTTTGTAACAACTTTGTATTTCTTGTCTAAAGTTTCAATGGAAAAAAACTCTTGGTACATAATTTATTAGGGGAAAAATAGATCATTTTATTTTCTCACATAAAGAGCAACTACAAAATGGTTGATGTAGAAAATGGTACTTAAAAGAAAGAAGGGGATAGTGATCACATTGGTGACAGAGAAATAATAGTTATCTGTAAGAGAACAATGGTAGTAAAGATAAAAAATAATGGATCATGATTAATTTTCATGAGAGCACATGAGGATTTGTTAGAGACTTAAACATTGTGATAGGATTTGAGGTAGAATGCAGAGCAGGGTGGAAAGTAACGAAGATTTGAACTTGGAGACAAAGTTTGATGTTTTGCATTTAAGTAACAAAGACAAGATGATGGGATAATTTAACAGATTAATGTAAAGGAAGTTAAGTATTTAATGTCTCTTAATTAACTGAGAGGATATTTCAAATAGACATTATATTTTAAATATTATGGCTGATAAATCTCCCTTTAGGTATTAAAATATGAATGTAATTCACATTTAAAATTTTGCTTCATATAGGAAGATATTTTCACATTTTAATACTAGTTATTTCATGATCGATGATTCTGAGTATGTGATATTTGTCTACTTTTCATCTGTGATCTTTCATCTTTGTAACTATGTATGTATGTATATATGTATGTATCTAGTTATCTATCTATCTATCTATCTATCTATCTATCTATTTATCTATCTATTGCTCTGATCTATCACATATAGCAATCCATTTGTTATATTTTCTACCTTACATAGGTCTAGAATCCTGAAATTATATCACATGCTGGAAAAACTAATGAGATATGTCACATGCTAAAACATATGTACAGTGACATTACTAAATGAAGTCTTTGTGTTTTTATCAAATAGATAAGGAAATTTGATAGTATAATAATTAATCACCAACATTGAATCTATTTTCTGAACTGTGATTTTAAATTAATCAAATTTATAGAGCAGCTTTTAAAATTCTTGAGTGCTAATGTATTTAGCAATAAAGTTTCATAAAATTAGAAAATAGAGTTCATTTTTATGTTACATATTTATATGTATATACATGTACATACACACATACCAGCAAATATATCTATATATACATATACACATATATATATACATATTTTAACTGTGTCAACATACACATATATATGTATATACACATACACTCATGTATATGATATATACATATGTCCTGATGTACACATACATATATAGACATATATACACATATACATATATACATAAATGCTTTTTCAAAGTAAAGACCTTGCTTTTAGAAGAATTTGCCTAGGCATGACATATATGGTTTAGCCAAAGAAGAGAAAAATGTTGTTATTTCTAAATGACTCTGTGTGAGTAATCATTTTTTCTTGTTTAACATGATGATTGTTTAGCGATCTGACTTCCATGTACTTGGGGATTGATATGATGTACTTTGCTTCTCTAATTCACTCATACACTTACTCCAAAAATAAGTGATTCCTTATTATGTTTCCAGTACATATCTAGAGAATAGACTTATAAAAATATATTTGTAGTTTCTGCTTTCCTTCAAGGGCTTCACCATCTAGTGAATATATAATCAAATATCATTGTTAATTAAGTATATAATCTGCACAAACAATTTTCTTCCTATATATATCATTTTGATCCTCCAAAAATTCATTTAGTTATCAGTCCACTTCTTTTTTTAAATACTAGAAACAACAGTGTGAAAAATTCCTCTTTAAAATAAGATATAATGGAGTTAAAATTCAAGTTCACATAATATATTGCTCCAAGTCATTTTTAAAAATGTATTATACTTGATGCCTTGAGTCACCAAGTTCAATAAATTGTAACTATTTTGTTAGTAAAATATAAAACAAAATAAAATCTAAGGGAAATATGTTAATAAGATACAATTACAAATTGTTTATCCACTCACATATTCCCTTCTATATCTTTACATTTAACATAGAACTAGAGGATTGGGGATTTAGCTCAGTGGTAGAGTGCTTGCCTAGCCAGCACAAGGCCCTGGGTTTGGGTCTCACCTCTGGAATAAAAAAAAAAATAGAACGAGAAAATAATTAAAACCCCTAACACAACTTCCTACAACCCTGGGATCATTGTTTGGAAATGGAATTTTAGAGATGAAAAGTGAAAAAAAAAAGTGAAAGTATGTGACCCTGCTAGTAGATGCTTGAAAAAACATGTATACTTAGGTTGAGGTTCTACAATATAAACCTGACTTATCCCTACAACTAGATGGTGTGTGCTTTTGGCCAAACAGAACAGGAAAATTAACAGATGAGCTCCATGTCTTACACACATTTTTTTGTAAATTTGCTTGAAATCATAGTTTTGATAATTATCATCTTAACCAAAGGCAGCATTAGGCTTACATATTCACAAGCGCCTTGTTGTCACCTTTTGTTAACTACCTGTATTTTATTTCATACAAGAGTAAGAATAAGTAACTGCTATTGAGGTGGTTTTAAGGGTTTGTAGTACCATTACAGCTCATAAGTAGTAAGTGTTTTTAAACTTTTTTATAGGATACATGGTCAAAGCATCTACTCTGTCTTAATTTTTCTCATCTGATCACATATTGGATTACCCATTTCAACATTAGCTGCAATAGCTGTAAATGATTGGAATGATCTCTATCCCACTGAGGACAAAATCATGTACAGAATTACTCAGCTACAGTAATATATTTGTAGCAGCAGCAAAAGTTTCAAATACCTTATATTTTTCAAGGAAAAGTTGACTATACAGACTATGGCAATCAATTAAAGCAGCAGCAGCAATGTTTCTGCCTCTTGAGTCTCTGCTGATCTTCAATTCCCTGAGAGCAGCACAGCATATAACTTCTCTCTTTCCAGGTTTTGACAGAAGCCTGGTTGTTTCTAGTATGTTGTGCAACTGCTGTTATTTCCTGTTTGTTATGACAACTCTACAAAACTGGACTACTAGTGTATTCATGAAATACTTTCTATTGGAACAGACTGCCTCTGCTAAACTGTGAACTGATATTCTGCTTTCCAGACAACACAGATGTGAGTTGCTCCACTGAACCTTTCTTTCTTTTTTTTTTTTTTTTTTTTTTTTTTTTTTGGAGCTGGGGACCGAACCCAGAGCCTTGTGCTCGCTAGGCAAGTGCACTACTGCTGAGCTAAATCCCCAACCCCTCCAGTGAACCATTCTAAGCAGGGCCACCAGCACACCCCTCAAAGCCCCCCATCCTTTCTTTTGCCTTGCGTGGGTGGAGGGCTAAAAAGGAGGGTAAAGCTTTTAAGAGTCATCATCAAACATAGATATGTGGAAAAAAATAAAGTATAATTTGAAGAGTTATCAGCTGTGGGCTTTCCTTGGAGTGGAATATTACTCAGGCATTTGATGTATGCTGCATGGCAGGACCCTGAGAATACCAAGTTACTACAAAATGACTGGGATTCTCTGGTTCTGTATGTATCAGTGAATATAAAATTATCATAAGTAGTGGCAAGAAACAGGAGGTTTGAGGTCTGGTGGAGGGAGAACAAAGATGGTTCCTGTGTGCAAAATCCATGGCATCTCAGCTTCATAAATTCAAATAAAGCTGGGTTAGAGAGAGAGTGACAGACACACACCAGACATGCTGTGCACTATACCAAAAATAGTAAAGAGCTAACTTTTCTGCTGTATATATTTTGATTTCAAACCAAACCAAAGAAAACAAACAAACAAACAAACAAAAAAAAAAACCAAAGAACTATGAGTGTGAATAAAGATTCACTGGAAGAACTTTGTCGGAGGCTCACAATAATCAACACTAAATAAATAATCTAAAATCAATGATGACCCACTCACTCATGGAGCTGGGCACAAAGTAAATTGGCGATAATATTTTGAAACAGCATTGAATCCCATGGTAAGTGTTCATTGTGCAATATGTTGAAAATATTTGCACGCTATTTTTTTTTCAGTCGGTACAAGTTTTTAGTCATTTGTGTGAACATTCAGCTTCCTGAGGTCCAGGCTCTCTAACCATTGTATTCCTGCTGCAAGGACAGCACTGACAGCAGTGAATCATAATGAGCTCTTGTCCAGTTAAAGAAGAAGGAATTGAGGGACTATACTACAAATCAAAGAGTTCACAGGTAGGGATCCATGGCTCCAGCCACATATATAGAAGAGGATGGCATTGTCTGGCATCAATAGGAGGAAATTCCTTGTCCTATAAAGTCTGGTTTTTCTAGTGTAGGGGATGCCAGAATGTTGAGGTGTGAATATGCAGACAGGATTGGTAGCAAACTCAAAGAAGCAGGGGGTGGGTGGATGGAAGAGATAGGAACCAGAAAAGGGTATAAAATTTGAAATGTAAATACATAAAATATTCAATTAAAAAAAAAGGAACTGAGGGAGAAAGGAACAGGAGGCTTAACTCAAAAGAGTGAGAGAGCTTCTAGATGCTGGTATAAGTCAAAGATTAAAGCATTTTAGGGGCTGGGGATTTAGCTCAGTGGTAGAGCGCTTACCTAGGAAGCGCAAGACCCTGGGTTCGGTCCCCAGCTCCGAAAAAAAAGAACCAAAAAAAAAAAAGATTACAGCATTTTAGTTATGTATGAAAGGCAAGGGTCAGGAGACTATAGCATTTTATGTTTTTCAAGAAAAATCATTGAAATAATAGTTCCATTTCTTATATGAACACAGAAATTTTGCAGCCATCTTTGTTTGATGGGGCCTGTTGTACCTCCCCTTGATCAGAGGGGTCTTCTCCAACACATTTTGGAGGAGAATTGGAAAGACTGGAGAACTGTAAGATAGGGATTGAACATTTGAAACTCCTTTGGAAACTCTGTGGGACAGAAAGCTGATCACACAGAAGACTGGGCAATACTGAGACCTCAGGGAAGGAGAGACTGCCAATTCTGCCCACCTGGGCCCACATCCCTTGCCACAGACGAAACTGCAGAGTGTGTCTGAACACATGAATATAGGAGCAGTCAAGCTGCAGGATACCTGCAGTATAAACTGCACCTGGATCTGAATTGTCCAAAAAGCATTCTACACCCAAATCTCTTGTGGGGTGGGGAAAACTTATACCATCAGAGGGGCGGAAACCCCTGAAAACTCTTCTCACATTCCTGATTCAAGAAAAAACCACCTAGTAACATCTGGGCCTCCTGTGCATAGGGACCTAGGAACACTAGGGGCAGGACATTTCTGCTTGCGGCTCTCATAGAAACCTGAAAGTCAACCCGAGGAGCGACATCAGACCTGAGACCAGAGGTGAATCAAACTTTTCTGCTCTAAGTGACCTGACAGGTGGACTCAGAACAAGCAAAGGCAGAAATCCTCTGGGACCAGGAACTTCCGGTTCCTAGCTGGCTCCTGAACCTCGTGATCCCAGCCCAGAGCTCCCTGCTCCTAGATGCAGAGACAGAATGCTGATCACCAAGGAGTGTGGACAATACAGAGCCTACAAGAAACCGAGACTTCCAGGTCTGCCCACCGTTATACACATCTCTGGCCCAAGACAAAACAGCATAGTGCTTCTGGACCCAGGGATATAGCGGAGTAAAACTGCAGGACCACCATGTTCCAGACTGTACCTGGATCCGAATTGACCTGATCAAACAGCTCCCTGCACCCAAAAGCTGAGGGTGGGGGAAATAGAACATTCCTGGGAAACCAGAGGAGACAATTCTCTGCCCAGATTCCTGACTCAACAGGAAAACACCTTGTGCCATCTGTGCACCCCCCCCCTCACAGAGGAACATAGGAGACGTAGGTGTAGGTCCTGCTGATTCCTACCCACAGGGACAGCTGAAAGCCAGTGGACAGGAAAACTATCCACCTTAAAGGAGAAAACTCTGTTCCCATAACAGGGATCTACATACATAAAAGAAACCTTACTAAATCTCAAAGCACACACTGCACCGAACACAATAAGAGTAGGAGATTTCCCCTCTCTCATCAATGGACAGGTCATGGAAAACAGAAACTAAACAGAGATGTAGACAGACTAAGAGATGTCATGAACCAATGGACTTAACAGATAATTATAGAAGATTCTATCCTAAATCAAAAGGATATACATTCTTCTCACCACCTCATGGCACTTTCTCCAAAATTGGCTATATAATTGGTCATAAAACAGGCCTCAACAGATACAGAAAGATAGAAATAATCCCATGCATCATATCAGTCCACCACGGGATAAAGCTTGTCTTCAATGACAATAAGGGAAGAACGCCCACATATACGTGGAAGTTAAACAATGCTCTACTCAGTGATAACCTGGTAAAGGAAAAAATAAAGAAATTACAGACTTCTTAGAATTTAATGAAAATGAAGGTACAAGGTACCCAGATTTATGGGACACAATGAAACCTGTGCTAAGGGGAAAACTCATAGTGCTGAGTGCCTGCAGAAAGAAACAGGAAAGAGAATATGTCAGCATCTTGATAGCACACCTAAAAAGTCTAGAACAAAAAGAAGGAAATACACCCAGGAAGAGTAAAAGGCAAGAAATGATCAAACTCAGAGCTGAAATCAACAAAGTAGAATCAAAGATAATCATAGAAAGAATCAACAGAACCAAAGGTTGGTTCTTTGAAAAATCAACAAGATAGATAAACCCTTAGCCAGACTAACGAGAGGACACAGAGAGTGTGTCCAAATTAACAAAGTCAGAAATGAAAAGGGAGACATAACTACAAAATCAGAGGAAATAAAAAAAATCAGATCTTAATACAAAAGCCTATATTCAACAAAATTTAAAAATCTGCAAGAAATGGACAATTTCCTTGACAGAAATCAGGTGCCAAAATTAAATCAGGAACAGATAAACCATTTAAACATCCCCATAACTCCTAAAGAAATAGAGGTAGTCATTAAAGGTCTCCCAACCAAAAAAAGTCCGGGTCGAAATGTTTTTAGTGCAGAATTTCTTATTCATAATAGCCAGAAGCTGGAAAGAACCCAAATGCCCTTCAACGTAGGAATGGATGCAGAAATGTGGTACGTCTACCCAAAGGAATGTTACTCAACTATCAAGAGCAATGACTTTATGAAGTTCATAAGCAAATGGATGGAATGGAAAATATCATCCTGAGTGAGGTAAACCAATGACAGAAAAACACATAAGGTATGCACTCATTGATAAGTGGCTATTAGTCCACATTGTCGAATTACCCTAGATGCACAGAATACATGAAACTTAAGACAGATGATCAAAATGTGAATGCTTCAGTCCTTCTTTAAAAGGGGAACAAGAATGCCCTTGGGAGTTAATAGGGAGGCAAAGATTAGAACAGAGGCAGTAGGAATGCCCATTCAGAGCCTGAGCCACATGTGGCCCATACATATTCAGCCACCAAACTAGATACGTGGATGAAATAAAGAGCTGCTTGCCGACAGGAGTCGGATGTAGATCTCTCCTGAGAGACACAGCCAGAATACAGCAAATACATAGGCAAATGCCAGGAGCAAACCACTGAAGGAATCAGAGAAAGGACTGGAAGGGGCTCTGGACCCCATTTGAACAACAATGCCAACCAACCAGAGCTTCCAGGGACTAAGCCAATACCCAAAGACTATACATGGTCTGACCTGGGCTCCAACCACATAGGTAGCAATGAATATCCTAGTAAGAGCACCAGTGGAAGGGGAACCCCTTGGTCCTGCAAAGGCTGAAACCCCAGTGAACTTGATTGTTGGAGGGAGGGCTGTAATGTGGGGAGGATGAGGAAGGGAACACCCAAAGAAGGGGACAGGGTAGGGTTAGGGGGATGTCGGTCTGGAAACCGGGAAGGGGAATAACAGTCGAAATGTAAATAAGAAATACTCAAGTTAAAGAATGTAATCAGATAAACCCATACCGATTTTCACTTCTTCATAATTTCAAGAAGAACCTGAAAGAGAATATATAATATTCCAGAGGCAAAAACAGGAATTTAAATTAGCCAGCATAAATATGTTTTTAAAATTTTCTGCTTTCTGTTATTTAATAATTCTAAGTATTCCTCTACAAATGATAAGATGGTTGTGTAATGTCTACCGATCCCGAAAGCCTGAAACATTGTGAAAAAACTGTATTTCTTCCTAATGTGGGTCTTTGGTCAGCATCCATGTCATTGCCCACCTAAATTCTTTGTTTCTCAAGTAGATCAGAGGACTACGTGAGGATGTCATTCTCATGTAGAGGACCAAGGAACTTTCCGTACTTGCATTTATTTGCTCTTGTGAGCATGTAAATAAAACTTTCAGTTCCAACAACAAAACATGGCCGTCCAATGGGATCCCCGTGAAAAAAAATCTTTCTTTCTGCCATCAGTGAAATTTAGCACACTGGTAACAACACAGACAATAATATAAAGGAATAATCCTGGAATAATAATAATAATAATAATAATAATAATAATAATAATAATAATAATAATGATAATAATAATAATAATAATAATGCCCTCGAGGTATCACAGACTAAGGAAAGTCAATGTTGAGCCCTGTTTTTCAAGGGATATTGTATCCATGAAATCAAATTACCTCACACATAATAATCACTCACCCTGTCATGGCTTCAAGAGTGAGTTGAGAAGCAGAGTGGTCTTTTCTTAGGAAAAGAGAATGATCCATCAACCTTCCAAAAAGAAAACCAATCCAGACAGTCTGTGTGAGGATGGTTAGCTTATACATGACTAACACACACACACACACACACACACACACACACACACACACACACCACGCACATACATGCACACACACACGTGCACACCGACACACAAGCACACAGACACACAAACAAACACACACACAGACACACACACAAACACACACAAACACATCTCTGATCTCTGTTTCTTAGAGTGTCCAGGTGCACACCAGGTGTGAAAGGATGAAGTGGGCCCAGGAAACTGTCAGTCAGCAGAATCTTGGTCTGCCTGCAAGTGAGTTAGGGGTTCCTCCAAGGAATTTAGTGTCACAGTTCTTTTCGAAGGTATTAGGTGATTTGCGGTGTGTATATATCTTACTCAGGGTGAAAAAGGGCTACACAAACCTTGGAGACCAGGAAGTGGTTTTCGGGTGCATTTACATTGATGGAGACCTCATTTGGTTGACCTTCTTTAATCTCTGTCCCAGCCTCAGTCTGTGGTTCAGGGATCTCCGTTTGACCTCCTCAGAAATCGACTCCACTGAATGTGCCCCATCCCCACCCCTGAGTTCTTGCTTGCTCGAGTTCAAAGGATTTCAGTTTCGGACTCTGCTTTCTCCATCAGATTAAATCCTCAGGAAGGTCGCCCTCTAGATGCCATGAATTAACCAGTCCATCGAGTTTCTGCATTAACCCGTATGTCCCCTACTTCTGGCCGGTTCTCTCTGCACTGAGCTATCTCTCCGTCATCCCCACCGACCCTCTGCCCTGTCCTCAGTCGCCCTCACTCACTCACAGAATCTGTTCCAGATTTCCTTTCAGAGAGGTCGATGCTTTCCCCCTCACGGGCGTTCTTGTTTCCTATGTCCTCTCTGCATTTGTAGATTGTAGATAGAATAAGATTTATCGCACAGCTGATAACATGCATAGGTAAACGCCAGCCATGTTTGTGTCTCTAGGTCTCAGTTCCCTCTCGAGCTGTTTTTTTTTTTTTTTTTTTACAGTTTCATATATTTTCTCTTAAGCTTCATGATGTCATGCCCCATGCAATGATGTCAATTCTAGACCCCATTATGTGATGTCCCCGCCCCCATGATGTCATGCCCCACCCCATGATGTCGTGCCCCACCCCAATGATGTCACACCCCGATCCTGTTATGTCATGTTCCCGGTCCACTCCTTGCCAGAATGATTGTATCTATTTATCAGGTAACATTCTGAATGCTGACCTGGCACCACACTCCTCCAGGCTCCCACCATTTACAGTCCCTCCTTCTAACCTCTCCCCTTCTTCTCTGAGAGAGTGGAGGATCCCTCTGGGTACACCCTCTCCCCTGGCACATTAAGTCTCTGCAGGACTAGATTCATCGTCTCCTACCAGCTCTTGAAAACGCAGCCCGGGTAAGAGAACAGGATCAACAGACAGGTGACGGGTTTAGTGAACCCACGTGAGGACCATTGTGCTACTCTGCCTCTCTCAGTCCTTCCCTCAGCTCTTCAGTGAGACTCACTGAGCTCCATCTGATATCAAGCCCTGTGCCTCTGCTTCTGTGTCAGTCGGCTGCTTGGTGGAGCATTGCAGAGGACAATAACGCTACCCTCCCTTCTGCAAACACAAGAAAGGACCGTGAATAATGTCAGTTTTGCTGATTGCCCATAGGAAAAGTCTCACATCCGGCCACTTATCCTTTGACCATTCCCTCATTTCCTGTTCCATCTCAGTCCCTGTGTCTCTTACACAGAGGGCAATTTCTGGGTCAAAATTTTGGGGGTGGTTTTGGGTACTTATCCATCCAACTTGGGTCCTCTGTGGCTACTGAAAGTGGCCCTTTAAGAATCTGTATCCCCACTGTAACAAGTCTTAGCTAAAGTCACCGTCAAGGAAGCCAGGGTAGCCTCATCAATCACAGATTGCTGGCAAATCATACAGATAGTACCCACCCTGGACATTCACTGATTTCAGTTTATTCTCTTGGCCCTCTGCCCCTCTTGCCCGTCTCTACCAAGAAATGATTTTCAAACCCCATTTCCCTTCCCATGCCCTCAGCCACTCAATTCTTTCCTTCCACCTGCCTCCTGTCATTATTTTATTCATTCTTCTGAGTGAAATTCAAGCATTTTCTTAGGTCTTTCTTCGTGCATAGCCTCTTTGGTTCCATAGATCATAGTGTGTGAATTCTGTACTTTATGGCTAATACCCTCTTTTAAGTGAATGTGTACCTGTTATTTTGGGTCTCAGTTACCTCATTCAGGACAATACTTTCTCATTCCATCTACTTGACTGTATCTTCTCAATGTCCTTATTTTTCATATGTGTGTAGTATACCATTATGTAAATGAACCACATTATCTGTAGCCAGTATTTTTTTAGGGGCATATGCTTATTTCTATTTTCTGTTCATTATGAAGAAATTCACTAGGAACATGATGGAGTACACGTCCTTGCGGTATGGCAAAGGTCTTTTCAGATATAAGGCCAGGTGTAGTACAACTGGGTCTTTAGGAAGAATATTCCCATTTTCTCAGAATCCACTGGATAGATATGCAAAACATATACGGATTTGCTCTTCCCCCACCAAATTCTATTTGTATCCTGATATTTATCTGCTTCCTCAAAAGAGGTTTCCCCCGGAAAAGGCCTCTATCATGGACTCAGGTGATTGCATATTAACCTTCTTCCCATTTTACATGGTCAGTAAATGCTAGAGCCTATTACTGATAGCCAGAGGGGAAAGTTGGTACTGGAGGTTTGACTGTCGGGATATGTAGAGATGCAGAAGAGGGAAAGAGGAGAAGCGAGAAGGCTGAAGAAAAAAAGGAGGAAGTAATGATGGAAACAATACATAAGGCCTGGAGAAAGCACCTGTAGCAAGGGGTTTTATGGTTTGGGAATAAGTTATGATAACGTTAGATCTACCCAATACACGTTTATAGATTATAATTATAGTAACCAGATTGTGTGTTTTCTTTATGGGCTCATTAGGTTTGGAAATTCCAACAAGCTTTCCTCAACAGTATTTCTGGATCAAATTTTCTGTTAATAGAGATCTCCTCTTGTATGGGCTCTAACCATTGTTCCATAGTCCAGTAGACACAGCTGTTTTTTTCCTCAGTAATGTCTCTTGTATTTTCTATGGACATCTGTGTCTTCAGTGTTCCAGGCCCAGTGTTCCTTTTTCTCAAGGTCTTAAATGATCTCACCAAGAGGAGTTTCAGTTTTCTCAACTCGTTCCATCTAGTTGACCACAGCTTCACAATGTCCTTATTTTTCATAGGTGCATAGTATACCATTCCAAATATTTCCTGATAACAGTGAACCATGGTGAGCAGGCTAAATTTTCCCAGGGAAACTTAAAACATTCAATCTCTAAATCTACATCTCCTCATCCCATGATGCTTGGGTGGACTGAATGGCCATGGCATGAGCAGATTGTTCTAAGGGACATCAAATCCATTTCCTTCTCCAGTAATGGATGACATCCCTCTGTCAGAGATTTTTCCTCTGGTTATTTCGGTGACTGATGTGATTTAGAAATTGTGAAAACATCTGCATGCTAGAAAGCCAGAGATGTTTCAGGTTGACCTTTCTTCCACAGCCAGGTGCCCTTCACCAGAGGAATGGATACAGAAATGGCCTATATTCACACAATGGACTACTACTCAGCTATCAAAAACAATGAGTGCATGAACCTCATAGGGAAGTGGATGGAACTAGAAACTATCATCCTGAGAAAGGTTACCCAATCACAGAAAAACACATAAAGTTTGCACTCATTGATAATTGGATATCAGCCCAAATTCTCTAATTAACTATGATACAATGCACCTACCACATGAAACTCAAGACAGAGGACCAAAATTCAGATGTTTCAGTCCTTCCTTAAAATGGTAAATAAAATATCCATAAGAGGGGTAGGGAGGCATTGTTTTTCAGAAACTGAAGGAATGGCCATTCAGAGTCTGCTGGACATGTGGCGCGCACACACACACACACACACACACACACACACACACAAATATATATATATATATATATATATATATATAAATATATATATATGCGCACCAAAACTATTTTGAATAAGAATTTGGGAGTTTATCATTTGAAGTCAGTACAAAATATTTACACTGTTATATTGACTTTGTAGCTGGGCCAACTTTGTTGACAAAATCATTGCAATAAATGGAATTATAAAACAGAATTTTTGAGTACACATTAAGGAATATTTATAAAGTCCCCTATCAAGGAATGTAGAATAAGAATATGAAATACAATATTCATTCAATTAAATATTTGTAGGGAGAATACTGGCCTTAGGGAAACAGAGAAAACCTAGAAAATTGAACTATATGTTCACAGGAATGAATTTGGGAATTAATTATTATCTAGAAGAATCTCCTCCAATCCATATTTCTAAATCTTTCCTACCCATGCCAAACCCTGACTACCTTTCTCCATTCAGAACATGTAACCACTAATGAAGCAAGAGATTTCTCTAGCTTAATAGAGATGGAGTATGTAAAGGTTTCCACTGTGTCACAGGAGACATACCTGGAAAGGGCACTCCAAATCTGATCAGTGTAAGGAAAACTGTTTAGGTATTAGGCCATGGCAGGTCTCAGTGACGTCATCATTAGTCCCTCCCTGAAATATCTCTTGTAACCTGGAGGTCCCTGTCTTCTTCTGTGATATCACAAGTGTGGTCGTGCCTGCAACTGCCTCTCAGATATCCCTGCAGTACCTCTGGGGTATACTAATTGGCCTCTAATTCAAATAAACAGGGAAGAAGAATAAAGAGGATGAAGATATCAGTGATGGGGAAAAGAATGCTGGACTTCTGTCTTGGTATAACAAAAAAGGAAGAAATATGTGATACTTGGGATAGCACAGAGAGACCTTAGTAGTGATTGAGAGGGATCTCTGAAGAAATTGCCTTGATTTGACACTACCACATATGGGAATAAGGAGCTTAGAGCCTCTCAGAAACATATGGACTTCCCTGTTTTTTGGTTCCTGTAAGTCAGAGAATTTATATCATTAATTCTTTATTCCAAAAGCCAAGTGTTCAGCAGGGCATAGTTGTTTCCTGAGAGCTCATGGCCTTTCTTCTTTTGGTCAAGAAGAAAAAGGAAATAAGGAAGAAGGGAAAGACAAGTATTGTGTCATCCCCTCAAAGTAAACTCTTCCATTCTTTGGATTCAGATAGTGCAGTTTGTGTCTGGCACCATTATCTGGGAGAGAGAAGTGATTCTAGTTGAGATTTCATTATCTCTGGCATTCCACTAGTATTACTTTTTCTATCATTCCCTGAAAATGACCTTTAGATTTCTGAGTCAATAGCTGTGATTACATAGCAGTTATCTTTTCTTTTATTTCTTTCATTTTTTAATTTTTAAGCAAATTTTATTCATTTTTTCTAATTGGATATTTTATATGTACATTTCAAATCTTATTTCCCTTCCTAATTTCCTGACCATAAGATCCCAAACTGGTACCCCGCCTCTTTTACAACCCCCATTACTGTCCGTTTTCAGTTCACTGATTTGCCACAAGAATGCACTTCTGTATTTGATATGCTCTAGCTGTGTCTCACATGGAAGATCTATATACAGTTCCTGTCTGCATGCACTTCTAAGCTTCATCAATCTTATCTATTTTGGTGACTGATGTATATGTATTTCTGCCACATGTACGGCATGATCTGAATGGGATTCCGTCAGTCTCTGCTCTAAATTCATAGATAGTATTGTTCCACCTTTTAAAAAGGAGTGAAGCATGCACATTTTGTGTGTTCTTTTCTTGAGCTTCCAATTGTCTGTGGACTGCATCTTGGGTAACTTGAGCTTTTTTGCCAATATTCACTTTCGATGGTTTCATACCATATGTGTTTTTCTGTAATTGGGTTACCTCAATCAGTGTGATATTTTCTAGTTCATTCCATTTGTCTATGTCTTTTTTGAGATCATTGGTTTTGATACCCTAGTAGTACACCATTGTGTAGATGTACCATATTTTCTGTATCCATTCCTCTGATGAATTCCATTAGGGTTTCTTCTAGCTCCTGGGTATTATAAATAAGGCAGCTATGAACATATTTGAGGATATGTCTTTTTTGTATGTTGGAGCATCTATTGGTTATATACCCAGGAGAGGTATATCTGGGTCCTCAAGTAGTGAAATTTCCAATTTTCTGAAGAATCTCCAGACTGATTTCCAGAGTGGTTTAACCAGTTCGTTATGCCACCAACAAAGATGGAGCTTTCCTCTCACTTGACATTCTTATCAACATCTGTTCTCTCTTGAGTTTTTATTTTGGCCATTCTTACATGTGTGAGGTGGAATCTCAGGGTTGTTTTCATTTACATTTTCTTGATGACTAAATATGATTAACATTTATTTAGATGCTTCTCAGATATTTGATATTCCTCAGTTGAGAAATCTTTACATAGTTCTGTACCACAATTTTAATAGGGTCATTTGTCTCTCTTAAGCGTAATTTCTTGAGTTCTTTGTATGTACTAGGTAATAGCCATCTGTCAGATGTAGGATTGGTGTAGACCTTTTCCCAATCTGTTTCCTGCTGTTTTGTCCTAATGACAGTGTCTTTGGCAGACAGTTTTCTACTATATTGAAGAAATATCAATTAGTGAAATAGAAGAGGGACTGGGTCCTTCCTGACTTCTGTACGTGTCCTGAACAGTAATTGGGGGAACTAAGCAACCATGTTCTATTCCTATAAGGCATGTCTATCTACACTTGTAGGTCTAGAGAGACTTAGCAGTGATCCTGGGCATATGCACATCAACTTTATGCTGACATAGTTTGTAGTTTTCATCCTGGCTTCTGTATCTACAGCCAAAGATGTTCTGAAGACAAATTACACCCAGTACAGATGTGGATATGCTTGAGGAGACTGTCTCCTTGGTTTTCTGAAGCATAGCTAAGGTAGACATAGGAAAACAGAACCTCCTGCTCAACTGATCTCTGGGAATGCTGACATTCTGGCTTCATCTCCTTATATGTTCTTGAATATCCTTTGGTGTTCTAGCATTAGACTGCAATGAAATACTATGCGGGAGAGGTGTGGGAAACACCTGAACTCTTCCATTAGAGATCAGCAAGATGAGCTGTATTTGCATTCAATTGATTGTGTATGTTTCTTGTCTTTGTTTGACAATGCAGTTCTGATGTCTCATACTTCATTTTTCATGTGTCCAAGTTGTGGGAAAGCACACCTCACAATTGCTTCCCATCCTCCATCCTGGTGTCTTAGATTTTAGTGTAACCCTTCATATTTTATATTATCGATACACTATCCTAACTATTTTAACATACACATCTCTATTATCCCTGCACACTGTGTGTTTCTGTTTGTGTCTGTGTGTGTCTGTGTGTATCTGTGTATCTTTTGTGTCTATGTGTGTGTGTTTGTGTCCTTAAATGGTTAGTTTGTATGCAATTTACAGAAACCATTTTCACTGAAAGAAGTCTCTGTAAAAAATCTATAAACTGTGGATGGGGCATAATCCAAATGGTCTCCCACAATGTGGCCTTCTAGAAAGATTAGCATAATCTGTAATAAAAGAATATGCTTGATAAGTAAGGGCAGGCTGACAGGAACTGGATGTAGATTTCACCTGAGAGACATAGCCAGAATACAGCAAATACATAGGGGAATGCCAGCAGCAAACCATTGAACTGAGAATGGGATCCCCTTTGAAGGAAACAGAGACAGGACTGGAAGTACTTGTAGGGGCTTGAGAACCCATATGAACAACAATGCCAAGGAACTAGAGGTTCTAGGGACTAAGCCACTCCCTAAAGATTATACATGGACTGATCGTTGGCTCCAACCTCATAGGGAACAATGAATAGCCTAGTAGGAGCACCAGTGGAAGGGCAATGCCTTGGTCCTGCTAACATTGAATCCCCAGTGAACGTGATTTTTGGGGCAAGGGCGGTAATGGGGGGAGGATGGGGATGGGAACAACCATATACAATGGGCTTAGGGGTTAGAGAGTGGGGTTAGGGAGATGTTGGCCCAGAAACCGGGAAAGGCAATAACAATTGAAATGTAAATAAGAAATACTCAAGTTAATAAAGAAAAAAAAGAATATGCTTCAAAGCAAAACTTGGAGGAAATACCCTGACATGTCTACATTATAGCTGTGAACTGTGACATTGTTTTCGTGGCTTCTGTAGTCAGACATGTGGCTTTTGAAGCCAAGCTGCATCCTGTGGATCTGTAAATAATCTGAGAGAGACTTTCAACTCGGTCACATAAAGCATGTGAAAGGCATGAAAAGACAGGTGCAGCCATTGTGACACTGCCATCCCAATGGATACATGGAACTGTTGACAATCACAGAGTGGGATTCTCATGTCTGAACTTTGACAACCTGCTAGGAATATGTAACCTGTCAGTTCAGTTCCTGAGTACCATCCAAATGCCAAGGGTAGGCTCAGATGAAGTACTGATGAAGATAGGTGCTGTTCCTTGTGAGCTGCATGTGAGGGTATGTGGAAGACCACTCAGCCTCTTGTGACATGGGAGATCAGAGTAATGAGAAACAGACAAAGGGGACAATTCTGTGTTTTGTTTTGTTTTGTTTTGTTTTCTGGGCCACCATAACTACGTTTTCCAGGCTAAAGATTTGCTCATGGAAATGTAGTGTCTCACATTGGTAAAGGCCAAGCTGTATGAAGCCTCAATATCAAAACTGGCTCCAAGGTTCTTTCTTAGTTACTGGGATTTACAGGTAGTCCTTCATACCTTGTCTTCTAGATTCACAAATTCTTTTCTGGCTTCATGTACATAAGGCATATTCTTTCATTCTCTGTGTGTGTGTGTCTCTCTGCGTCTCTGTCATATTTTTTCCTCTATCCTAGAACAGTCTTTACTAATGATAACATATTTCTTGCCAGTTTAAGCACTTCCTTATCTTATAAACCCTAGTGTGATCTGAACTAGGTGTCCTCTGGAGAACCACAATTAGAAATAGAGTTGACATCCAACTCTACTAGACTAGAACTTAAACACCTGTGAAGATGCAGAATATTCAACAACTCCCAACAAGCTTAGGGCCCAATAAGCATGTATGGAAGGTAAATTTTCAGAGATCCAAGAAGTGCATGACAGGCTGACCATGGGCTTGCTTCTCTTTGCTGGGACTGCCAGGATCATGACAAAGGTTACATGGGGCTTTAATAAACATGTATAGTTTAATAATACCTAGACTCTACACTTACTTTACCATTCCCTGTCTGTAGGTTTCTAATGGATGCTGTCCAGAAATGTAGTAGTGACACCCTTTCACGAGTATAGACGTTGTCACATATGGCACCCAACAGAAGAATTTGACTTTTCTTCCCTGGTTGAAGCTCCTTATCATCGATCTATAACATATTTGTCCCCATGACTGATGCTTTGTTTTGGTGTGTGTGTGTGTGTGTGTGTGTGTGTGTGTGTGTGTCTGTCTGTCTGTCTGTCTGTCTGTCTGTCTTTGTCTCTGACTGTCTCTTTCCTTCATATAATAACTCTCCATAGTATAGCATGACTTCTTAATTGCTCATTCCAGGTTGACCCACCATGCCTTCTCTGACTGTTTTTGAGGTCTCAAATTGCACCTATGTTAACCAATGCACCTGTAGCCTGACCTGTGAACTGCTGCTCACATCATAAACAGCCCCATGTCTAAAACATGTTATTTTTGAGGCTCAGAACAATGTTTTTGTCCAAATTTACACAATTATTCCTAGTTTTTTACTCCCCCACCCAAACTGTACTACTCTGTGGATCTTTCCAAAGTCTTTGGTTACTTGTATTTATCTATGTGCCAACTCTACAAAGAAGGAATAATCCCAACTCTCCAGAATTAGTTAGGAGGAACAATGGATGAGGAAATTGGAAAAAATGATCATTTAGCTCGAGAAGATGTCCTCTTAGAGGGATTAACTGTGTAGAATCGTTGCAACAACGAAAATCATCCTGACCTAAGTTCTCAACTTCCTTTCTTCCTTGTCATTTTCAGCCTGCAACATAAGGTGGGGAAGACAAATTCTGGGCTTTGTTTGAAAATTTAGGCTTCAATATCTGTACATGATGGTGGGAAAGAATTCAATAAATCAGTCATATCTCCAATTTAGAAGGGAGAGTGATGGAAAGTCTACGCTTGTGTCTCAGGCAAAGGTACTGGAAAGGGCAACTTGGCTTATTGATTTGGAGAAGATCTAGTTAATGGGTAGTTATGTGATGTTGAAGGGGACACTCCTCTGGATACACTATTGTATAACTGAAATTCCGTGGTATTCTCTGTGATATCACTAGTGTTATGGAAACAGAAGCTGCCCTTGTGGTATTTAGTTAGTGCATATTGGTTTACACACAGACATGTTTTTTAGGATTATCAAGTTATTTATAGGGAAAATAGAATGCATGGTGAGATGAGAGAGAGACAAAAAAATTAGGACTTCTTTCTTGTTATAAAAGTGCAAAATAAATAATATGGTGTAAAGCAGAGAGAGTAAGCCCTGAGCCACTGCTAGGCAGCTTCCTAGAGAAGCTGTGCTTGGGTCAGACCTCTTAGGAGCAGGACTTATGGTCTGAAACCTCTAGATTCTAAAAGAAGGGACCAAGCGTCAAGAATATCTGATGAATGTTGGGCAGACCACCAGTAATTGACAAGCATGCTGTTGGTTTGCTATGAGTTCCTTATTTTCACTCCGAATGAGAAAGATATCCAATAGGAGCCACATAGATAAAGCTTCACCACTCAGGGTAGAGTATTGGACTTCATCTTCACAGGATTCCTATACATGTCATTGACATGTTGTGATAAGAAGAGAGAGATACTGCCCTGGACATGTATCAAAATCTCAGACTCATTTTTCTTGAACATACATGTTTAGGGCTTTGTGGTCCTAAGCAGTATGGACTACAGATTACCTGCATATGTCTAGGAATCATGGTTGTAGGTAGGAGAGTAGCTAATAGGTCCATTTGAAAAGAGCTTTCTTACTCTTTCAGTGCTTCAAAGTGTCTGTAGAGTTCCCCTTTCCTCATGCTTTGTTGGGGGACAAAGCACGGTCTCTCCTGTGACTGGGCCATTAATATGCATGTTTCCTTGTGTTTATCTACAGGGTTTGCTGGGAAGGCATCATGCCAACCTTCCACCATCAGTGAGCAAGTACAGCACATTAAGAAGTTGGAGAAACTGACTATTGAGCTCGAGAAGAAAACCTGTGAGTTGGGTAACTTCCAGGAATACTGACCCATTGCATCCACAGAATTTCATCAAAAGATAGTCATTACATTCAGTCATTTGTTGACCGTCTTGACCCCTCTGTGTTAACCCCAGTATTCTCACATCAGAAGCAACTGCAACGCCAACATCCTTATGCACAAACTCATTTTTCTGATGCGCCTCTCAAAAGCAGAACTTGAAGGTAGGATAGGAGTGTAATGGGAAGCTATTTCATTTCTCAGAAAAGAAGAATGTGTGTTTGAATAACAGTCGAGATATGGCAAGCAATGTGGGAGCTCTCATCCTGGATTTTAATAGAAAGAGAATGGACTTTCTGTCCTCAGAGGAACACAGAAAGCTGGTAAGCTACAGAAGCATAGTAATTTAGACTTAGATAAGAAAACTTTTGATTTTTATTTATTTTAAAGATTTATTTTATTTTATTTTTAAGAGTATACTGTACCTGTCAGACACACCAGAAGAGGGCATCAGATGACATTATAGATGATTGTATGCCATGATGTGTACACTTGGAATTGAACTCATGACCTTTTGAAAAAACAGGCAGTACTCTTAATTGCTGAATAATCTTCCCAGCCTAAACTATTTCTCCTTCCTCTTCTTCTTCTTCTTCTTCTTCTTCTTCTTCTTCTTCTTCTTCTTCTTCTTCTTCTTCTTCTCCTCCTCCTCCTCCTCCTCCTCCTCCTCTTCCTCCTCCTCCTCCTCTTCCTCCTCCTCCTCCTCCTCTTCCTCCTCCTCCTCTTTCTTCTTCTTCTTATTGTTATTATTATTATTATTATTATTATTATTATTATTATTATTATTATTATTACTATTATTATTATTATTATTAAGAAACCCTAAGTAGATCAAAATTAACCCTCCTCCAGTGCTCTTCCCCTTCCTGTTTCAAGAACTTACAATAAGGAAAGTCACAATAATATCTGCCCCTCCACCTCAGCACTAAATAAAGAAAAATTTTACTTTTTCTTAGCTATGGAAATTTTCTTGTTGACTGGGCTCATAGCTTCAGACTTGAAGTCAGGCATACTATGGACAATGGAGATCATTTTGGAAGAAGCTGCTACGTTGGAGGAACTGGGTAACTGAGCAAGAGTAAGATGTTGGGCCAGCACCTGATGCCTTGCTGAGAAAAAAGTCTCCTCTTCTCAGTCTGAAAACTGGGCAAGCTGGGTAAACAGGCATAGCTAACAAGCCAGTTCAGTTTATATAAGGTATAAAGGGAGAGCATTTCATTGACTAAGTTGAATATAAACACTGTCCACTATTTTCTTATCACATGAAAGGAAACTTTGGTGATTTTTGTCTATCCTGGGGTCCACAAAGATCACTTCTCACTATCATTGCCATTTCTTCCCTGGTAGGACCCTTAAGAGAACTGAGAGAGTCAGAGAAAGACACAGACAACAATAATCTACATTGTAGAGATCAAGGCCATCTCATAAGAAACACTTCCTCGTGGCTGTGAATTCAGCAGAGGGAAATTGCAACCAACGCTTGATAATGCAGCTGATATCTGGTATACAGACTCATTGACTAACTGTTCTATTGGAGAAAGGAAGCATCAAAAGTTAGCATGAGACCAAAACAAAGTACTAAAATGAGTCAGAACTCTGATACATGTAGTAAGTGTTCCCATTGTGGGTCACAAATAACATGAAGGATATATGTTTGAGCTAGAGTTACTCTGTTGGTAACCATTTCATATGTACTTGAAAATCTGTCACAGCAAACTATATTGATATCATATGCTAGTCCGAGAGACCATACCCAAAAGTATATAATTCCTTCTGAAATACAGTGTTGAAAATACTGCACATCACACATTTGTATGTAAGGCTAAAATTAATGTTCTACCTAGGTAAAAAACATTCTCTCAATCCTTATCTAAGTAACTTTTTTTTTCCGTTTGGAAAATGGCTGAGTATTCTTCAGTTCCAAACATGAACTGAAGTGACTCTTCCTCAGACTGTACACATAGTGGACATCTGAGTAGTAATTGACATTTTTAGCCAGGTGGGTATCCCCAAGGGTCTTTTAGGCACCAATAAGCATGTATAGCCATATTTTAGCCAAGGGATTCATGTAGTAGCCTAAATATTACAGGATCCCTCTGTTGCAAATAATTTTCTTTTACACAGGTGAAGGAAGGTGTATCAAAGCCTGAGTATCAAACGTTGTAGATATTACACCATCTGCAGATGATAATATAACAAGAAGGATCCCTTAGGATTACACTGATCTAGATACTCCCACATGATTCTAATACAGAACAAGAAATCACTTGGCTTGGAAACTTACAATAATATAGTGCTGCGGAGCTATGTGGAGTGTTAATAGATAATGAGAAACCACCTAAAAAGCACAGGCATATGTACAAGATGCTATTCAAAAATTACCCAGAGGCAGTTTGGCAACCTACATTCAGCACAAAATGATTGATTCTTCACTTCATAGATTCTGATCAGGTAAATTGAATATTGAGAAAGCTATATGAGAACTCACTTGGTTATCACATGACTGTACAACTTGGTAGTCTCAACAAACATGACAATCAGGAAGCATAGCCTGAACTTGCCAATAATGGATGAAGTGCATTTAGCTGACGAGGTCTGACCATGAAACTCAAATTTCCAAAATACCAGGTAGGTTTGAATTTGCAGAACAATAAATACTTAAATAGTTTTGGGGCAAAATTCTATTCTAAACACTCCAAAAATTATTTATCAACCAGCTCTTATTCCCTATGGAGGGATTAATTGTAGAAATAATGAATTTAATCTGTACACCAGAGGTATAAATAATTGGTACAATTTGAAGTGATTTGCTATGTTAAAGAAACATGCAAAACAAAGGAGTTCAGGCTATCCTTGAACAGATTTGCTTCTAAAACTTGTAGCACGAGTTACTGTGGAATGACCTAGACACATACATGCACATATCCTACAATTAATTGATTTGTTCTGTGCTGTGTGTGGTATGCCTGACTAATCCAAGGTAGGAAGTATATAATGCACAAGTATTTTAAACCCAATATCAATGAAAAGAAATCAGAATTCCTCTTGTGAATGCCATCCTAGATCAGTTAATCCATATCAAAAAGGAAAAATGAGTTACATATTCACTTTGATCTAAATGTTAATTCTCTAAACTGTTTATCTGTATGATAAGTTTTGTGTAAGTGTCTAGTATGAACCAGACCGTCCTTATTTTGAGAAGTGCAAGTGTACTTATGTATTGCTGAAAGACACAGTCAGGAACAGGAATATCAAATGTGAAGAGACAGGGAAAAGAGCAACAATGAAGGGAATGTAGTACATACAGTTAAATTGAGAGACATTTGAGGCATTGAATGGAAAACTAATGGAGTAGAAAAATTTTTTTTAAATTTTTATCAAGTAATTAAACATTTGCTATAGTTACAAGGGAAGAAGATAAAATATTGAATGGGTTTATCTATGTGAAATTCGAATAATAAGTAAGTAACAACAATTTTGGATTTCAATTTTAGTAAACCTATGTTACAAATAATGACTGTAGTCATTAAGGAGAGAGATTTTAACATCTCTGTTGGAAACATACATATCTTATATTATAAACATTGGAAGTGTAAAATAATCTATGTATTTGTTTACATTTCAAAGTCATTTCCCAAATTCTTCTTTCTTTCTTGAATCCTCCAAGCCTTTCCGATTCTCTTTGTTTCTATGATGGTGCTCCTCCATCTACATGGCCACTTCCACTTTAGCCATCTAACACCCTCCTTCTCTGGGGTATGACGTTTCCACAAGACCAATTGCCTTCCTTTCCAGAGATGGCAGATGAGGCAGTTGTCTTCTCCCTATGCTTTACTGTCTACATAGCAGTATCCATGTACTGGCCAAGTATATTTGTGTTGGTAAATTTCCTGAGACTCTGAAAGGTAAACTTATTTGATACTGTTGTTTTTCATATTGGTTTCCAATCCCTTTAAGATCCTTTAGGCATTCGACTAACTCATCTTATGTGGCTGTCAGTTTCTTTCAAATGTTTAGCTGTATCACCATCTGTCTCAGTCAGGTGATGGCAGAGCCCCTCAGAGGACAGACATATTAGGGTCTAATCTGCAAGCACATATTGACATCAGGAATAATGTGAGGATTTACGGTCTGTGGATGAAATGATTCTTATGGTGTGGTGGTCTTTCTTCATTCTCTGCTCTTTTTTTTACATTTTTTAAGCCTTGGATATTTATACGTTAAAATTTTGATCTGCGTGGCAGCACCATCCCTTCAATAGGGTCATGTTTAGCTACAAGGGGTAGTCTGTAGTCATTCTATCTCTTTGCTGTTTTGTATTTCAACTAACATCATCCCAGTAGGTGTATGGGAGCCTTTTGAATTCTTGAAATCGGGGATTTCCCTGGGAATACCCAAGTTCACCACCCATCATTGATGATTATTGTTATTTATTGCACCTTTCCTCTGGATTTCTCTCTTCTGTCTTTTCATTGTTGCTGCTCCCCCAACTTTGTCTATCCTTCTGTACCTGTAGCTAGGTCCCGTTTTCCCTCCTCCTTCTAAGTTTGTTGCAAGCATCCACCATTGGTTTTCTTTCATGTTACCATGCATGTGATGAAGGATTTTAATTGTGGGTATTCTGTACTTTGTGGCTAACATCCAAATGTCCCTAAGTACATCCCATGATAGGACCTTTTCAATCTCTGTTAATTCACTATTTTCCAGTTCCATCTCTTTGCCTACAGTGTTCTTGGTCTCCTCATTTTTAATACCTGAGTAGTGTTCTTTGTTTTATTATAGCACACTTTCTCTATTTATTCCTCGTGGAGATGACACTAGAGAGGGGTGAAGAAATTCCCTGAAACCCTGGGAAGACGAGGAACATGCCTTTTTGGTAGAAAAAGGAGTTACTTGAGCATCTTGGGACAATATGGAATGGCCAGCATGCCCTTGTAAGGAATGGCAACTTTCCACAATTCCTTGGTCATTTTTGGAAAATTCCAGGTCCCTTTGGACAGATGGAGAAGGTGTGGGTCTCACCTGAGGAATAGTTGTAGCTTTTGTTGTCTCTTTGGCAGCAGAAGATGGCACAAGATCACTTTTGGCAGAAGGGGGAAGGTTGAAACTGTCTTCCTTTGAGGAGAAATTTCTCAAGACTGCATCAGAATAATCAAATCATAAGACTTTGTTTCTAGAAACTGGGTGCCTGTGGTCTACTGTGTTAGAAGGAGAATGTCGACTATTTCTCCCCAGAGTGGAAATGTAAATAAATCTACTTGGGTAGATAGGGATCGTTGTAAAGCATGCTGATCAGATGCAGTAGATCCTAAGACATCCTTCTCAGATGAGGAAGGTCTTAATGTACAGTGTATATGTGTGGAAATCCTGAATGCAATGTCATAATGGTGGGAAGGTATTAGAACTACCTCTGAAGATGTTACCTCTCCTAGAGCATCCTAGACAAATGTGAGAGGTCTGAGAGACTCATGAGCAGATAAGGATGTTTCTAGATATTTTTTTTGTAATTGTGGAAGTTCCAAAAAAAAAATTCTTAGGCTGGAGAAGTGAAAACAGACTTTTAAATAGAAGTGTCAGGTTTCCTAGGTTGTTAATAGGCAAAACAGGTTCCAAGGCCCCTTCAGAAGATATAGTAAAATCCAAAGCCTTTGAGGTATTTGGCAGATGTTCTGGGTCTGCTTGTGGGTATAAAGAAGGACTCACAACCATTTGTGCATATTTGGACGAGTGTGTAGCATCTTCTGTAGTTGGGGAAAATGGTTGATCTTGAGGCGATAAAGAAGTTTTTATAGCCTCCTGTGAAGTTTGCTGAGGTAATATGCATTCTTTTGCACAAATGGAATCCAAGGAATCTCTTTCCTCAGATATCGAGGATGCTACAGACACTGGTGTTTGCATATCATGTTCCCCCACCCCTCATTCACATATGGTTGTATCCATAACCTTCTCTAAAGATGGAATATGTCCTAGAACATCTTTTGTACATGTGCCACATCCATAAGCCATCTCTAAAGATTTGGCTGTGGGTAGAACTACTTTTGTAGATGTTTCCTGTCCCACAGTCTCTTTATGAGATAGAGTACTACTCAGAGAATCCTGCTCAGTTTTGGGAAATTCTAGCATCTCTGATGTATATGTGGAAAATTTTGGAGCCTCTCCTTTCAGGACAGAACAACCTAGAGTCCCCTGAGGGGGAAAGGGATGTTTTATCTTCTCTGGAAATTGTACAAATATGGAGCCTGCGTGGCTCATTGACTGTGTCTTGTGATAAACTTGGTTGTTTTTGTGCTAATGACAAGTCAGGGGGTCTTTTTGTGTGATAGAGGATATTTGAGTAACTTCTGATGTATAGGGACATAGGAACCCCTGGGGGAGATGATGAGGGTGCAAGATCACAATATTTATGTGCAGAAGGCCCAAGAGTCACTTGGGTAGACTCAGAATTTTCTACCACATCTTGCATGGGTGTGGAACTTTCAAGAACCCCTTCTGAATCTGTAAATGGTCCTTAATCTAATGGTGTACAGGAAGAAAGTTTTGTCTTACTTGGGCTGGTATGTGTGTTATGAGATTCAGTTTGCGGAATTTTGACTGTATTTTGTCCCCTTTGAAAATAGTGATGATTTAAGCCCATTTTTAATAGTGGAAGACTTTGAAGGCCCTTTTGGTTTGATATGGAAGTTCTGAAAACCCCTTTGTCAGCAGAAACAGGTTTCAAACACATTTTACACAAAGCAGATTGCATAAGGCACTTTGTTGGAGAGTGGGGACATCTTTGAGTTTCTTTGTGAGTGGACATAGCTCTGTGTCCTGCTAAGACCATCAGAGGGGCAGAAACCCCTGAGATCTCTGCTCACATTATGACTCAAGAAAAAAAAAAACTAGCTCCATCTGGGCCTCCTGTGCATAGGTACCTAGGAGCAGTAGGTGACGGACATTTCTGGTTGCAGCCCTCATGGTAAGCTGAAAGTCAGCACAAAAAGTGAGCTCAGGCCTGAGACAAGAGGTGAATTGAACATTTCTGCTCGAGGTGAGCTGACTGGTGGACTCAGGACACGCAAAGTCAGAACTCCTCTGGGATCAGGCATTTCCAGTTTTTAGCTGGCTCTTGAATGTAGGCACAGAGACTGCTACTTCTGCCCAGCATTGCCCAGGTCTCTGGCCCAAGACAAAACTGCATAGTGTTTCTGCACACAGGAATATAGGAAGAGTAAAGCTACTGGAGCACCATGTTCCAGACAGTGCCTGAATCTGAACAGAACTGGTCAAACAGCTCCCTTTACCCAAATCCTGAAGTTGGGGCAACTAGACCTTCAGAGAAGCAGACACTCCTGGGAAACCTGAGGAGATTACTCTCTGCCCAAAATCCTGACTCAAGAGGAAAACATCTTGTGCTATCTGTTCCCCCTCCCCCAACAGTGGGACCTAGGAGAAGTATGGGAATTTCGCTCTGGTTCTAACCCACAAGGACAGCTGAAAGTCAGTAGAAAGGAGCAATTACATGCCGAGATCAGAATACACTGTTCTCATAACTGGGTACAAGAAAACAAGAGAACAGGTCTACAGCAGTACGGACACATGAGCCTACAAGACAGTCAAGCCACTGTCAGAAAGAACAAGCCAATCTAACTCCAGAGACAACCTGATGGCTAGAGGCAAGCACAGAATCACAAGCAACAGAAATCAAGACTACTTGGAGTCATCAGAACCCCGTTCTCCCAACAAAACACACACTGGATATCTAAACACACCAGAAAAGGAAGATCTAGTTTAAAAATCACATTTTATCATGACGAAGGAGGATGTTAGGAAGGTCATAAATAACTCCCTTAAGAAAATACAGGACAACAGAAAATACAGAAGTAAACAAGTAGAATCCCTGAAAGAGAGACACAAAACTACCTTAAAGAACTATGGGAAGAACAGCAAAACATGAAAAGGAAATGAACAAAACCATCCAGAAATTAAAAATGGAAATAGAAACAATTAAGGAAGCACAAAGGAAGACAACCCTGGAAATGAAAAACCTAGGAAAGAGACCAGGAGTCATAGATGTGAGAATCACCAACAGGATAAAAGATATAGAAGACATAATCTAAGGAGCAGAAGTTTGCATAGAAATCATTGACACAACTGTCAAATATAATGTAAAACTGAAAAGCACCCAGCCCAAAACATACAGGGAATCCAGGACACAATGAGAAGATCAAACCTAAGCTTAACAGATATAGAAGAGGGTGAAGACTGCCAAATCTAAGGACAGTAATATCTTCAACAAAAGTATAGAATAAAACTTCCGTAATCTAAAGAAAGAGATGCCCATAAACATATTCAAAGCCTACAGAACTCCAAATAGATTGGACCAGAAAAGGAAATCCTCCCATCACATAATAATCAAAACACCAAATGTGAAAAACAAATAAAAATATTAAAAGCAGTAAGGAAAAGGTCAAGTAACATATAAAGGCAAACGTATCAGAATTACACCAGAATTCTCAAAAGAGACTATGAAAGCCAAAAGATCCTGGACAGATGTCATACAGACATTAAGGTAACAAAATCGCCAACCCACGCTACTGTATCCAGCAAAACTCTCTACTAACGTTGATGGAGAAACCAAGATATTCCATGATTAAACCAAATTTACACAATATCTTTCTACATATCCAGTCATACAAAGGACATTAACTGGAAAACCCCAACATAAGGAGGCAAGTAAAATCATAGATAAAGCAAGAAATTAATCTTTTCACAACAAAACAAAGAGAAGAGAAGTACACAAACATAAACTAACCTCCAGTTATGAAAATAAGAGAAAGTTATCATCACTATTCCTTAAGATCTCTCAATATCAATGGACTCAATTCCCCACTAAAAAAACACAGACTGACACTCTGGATATGTAATGAGGACCCCACGTTTTGCACTACAGGAGACTCATTTCAGAAACAAAGATAGACACTACCACAGAGTAAAAGGCTTGTTAAAAACTTTTCAAGCAAATGATCTGAAGAAGCAAGTGGGAGTAGCCATTCTAATATCATATAAAATCCATTTTCATCCAAAAGTCATCAAGAATCATAAGGAAGGACACTTCATAATCATCAAAGGAAAAATCCACCAAAATGAACTTGAAATTATAAATATCTATTCTCCAAATACAGGGGTACCTACATACAAAAAAGAAACCTTACTAAAGCTCAAAGAAAATATTGCACCTCAAACAATAATAGCAGTAGATTTCCACCCCCTATTCTCATCACTAGACAGATCACAGAAACAGAAATTAAAAAGAGTCATAGACAGACTAACAGAAGGTATAAACCAAATGGACTTAACAGATATTTAGAGAACATTCTATCCTAAAACAAAAGGATATACCTCCTTCTCACCATCTCTTGGCACATTCTCCAACATTGATCATACAATCAGTCAAAAGCAGTCCAAAAATGACACAGAAAGATAGAAATAATCCAAGGCATCCTTTCACACCACCATGGGCTAAGGCTGTTCTTCAATAACAATTAGGAAAGAACACCCACATATACATGGAAGTTGAACAATGTTCTACTCAATGATAACTTGGTCAAGGAAAAAATTAAAGAGTTCTTAGAATTCAATGAAAATGAAGGTACAACATACCCCAAACTCTTGGAACACAATGAAAGCTGTGCTAAGACAAAAACTCATAGCTATGAGTGCCTGCAGAATGAAATAGGAGAGAGCATACTTCCGCAGCTTGACAGCAAACCTAAATCATATAGAACCAAAAGAAGCAAATAACTGCATGACTAGTAGTAGGCAGGGAATAATCAAACTGAGAGCTGAATTCTACCAAGTAGAAAAAAGGGACTATACAAAGAATCAACACAACCAATACCTGGTTCTCTGAGAAAATCAACAAGATACATTAACCCATAGCCAGACTCACCAGTGGATACAGAGAGTGTGTAAAATTAACAAAATCAAATATTAAAAAGTAAGACAAGGGGGTTGGGGATTTAGCTCAGTGGTAGAACGCTTGCCTAGGAAGCGCAAGTCCTGGGTTCGGTCCCCAGCTCCGGAAAAAAAGAAAAAAAAAGGGAGACAAAACAGCAGAATCAGAGGAAATTAAAAGAAATCATTGTATAACAAAAACCTATGTTCAACAAAACTTGAAGATTTGGAGAAAACTGACAATTTTCTAGACAAATACAAGAGACAAAAACTAAATCAGGAAAAGTTAAACCATTTAAACCACCCATAACTCCCAAAGTAATACAAGCAATCATCAAAACTCTCCCAACCAAAAAGAGTCCAGGATCAGATGGGTTTAGTGCATATATCCATCCAAATTCATTGAAAATTTCAAAACAATACTGTCCAAACTATTCCATAAAATTGAAACAGATGGAGTACTACCAAGTTGCTTTAATGAAGCCACAATTACTCTTATAACTAAAACACAGAAAGAGCCAACAAAGAAAGAAAATTTCAGACCAATTTCCCTTATCAATATCGACACAAAAATACTCAATGAAATTCTTGCAAACCTAGTCCTACAACACATTAAACAATCATCCATTATGATTAAGTAGGATTCATCCCAGGCTTGCAGGGATGCTTTAATGTACAGTGCTCTTAAACACTAAGCAAATACTACATTACTTATTATTATTATTACTTATTCCATAGTAAAATCAAATTATTTATAATTGTGTGATGTATTTCAGGGTATCTTTGAATTTGAGACATCTTGCCACATTTTAAGTGATATGAATACATTCAGGCATTATTTTTGCAGCTTTCTTTTCTTTATCATCGTAAGATGTGTTCGATTAAATATGTTATTATTATGCACTAAATCCTTCAAATGTTTACTTATAGAACTTTGGGTTAGTGTCTGTTTCTTTCCTCTGGAATGACTATATTAATTTTACAGTTTGCAGTTCTCTCTTTCTTTACACCATCCATCTGTTGTGTTTTTGCTTTCATATAGAATGAAGTAAAAGCCTTTTAGTTTTTCTTTGAGTAGTTAATGTTCTATGAAATGTGTTGAATTTTCTATTTTAAGGTAAATACATTATTTCTTTAAAATGTTCCTAGAGTTTTGTTTTTTCTTTTTCCTATTATAATTGTTCTCATTAGTCTCATTATTAATATTCTGTGTGAGCTTTTATGTGTTCTGGTCATGTAGTAAATATAGGAGTCTTCCAAACATTTACGTGTAGGTATCAGATTAAGTTCTTGGTTCTTTATTGCATGAAATTTTATCTGCTAAACAACCTCACTGGAACACAATATAACACTTTAAGGTGACATATAGCTCCAGGCTGCTTTTATATACACAATGTTTTCATCATTTGGCTTTTAATAAATATATTTCATTATTCTAATATATTTTATTTTCCATGTCCATTTGGTAACTGGAGTATTCTTATTTTAATATTTAATTAATAATTTACTCATAATTATTATGCACTTGATACCTAGGTAATATGAAATTATCTTAGATACAATTTAATACATGCAATTACTTACCTGAATCATGAAGTTTGGTACATAACTTTGTTCATTATTACTATGCATTGCATAAAACAGAGAATATTTCATCAACACAATCCTGATGCCAATTTTACGTAGTATGACAGCTAATAACTATCTGTGACAAAAGGATTTAGGATTATATTGTTAAATGATATTTCCCCAACATCAACTAAATAGATTTTATTTTGCTTCAATTAATTAAACGTGCTATAGCAGGAAAATTTTAATTTCTTTTTTTAGTTAAGACTAAATTTAACTTTTACATCCTCCTGCCTATCAGAAAGTCAACATTCATAAACAAGAAGATGTGCCAGGCACAGGTCAAATTTCTAGTATATCATGTAATTACAATCACCAGACTTGTCATTTTCAAGTAATTGTTAATATCATGCCTGTAAAACAAAATGAACAACATGTCAGGATAACCATAAGGGCAGTACAGTGGCACAAATTACTTGATGATAGCCAACAGCTATCTAATTTTGCTTAAGTCCTGATCAATGAACATGGATGGTACCGGTAATTTAGCCACATATATAAGGCTATTGAAGCTGTGGTTATGGGGGAGAATGTACAGCACCTTACTTACTTAAGCCAGTATCATACCTAAAAACAATCAAAGCCATGTGTCCTTATATACAGAATTAATTACAGCCTCTGAAACAAAGATCACAGTAAAAATCTCAGCCATTCAAAATGCAGGATAGAAATTTCAAGTTCAGTCTCAATGGCACTATCTACAAAATGTCACTTGATTCAAGTTTGAGGAACATTACAGAAGAGGGGGCAAGAAGATTGTAAGAGACTAAAGTTTACTATGAGATGGTGTCTCAAAGTAACACCAGAAATTACACTTATAGCATCTCACTAACACGACTGCCTAAACAATAGCTGAGGAAGAGAGGGAATGGGGAAAAATGGAAGTTTAGTTTTCTTTCTGTTTCAATTCCTCCTCCTCCTCTTCCTCCTCCCCCTCCTCCTCCTCCCTCCTCCTCCTTATTCCTCTTCCTCCTCTTCTTCCTCTTCCTCTTCTTCCTCTTCCTCTTCTTCCTCTTCTTCCTCTTCCTCCTCTTCTTCCTCCTCTTCCTCCTCCTCCACCTCTCTCTCTCTCTCTCTCTCTCTCTCTCTCTCTCTCTCTCTCTCTCTCTGTCTGTCTCTTTGTTGGATATTTCCTGTTTACATTTTGAATGTTATTCCCTTTTCCAGGTTTCCAGTCCATAAGTCCCTTAACCTTTCCCCCTACCCTTCTATAAGGGAGTACACATATCCACCCACGGCCTCCTCACACCTCCCCACTTTCCCCTACACTAGTATTCCAACCTTGTCAGAAAAAAATGTTTCTCATTCAATTGTTTTTCAGCAAGACCATCCTTTGCTACATGCAGTTGGAACCATTGGAGAGTCCATGTATAGTCTTTCTGTTGTGGTTTGGTCCCTGGAAGCTCAGGTTAGTTAGCATTGTCATTATTATAGTGTTGCAAATCCCTTCAGGACTCTTAATCCTTTCTCTAATTCCTCCAACTGGGGTCTGATTCTTGGTTCAGTGGTTTGGTGATGC